>NC_090440.1:914874654-915188459 GCF_031143425.1 Pleurodeles waltl
GCACCACACATGTCTCTGGGGGCTTACTATTCCGCCCTGCGGCTCCTGAGCTGTGCGGCTGCTGCCGAGGGGAACCCTGACCGGTGAACGGAGATGGGCCCACGCGTCGGCGCTGGGTCGGCCCTTTGTGCTGGCAAGCCGGTCCATGAGGAGCCTGGAGGAGGAAGCCGGCTGTGAAAAGATGGTCCGTGGGGGCCCTTGAAGGCGGAGGAACTTACAGTGGAGACCTGGGTGGCGGTGGCCTGTTCCGGCGTCTTATGAGCACGCGGCCTGCGGCACATTGGGGTGCCTTACCTTGGAGCTGGCTCGTGCCATGGTTGCAGCCTGCGGTGAGGGGAATGCGGGGTGAGTGGGCGACCGACTGTGGTGGCCAAGCAGTGGCGAGCTCTCTGCGGAAGGCGTATTTTGAACTTCTCAGCACTCCTTTACCCCCCCCGGATGGCTTGGATTGTTGGGAGGGGAGTGACTCAGCCGCTTAGAGGTCCCTGGGATTGAGGCCTTGAGCCACCATACGGAGCACAGATTGCTGATCTATAGGCCTGGATGTGCGGCGCTTGTCATACAACACGAGAGTGGCGGTCTGTGGCTTGCATCACGATCCCCATTCACAGAGATGGGGCACAATAAATCAGATGGTCCGCATCTGGTGGGGCGGGATCCACATGTGCAGGAGGAGCAGGGGGGCCTTGGGAGCCCTCCGGATTCTTTGGTGACAGCTATCCTGGGGCACACATGCAGAAATTTGAGGACATACTTACTGGAGTACAAAGCATAAAGTCCACTTTGGAACCTAACATAGATGCCCTGCATATTGATGTGGGCCACTTGCGCTAGGAGCACAAGAAACTGAAAGAACGAGTAACCTCCGCTGAAGGTACAATATCGGTGCTGTCCCCCTCTCTGAAGACCGCCACCAAACACATCAAAGACTTGCAGAAGAAGGTTCTGCACTTGCGCCGACGGCTCGAGGAACAAAAGGGCAGATGGATTTATACATGGAGCAGTGGCTGTCCCAATCAGTCCTACAAGGGAAAAATTGAACCTTTTTCTCAGTGGAGAGAGCACAGAGGTACACATTTATCCTGACTGTACTCTTGAAGTACAACGCAAACGCTCCTCATTTCTTGCGGTGAAGCGCTCGCTACGAGAACACAACATTAGATACGTGCTGCAGTTTCCAACGACTCTCCGTATCATAACTGACACTAACATTATATTCTGTGCCACGCCAGAGGAGGCCTGGGATGGTTAGAATGCAGTGGCATGGCTTCATTGGCATCTTCATTACCCCCTCGTCCACAGAGACGCAGGTCAAGGGGGAATTCTCCTGGGGGAGCCAGGCGGCCCCTACTGTGAGACAAGCTACCATGGAACAGGAGCAGGTGTGCGCAGAGGTGGAACTGAGAGTGGGCTCCCCTGCATCGTCCTCATCGTTGGAAAGTGTGGAGCAGCAGGATAAGACCCCTCTGGGTCTGGCGAGGAACAGCTTAGGGCGGCCTTGGGCAGGGCCCCAAGGGTGAAGCCGCAGACTGCAGAAGATGTGCTCTAATACATGTGGCACCTGAGTGGCGTGATATGAACCCGCATAGTTTAATTGAATGGCTTGTCACTGTCAGCTTCACTAAGGGCTGGATTAAGTTACTTTGCTACTCATTAATAGCACTACAGGTCACTGTGATTTGCATGTACTGACTCTGCTCCCCCTCTCTTTTACACCTCAGTGTAATCATAAGCGAACAATAATGTTTTCGTTGGGTAGCAGCATTTCAGTGCTATTGGCTGACTTTCAGTTTTTGGCTCAGCCGGGGAAGAGTTGTTTAATGTTATGTGCATATTTTTGTTCATGGGTTTGTTGGTTGGATTTCTGGCTGGAATTGCATGTGTGTGCTGCGTGGACTCTGGGCTGGGTGGGGGGGATTGTGGCGGGGGTGGCGTGTGACGGGGGTATTTTTTTTTTTCCAGTGTTGTTTGTTTAAATGGTCGTACCTCCTGGCTCTGTCCCATAAAATTACCTCCCGCTTGTATGGCACAATATACATTCACAACACGGAATGTTAGGGGACTAGGGGTTTGGTAAGCGTCATAAGGTTTATCAATTCCTGCGCCGCCATAAGATACAGGTAGCATTGCTTCAGGAGACACATCTCGCAGCCCCGGACCTGGGACAGGTGCGCAGGCCATGGCGAGGGACATTGGTTAGGACCATATATTCCAGATATGCTAGGGGTGTCCTGATATGGGTGGCTCCTGGGGTACCGTTGGTGATACAAAGGACTCAGACAGACCCAGATGGGTTTTATGTCATCCTAGAGGGGACACTAGATCGGACACAGATTTCATTAGTTTCATTATATGCCCCCAACGCTAACCAGCCCTTATTTTTACAGACTTTGTCCATGTCCCTCCTCCATATCCCGGGGGCATCATGTTATTGGGGGGGTGATTTTAATGGTACACCTTGCATTGAATTAGATAGGTCTCGCCCTCAGCTGCTGGGAGCACAGTCGGTAGCGCTTACACAGCAGTTGCGACTGTGGGTCACACATAATAAGTTGCACGACGCGTGGCCTAATCTTCACCCTGTTGACTAGGTATATTCGTTTTACTCAAGCCTTCACACTCTTCATACTAGGATTGATTTAGTGTATTGCAATCCGGAAGCGTTGTTAAAGGTCTCCAGTGCAGAATATCTTGGGCGGGCCTTATCCGACCACTCACTCCTGCAGGTAGGGATTCAATGGAGCCACAGTATTCTGAGTATAACAACTTGGAGACTGCCAGTTATGGCACTACAAGACACTGCTTACAGAGAGAGCTTGAGAGGGCACATTGAAACTTATTACGACTTTAACAAGAATGCTGCGTCAGACGCAGGGATTGAGTGGGAGGCCTTCAAGGTGGTATGAGAGGCCATGCGATTAAAACAAAGTATGGGACGGCGCTGCTGTTGCGTAGGGAGCTCCAGGACTTCGAATCGGCGCGGAAACATTATGAGCAGCTCCTACCTACAGTTCCGGGGGTTGCAGCGACCCTGGTGCGAGTGCAGATCGTCCATAGACAGGCATTGGATAGATTGGCCCAGCTAAATTACAGAGAATATCAGGCACACAGACATGCAGAGAGTGACAAAGCAGGCAAATTGTTGGCATGGTTACTATGCTCGGCACGTGCCCGGACACCAATTACAGCACTACAGGATGGGAAGGGTCAGCTATTGAACACACAGGTGGACATCAATGCAGATTTTTATGAATATTATTTGGCTCTGTACACAGCCTCGGAGATGGGAAGGGAGGGTATTTTATGCCACAGATCAGGTAACGCTGGCTCCTAAATTGCTGAAAATGTATAATACAGCATATGATGGAGGAATCCTCCCAGCCTCTTTGAGGGAGGCGACATTGGTGGTACTCCTCAAGCCGGGCAGGGACCCCTTACTACTGGGATCCTATTGTCCGCTATCATTGCTTAACTCTGATTACAAGATCTTAAGTCGTATACTAGCAGAAAGACTTGCGCCCATAATATCTGGCATGGTGCACTCTGACCAGAATGGATTCATCATTGGCAGAAATACCTTCCTCAACCTCCGCCGATTGTTTTCCATTATGGACTGGGTGAGTGCGGGGAGGAGGGATAATGTAGTGGCCTCGTTGGACATCGAAAAAGCATTTGACACCTTGGGGTGGGGCTATTTACTGAAGGTCCTGCAAACAATAGGCTTTGGTCCTAGCTTCATGAAATGGATAACTCTACTATATCAGGCACCATTAGCCCGGGTGAAAACAGGTGCTAGAATCTCAGAGCCTTTTGTCATTGGACGTGGAACTCGTCAGGGTTGGCCCCTGTCCCCACTTCCATTTGCGCTAGCAATGGAACCCTTGGCACAGGTCATACGTATGAGGGCTCCCGAGTGCGGTCTGTGCATGGACGGGGTTTGGCATGTCGTCTCGCTCTACGCGGATGATGCACTTGTGTACCTTCGCAAAACTGTCACGGTGGTGCCTCAGCTGATGGTGTTACTGCAAAAATTTGGCAGAGCATCCGGCCTTAAAGTGAACTAGTCTAAGTCCTGCTTGTTCCCTCTTGCGTCCCTGACCATGGGCCAACAAGTACAATTGCCCACCACCTCACTGTTGTGGGAATATGACACCATTAAATACCTTGGGGTTAGGATATTCCATGAAGAAAAAGATTTACTACATGCCAATATAGGCAAGGTACTGGCGGGGGTGAGATCGTTGTTGCAATTTTGGAACTCACTCCCGCTCCCGCCGATGGGTAGATTAGCCATAGCTAAGATGCTGGTTCTCCTGCAACTGTTGTACCACTTCTCGGCTCTCCCTATTTACCTCCTGCGCAAGTGGCTCGTGGACATGCATTCGCTTCTCACTACACTGATATGGGGCAGAGGCAGAAGCCGGGTGGTGTTGCCCAAGCTTTATGCGCCTGCATCGGAGGGTGGACTGGGGGCCCCGAATTTCGAGCATTATTATATGGCGGACCAACTCCAGTGGCCTATGCGCTGGTTGGCGGGGCACAAACTGTTCGAATTATCCTCCTGACTGTAAGCTCAGGTGGTCTCCTGAGTTGGTTAATGTCACCGCACTCTGCTGAGTCTGTCAGTGGTAGTAATTTATTAATGAAAATTGCTAGGAGATGCTGGTCTACTTTCACACGTAGGCCGAGACAGGAATTTCCTTATGCAACACAGCTGTCGCTGCGGGTTGTGCCAGGAGGCGCTATTTCGCTGCGTGGCTCGTCGTTGAGAGCTTGGGAGGTGGCAGGAATAGTGGAATGGGGAGACTTGTTTGAAGATCACATGCTGATCCCATTTGACAACCTATTGAATGATTTTGGTGTGTCACCGGGGACTTTCATGGCATACGTGGCGGTGACGAGACAAGCAGCAGTCCGTTGGGATACTTTGCCTAGGGAACCGGATACATCGGTATTGCTTCAGACGCTGCTGACTCATGGGGGAGAGAGGAAAGCCATTACAAGCATTTATAAAGCTCTACACATGAAGCCTAGATACACTTTGATGTCGCTCCAAGCGTATTGGGAGGATACGCTCTGCGTGAAACTTACAGATACACAATGAGAACAGGCCCTCATGGTTCCGAAAATTATCTTCGTGAGTGCCCATTACAAGTACACACAATTATTTACATCACGCATATCTCGCTCCCGCGAGATTAGCACAGCTTTATTCTTCGGCATTAGATAGATGTCCGAGATGCCACAATGGGAATGCCAATTTCTTGCACATGGTGTGGACCTGCCCCCGCGTAGTTGAATATTGGGAAGTGATAACTGGGGCGCTAAACAAAAAAACACAGAGAAACGCATGGCGCGACATGGCACACTATATGCTAGGAGTAACACATAGAACCTATAAGACCAAATCAATTAATAAAATATTGGACTTAGCACTCATACTAGCAAAAAGATGCCTAGCGATGTGCTGGAAGTCCGCGTTGGTCCCCCCGGTGTATAAATGGCTTGGTGATCTCTGCAACGGGATACTGGCAGAACAAAGCATATTATTATCATCCCATAGTCGGGTGGGCCCGCTTCACGACTTCCCAGATAGGACGGCACGGTGTTGAGAGTCTGCTTGGTCCACAGCCGGCTGTGGAATCTGTTGAGTGAGGTAGAGGATTCTCTCCCTGCCTCTGTGCCCCCCCCGCAGGGCAGCTGCCCTGCCCCCCCTCCTGTTGCCACCTAAGTCTGGATCTGATGGGTTTCTTACCCGCCAGACTGGCTTGAGCCCTGAATGCTCCTTCTTTTGCTTCCACGCCCCCCAATGCACAGCTAGCTAATTGCAGTTCAGTCAAGTTTTAGGTTATTTTATTCTTTGGTTATTACATTAAATAAGTATGTTATCCAGTGTGTTTTAAAATATATACCAGTGCAGGAATCCAATCCGTACACACTAGTCAAGTTGATATGTATGTCTTTATTACAGTGGATATCATGCGTAATGCAATATGTGACAACTCCCATGTATAAGCATTGATGTGTTGCAGCTATACAATTGTTTTACACATGGACGTGTCTTCTTAAGATCAAAATAAAGAAATATGGAGAACAAAAAAAAAGTGCAGCTGCGGCAGCTGTCACACTCATAAAGACCAGTCTGTCTCCTGAATATGTGGAGAGATTGACCATGATTAAAATAAACCAACATTTCATTCCACACTCTTCCTGAAATATCACAGGAGAAGGAGGGCGATGAGGGCAAACCCTACTTCCGAGACTGCTTTGGGAAAAAATAGATATAGCTAGAGAAACATTATATATTTTGTTTGTCTCTGACTTATGCAGCCCCATCATTTAAGGCACATGTATGGCCAGATTGGAGTTGGACCAGTGTGTAGTGAAGAAGCCTACCCAGTCCCTTGAAGGACATTGGAGACAATGCCTATCTCTGCCCCATTCCTATCTTTCTTTTTTTACATTCCCTAACAGGTCTGCCCCAGTAAAGATCATTTGAGGAGATATTCAACTCATTTGTAAACTTGATTTTAATGATTTGCAATGTTTAGGGGCTGATGGGTGATTTTGCCTGAAGATGAACGGCCCTTTCACACTTAGCTTGATTTACTTGCATGGTGCACTCTTTGCTCTACTTATTTTTCTAGTTTTTCAGAGACTAGAAAAGTCAGTTTTTTTAACCAATACAAATCTGCAGAAAATGCTCAAATTAGTTTGTTATTCTTGCTCATCAACAGCAGTGCACTATAGATCGATCTCTTTCAATCTCATTTTGGTTGGGAGTTGGACTGAGTCATTACTCGAGTCAGTAATTAGGACAGGACTACCTCAACAGCCAGAAGAAGGAAGTTATCTACTTCAAACGGAAACCTAATCAACATGATGGTGACTACTCAGCCTGAAGAGAGGTGTGTTTATTTATTTATTTGGGAAATTCTGAGTGGTGTGCTGACTCAAATAAATGTCAAACTCCTCTATTGTGTGGGTTTGGTCGGGGAACTGTGACTGGAGACAGACGTGAAGATGTCACATCATCAGCATCACATTATGGATGCACTCAGCTAAACGTTATGGCAGTTGTGATATTGAACAGCCAGGTAAATATAGCTACTAGTCTGTCATTGATTGTAAGGTTGCTCTCACATTTCACTAAGGGCGAGATTCAGAAGGAACTGGCACATCAGTACTGATGCGGCAGTTTGCTTGCGTTGCCCCTGCGTTGCACAACATGTGTGCGCTTTATTTATAATAAGGCCTCACCACCGAGGCCGGTAGGCCAATAGCGTCAGAACTTTTTATGCTATTTTGGCACTTTGCTCTACTAGCGTAAGGAGGCCCACAGGTTAATATGGGTCCATCATTTTAATGCCTGCTCTGAGCAGGCATTGAAATGATGTAAAAAATGGTGCAGTGAAATTTTGTAAATTTCACTGAGTAATTTTTGCAGGCCTCCTAACGCCAGAACGCCCCCCCAGCATTCATTCTGCCTGACGCAGGCATGATGTGACGCAAGGGATCGCAAAGTGCGCAAGGGGTCCATTGTGCCACTTTGTAAGTATGGAGAGGCAGAAATTGCCTCCTTGAGCCACATTAGCATAGAAATAATGGCACTACTTGTGTTGCAAGGAGGAGCTAGGCCTTGTAAATCTGGCCCTTAATCACACAAGTCATCATGATTGATTTCAGCAACCTATGTCTGGCTCTTGGTCCACTCCTCATTAAGCTTACCTTCTCCCTTTCTCCTTGACTCTACAATATCAGAACTGCTTTACAATCCACAGGCCTTTTCGTCTCCTGCACAAATGCAGAAGCTCCAAAACACTTCTATTTACCTTACAGGACAGGCTTAGCAAGGGGCCCAAGACAGACATTCCAGGCATTCCGAGAAGAAAGCAGATGCACCGCCCAATTTGGCATTTATATAAAGTATCAATTTACTTTTAACAGTCATAATATTTAGAACTGTGCAGGTTAATCGCTCCTTCATAATTTGTATTTTTTAAATATAGATGACAAAACATTTAGATATATAATAACTTGGGTCTCTGGAGCTGAAGGACTGTTTGCAATGCAAGTAATTAAATGGTGTCATTCCTTCATTTCCTCCCACAACAGATTTGATGATGATGTGCTTTCCATCAACCAGATGAATGTTGTTTTTGTATAGTGTTTGGCTTTGTCACACCTTTCCCCAACTACCTGTTCCAATCCATTCATCACAACCCTAACCCTCTTTCCCCAAGCTGTTGGTGGGAAGATATGATGAAAGCTACCCCAACTCACCTCCGGATCTTCGAGTACCTGAGCAATAACCCTCACCAGCCCCACTTGCCCACCCACGCATAAAAACGATCCATATTTTAGATATATAACATCATTCTGCAACATCATCATTAAAGCTTTGTGCTGCATAAACCCTTAACCTTGTCCAATCCTGATTCTGAGTCCACTTCTCCTGACTTGAGGATTTTGTAAGTTTAGTTGTAAGTAAATACTCTCCCTGTCGGTCAGAAGCTCTGAAGAAGTTACTATTGCTAGTTTTTGTTAAAATATTAGTTCTTTGCATCATGGTAGTATTCTGGTCTCAGTCTTTGTAAAGTTATGATATAAATATTAGCCACAAACTCTGTATTTTCTTTCAATCTAGTTGCCTGTGATTGATTTTCCTTCTGATTAATCCTTCTGATGAATCCTACAGTTGGAGTGCACCTAGGAGGAAGTGAGACCTCGTTTGTGAAGCCTTCACTGTTGGCACACAGTTGCCTGCTACTACTACCACCACCATTAAAAAGGCACCTTGGGAATCATGTACTAAGGTTTTGGAAGATTATGGGGGTCATTATGACCCCGGCAGTTGGTGATAATGTGGCGGTAGTACCGCCAACATGCTGGTGATACATACCGCCATATTATGACATTGGCAGGTTGGCTGTAGCCAACCCGCCAATTTACCATTCCGAGTGCCATGGCGGTAGCAGCCGCTGGGCCGGAGATAAGAGTCTCCAGCCTGTCAGTCGCTATTGTACCACCGGCGGCATCATGACCCTGCCTACCGCCATGGGTTTCATGGCGTTCACAACACCATGAAAACCATGGTGGTAGGCCCTACCACTGACAGGGAATACCTTCCCTGTCACTGGTAGGGGGCTCACCCACCCCTCCAAACGCTCCCCAGATGCCCCCCATCCCTCCTCCATCCAAGCCCCCCTTCTGTTCCCCAACCCCCATTCACGCACCACGCATACACACACTCACTCACACAGGCATACACACATTCATTCACACATGCATTCATTCATTCTCGCACACATCCGTACACACATTCACACTAACACGCAGACATGCATTCACATTTCTATTCATACATGCATTCTCACACATGCATACACTCGCAAACAACACTACACACACATTCGCATTCACGCACACACTCACACATTCACACATTAACACACACAACCCCCCCCCACACACACACAATCCCCTCCACCCCCACCCCTGTTGGAAACCCAACTTACCTGCATCCATGGGTTCTTCCGACAAGGAACGGGATGGGGCGCTGCTACGCCCAGCAGAACACCGCCAGGCCATATTATTTTTCACAATACAGCTGGCGGCAGTCTACTGGCGTGGCACTACTGGTGCTAGCAACTCCACCTTAACACCATCTGCCAGTATGGCCACAGCCAGATTTCCGCCCTTCTTGTGGCAGAAATCAGGCTGTGGTCATAATTTGGTGGATGAATGTTAGCAGCGGCGAAGGTCTTTTGGCAGTCATCGCTGCGGCGGAAGGCCACATTTACCACCAATGTCTTAGTTAGTGCCCAAGAGAGATAGCAGCCATCACTTCATCTATTCAGGTTAGAGTACTATGGAGTGAAGTGAACTAGTTCAGCTAGTAACTAACTTCTACTGAAGATTAAGATGTAGTTTCTCTAGGTTTTTGTGGAGAATACAGGCATAGGTAATGGCTACACACCCCCCAGTTATCAATATAGTTACAGAGGGTAGAAGGACAGAGATATAACTAACTGGTATACACTTCGATAAGCAGATTAAAAAGCAGGGTGTGTTAAAAGGCAGCAGTGCACAGTAAATCACAGAAAAAAATATTCAGGCATAAAATAAAAGAATAGTTTTCCTTTCAATTTTCTTAACAATATAAAAATCCACACTCTCCTCCCACAAGAGGCCTACCCCTCTCCCCAAACAAACATCATCACCTTGTCACAACCAATATCCAAAATATCCAAAGAAAAGTCCAACATCCTGTTCCCTTCCCAATTGCTGCCCTCTACACACACAACAAAAGTTCCTCCTACCAACGCAATAAATAATAACAAGGGCACCAGATTGCATCATCTATGTGGGTGTAAATGCTTCCCAACTCCAGGCAAAGGCTTGCCACCATCTGGTCAAGCAGAGCTAGCATGTGAACCATGCTTCATTTAAAGCAGATTGGGTAGGAGGAGGGGCAATAGTGGTCGATCGGTAGGATCCCATTTGACAGCAGAGCTGGCAATGCTGTGGCCAGGTTGGAGGAACCGGGGCCAGGAGCAGATGCCTCTCCCTCCCCCCCCTCCTCCAGAGCCACAATACAACAACATTCAGTCTCGATGGCTTCTATCCAGTACCGCTGCAGCCGGGCTGCCACCTCCTGCTGAGATGGCGGACCAACAGGAGTATCTATGTCAAAAAAGAAAAAAGATACATTTTAAACAACGCTCTGTGCAAACACTTGTATATATAGTGGCACAGTAGCAGTAAATTGCTGGTCCCCTAGGACTATTCGAATCTTTGATGTGATTAGTCACAGAGCCAAGTTTTCCCCATACATGCCTCACATAAAAGTACTGAGTGGCTGCACGTAATTAGGCCAGAATGCCAACAGATTGAAACTAAAAGATTTTTTTCTTTTAAAAGATTTTCTTGTAAAAAAAAAACTAAGCCGACACTTTGTGTGTGAAAAGAAAAAAATAATCACCTCACATTAATGAGTAAGGCACTATGCCCTTTGCAGCACAAGCATTCTTGTGCTAAATTAATGGAGGCATGGTAGTGTGTTGGGTACTTTGCTACTCATTGTAGTTTGCAGCTGGGGCAGCTGTAATGGACAATTTCTTATCTTATGTTAATTCCAATCGTCCTGCTCTTCTTCAACTGCCTTTCAATTCTACCTTGACTCCAAAGAGGCAGATGAATAATAATAATAAACTGCCACACACTTTATGTATAAAAAGAGGATCTCCTGTCTACCGTGAGCAGACATTGGGAAAAATGATGCACTGCAGTACAGGGAAATGAATGCTATTTAGATTTCATTTGGCATGCTCATCGCAGAATGTCCCATCTGGCAAACTCTAAATTAGGCACTTAGGCTCTCATTACAACCCTGCCGATCGGTGGTAAAGCAGCGGTAAGACCGCCAACAGGCCGGCGAAAAAAAAATTGAATCATGACCATAGCGGAAACCGCCAACATAGACAGCCACTTTAACACTCCGACCGCCACGGCGGTACAAGCAAACAGCATGGCGGTCACCACCAACAGACAGGCGGAAGACAATGTACCACCCACACCATTATGAGAGGCTAATCCACCACCTTTTCCGGGGCGGATACAACGTGAACAAAAACACGGGGGAAACAGGACTTGGAAGGGAAAACGCTCACCTCTACAAACCCCACGAGGAACAAGGACGCCATGGAGCCGGAACTCCAAATTCTACCTGCCATTGTCTTCCTGCTCCTCTACCAGGAGCACGACCGATGGCTGCGACCACCATGGTGAGTACTGCACCTACGACACAGGGGAGGGGGGAGGGAAAAGAGAGTGACACACACACTCAATACGCAACACCCCCACCCCCACCTTCACCCACAACAAAATACACACAAATACATGTTGAAACATTATATTTACACCTCCTCCCCCCTGGAAGAACGCAAGGACAAAAGGAAATGATTTGAACGATTGTAATCAGGAAAAATCCATTAGTCAAAAATATATATACACTATTAACAAATATGCACACCAAGATTTCAAGTTCATGTACTGCACCTACATAGTCTGTGCACCACTGGGCCCAAAATGCATGGGCAAGGCCCACACTCAATACCCGATCCAAACGGAGAGAACACTGCAGGGGCATCAGATCGAAATAAAACAGGCACCTCAGGGGGAAGGGAAAGGGGGACACCTCAGCTGGAGAAGTGCACAATGCCAGCTCCACGAGGGGGCTCCATGCCCACTGCTTTATCCTGGGGAGTGCAAAGCCACAGTCTCTCCAGTGGGTTGTTGCCCACTGCTTCATCCTGGGGAGTGCAAAGCCACAGTCTCTCAAGTCTCTCCAGTGGGTGGGTTGCCCACTGCTTTATCCTGGGGAGTGCAAAGCCACAGTCTCTCAAGTCTCTCAAGTGGGTGGTTTGCCCACTGTATAATCCTGGGGAGTGCAAAGCCACAGTCTCTCAAGTCTTTCAAGTGGGTGGGTTGCCCACTGCTTTATCCTGGGGAGTGCAAAGCCACATTCTCTCAAGTCTCTCAAGTGGGTGGTTTGCCCACTGTTTTATCCTGGGGAGTGCAAAGTCACAGTCTCTCAAGTCTCTCCAGTGGGTGGTTTGCCCACTGCTTTATCTTGGGGAGTGCAAAGCCACAGTCTCTCAAGTCTCTCCAGTGGGTGGTTTGCCCACTGCTTCATCCTGGTTAGTGCAAAGCCACAGTCTCTCAAGTCTCTCCTGTGGATGGTTTGCCCACTGCTTCATCCTGGGGAGTGCAAAGCCACATTCTCTCAAGTCTCTCTAGTGGGTGGGTTGCCCACTGCTTTATCCTGGGGAGTGCAAAGCCACATTCTCTCACGTCTCTCAAGTGGGTGGTTTGCCCACTGTTTTATCCTGGGGAGTGCAAAGCCACAGTCTCTCAAGTGGATAACAGTCTCCACTGGTTCTGGAGGGGGCTTTGTGCCCAGAGTGCTTCATCCTGCCAAGGACTGAGGTAGAGGATGTGATACTCCACTGGTTCTGGAGGGGGCTTTGTGCCCAGAGTGCTTCATCCTGCCAAGGACTGAGGTAGTGGATGTATCTCTCTACTGGTTCTGGAGTGGGCTTTGTGCCCAGAGTGCTTAATCCTGCCAAGGACTGAGGTAGTGGATGTGATACTCCACTGGTTCTGGAGGGGGCTTTGTGCCCAGAGTGCTTCATCCTGCCAAGGACTGAGGTAGTGGATGTGATACTCCATTGATGGTGGGCCACATGGAAGCTGTCCAGGCCCCTGGAACTGACCACCAGCCATGTACGACTGACCACTGGGGATGGCAGCCATGTCTGTGGTGGTGCCACTGGCACAGGATGTGGAGTGGCCGCAGGCGGTGCTGGCGGCAGCCTCAGTAGCGGCGGTGCTTGCGGCACTCATTGGGCAGCGGTGCTGGTGGGTGGCTCAGTGAGCGTGCTGCTGGCGGCAGTGTCCAGGGCAGCGGTGCCCGTGGCGGTGATGCATGTGGCGGTGCCGGTGGCGGTCTTGTCCGCCGTGCAGGTTGACGGCGACTTCCCTTTCTTTCTCTGGCCCTTCCCCACCTTGGATGGTGGCACAGCTGTCTTGCCACTCACAACTGTAGTCCTGGGAGAGCCCTTGGTGGCAGGTGTTTTGGCCTTCTCCCTCCGGGCTGTGGCCAACTCCTTTAGTTTTTGAGGAGGGGGAATGTCCTTGGCCTGGCTCCTTGGCACACTGGCTGCCCTGGTGCTTGGCGCACCCCAGAACCCGGTTACTGCTGGCACCACGGTTCCCGGTGATGTGGTGGCTGAGGTGCTGGGTTGGGACCTGGAAAGGCGGGCCCAAGGGGACGGAAGGGTGGGGCAGGTGTAGGGAAGAGGTCAAGGTTTGACAGGAAAAAGACACACTGGGACGGGTAGATGGAGAGGGTTTGGGAGTGGAGGAAGAGGTAGAGGTTGTTGGAGGTGTTCGTTTGATGACTTTGGGTGAAGGTGCATGAGCTGGAGGCTGTTGTGAGGTGGATGGCTGTTGGGGGCTGTGTGACTGCGTTTGTGTAGTTTAGGAGGTGGGCTCGCAGACACACTGGGAGAGGACACTGGGGATGTGTGAATGGTAGTGGGGGTGGTAAGAGCACGTGAGCGGTGTGTGGTGATGAGCATGCGGGTGATGGACATAGTGGCTGAAGATGCAGTGCATGCAGGTGTGACTGGAGACGTGACAGGGAGGGAGGAGGGAGATGTGGAGGAGGGGGACACAGTGGAGGCAGTGGCTGTTGGTATGTCTGCATGGGTATAATGCTTGTGTGAGTGCCTGTGGGATGTGTGGTGCTTATGTTTGCCAGACCTACCCTTGTGTGTTGAGGTGTGTGCATGCAGGTCTGATGGTGTGCTTGGGATAGGCTGAGGTACTGGGGATTGGGACTGGGTGGAGGAAGTTGGAGGGGGAGGCTGGACACAGGGACAATGGCTGCCATCAGTGCTGAGGCCAGAGTCTGAAAAGCTCTCTGTTGGTCTGCCTGACCAGAATGAATGCCCTCCAGGTATGCATTTGTCTGTTGCAACTGCCTCTCTACACCCTGGATGGCATTCAGAATGGTAGACTGCCCAAAAGTGAGGGATCTGAGGAGGTCAATGACCTCCTCACTGAGGGCAGCAGGGCTGACAGGGGCAGGGACTGAGGTGCCTGGGGCGAAGGAGATGCCCACCCTCCTGGGTGATTGGCCACGGGACACACGCTGAAGGGCTGCTGGGAGGGTGGTGCTGGTAGGGGGGGTGGCGGCTGTACCTGTAGATGCGGTGGGCACAGAGGGGCCCGCCACCGCAAGGGAGCTCCCATCAGAGGAGGAGTCGGTGTTGCTGGTCTCAGCTCCTGTCCCCGCCGTGGAGCTCCCCTCACCCTCCGTCCCACTGGTGAATTCGGAGTCCATAGTCTCGCCCTCCAGGGCCATGTGGGATGCAGCTCCCTCCTGCTCCAGTGCACTGCTCCTCCGCGTGATGATGCTAATGCACACAAGAACAGGGAGACCACAAAAAGGGGGGGGGGAGAAATTAGAAAGACATGTTCAGTGCATGCAATACCGCTACCGTTGGCGGACGCTACAGACACAGCAGCCCTCTGCACTACACCATGCACTTAGAGTTCCCTAATTAATAACAGGGCCATGGGGTACTAGGCCTATGCCCGATTGCTGCACACATGGAAGTCACAGGAGCCTGACTAGGGGTAGATGGCTCTTAACACTGGTGGGGTGGTGTGCCACATAACCTGCCTCACGAAGGGACCTTGCCTGCAAAACTCGCCCTGGCCCAGGGTAACCCACTGCCCACCTCCCCCACCCGGACACCTACCATGCACGCTGAATCAGCTGAATGAGAGTGTACTCACCACCTTGTTGCTGCTGTAATGCCCTCAATCGCCCCTTCAACTTCGGATACGCCACCACCAGGATCCGGAACATCAGGGGGGTCATGGTGCGACGGGCACCCCTCCCACGTTGGGAGGCCATCCCAAGCTGGGCCTCCACTGTCTTCTTGCTCCAGTGGCGAATGTCCTCCCATCTTTTATGGCAGTGGGTGCTCCGTCTGTGGTGGACCCCAGGGTCCGGAACTTCCTTGGTGATGGCAGGCCAAATATCCTTCTTCTGGTGGGCGAGGACCTACAGGAATAGTACAGGAGAAAAGGAGAAGATATAACCGTCTGGACCGTCACAGTCATTGGCCCGTGTTCCTACCCTTGCCATGACGCACATGCACTCACGGTCGTTTCATGCACGCCTCATTCCCCCCCCCCCCATCTCCCATCCACACCACTCCAAACAGGCATTGCCCATACAGCATGCTCACAGTGTACTCACCTGTTTGTCTGGAGGACCGTAGAGTAGCGTGTACTGGGGGAGGGCCCCATCCACTAGTTTGTCCAACTCCTCCGATGTGAAGGCAGGGGCCCATGGGCCCTTTCCCCAGACACTGTAGCCATTGTCGCTTCCAGACTGAGGTCACAGCAGCACTTACAGTGCAGGTCCTCTCCTGTCGAAGATCAGGTATCAAGTGAGTGGACAGACAGAAAATGGCAGTCACGTCCACGGCGGTGCGTACCGTCACCGCCACCGTACATCGTCATTGGCTCCTGGGACCCATAGGGTCCAATGTTAACCAATGCAGGATTGCGCTGCGGTCTTCGACCGCCTACCGCGACGGTGTACAACGCCAGCGCAGTTACCTCATATCCCATTGTCCCACCTTATAGGTCAGGCAGCCTCCATTTCAGGAAGCCACATGGCATTAATTTTAAATGCGTCACACATATCTAGGCCTTGCATACACACTAAGACAGGCACATAGCGGATTGACAAATGTGTGCAATAAAGTTGTGTTTTCGTACATCAATGTTGGCTGACCCTCTGCTCGCTGTTCTCATCCATAGAGCACGTCCGCTTGGGCAGGTGAGGAGATGGCGGCATCCTCCGGTGTACAGACCGCCGGTGGACCTGTCGACAATGGAAGAGCGACATGTAATAGTGACCTACAGACTTGATCGTGCCACAATCCAGGAACTGTGTGCCCAGTTGGAGCCAGACCTGATGTCAGCTATCTGCCATCCCACAGGTATCCCCCCTCTAGTGTAGATCCTGTCAGTACTCCTTTTCCTGGCACGTGGGTCTTTTCGAACTACAGTGGCCATAGCATCAGGGATGTCCCAGCCTATGTTTTCAAATGTGTTGTCCAGAGTGTTCTCTGCCCTGCTGAAACACATGCGCAGCTACATCGTGTTCCCTCAGGTGGAGGATTTGCCTACAGTGAAAGGTGACTTCTATGCTCTGGGACATATCCCCAACATTATAGGTACCATTGATGGGACACATGTGGCCTTGGTCCCCCCCCGCAGGAGTGAACAGGTGTACAGAAACCGGAAGAGTTACCATTCTATGAATGTGCAGATGGTGTGTTTGGCTCACCAGTACATCTCCCATGTGAATGCCAAGTTTCCTGGCTCAGTGCATGACGCTTCCATTCTGAGGAATAGCAGCATCCCTTATGTGATGGGGCAACTCCAGAGATACTGTGTGTGGCTAATAGGTGAGGACATAGACCCTGTACAGTGTGAATAGTTGTCTGGGCTGGGGTTGTCCTTAAGGGTTAGTGTGTGTCTAACAGTTGCCCCTCGACATTTGCAGGTGACTCTGGCTACTGCAACCTGTCATGGCTACTGACCCCAGTGAGGAATCCCAGGACAAGGGCAGAGGAACGCTACAATGAGGCACATGGGCGAACTAGGAGGGTTATAGAGAAGACCTTTGGCCTCCTGAAGGCAAGGTTCAGGTGTCTCCATATGACAGGTGGTTCCCTATACTACTCACCAAAGAAGGTGTGCCAGATCATCGTGGCCTTCTGTATGCTGCACAACTTGGCTTTGCGACTGCAGGTGCCTTTTCTGAAGGAGGATGGTCCTGAAGGAGGTGTTGTGGCAGCTGTGGAGCCTGTGGACAGTGAAGAAGAGGAGGCAGAAGAAGAGGACATAGACAACAGAAACACTGTGATCCATCAATACTTCCAGTGAGACGCAGATAAGAAGACATCACTGCCTCCTACATCTGATACACTTGTTCTACCTCTCATCTGTCTGTCACTTTCACCCAGTGTATGGACCCTGATTTGTCACTTTCCCTTTCGATTTCACAGATGTGGGTCCCACTGTGTGACCTCTGCTATGTTTCCTCATGGACTAGAGCTGTGTGACATAGGTATGTTGACAATACAATGGACATTGCTATTTCCCTCAGTTATTGCAAATACACATTGGTGAAAGCACAGACTGACTCCAGATTGTTTTGTGATTTAGGGTGTTTATTTAAGTGCTATATAGTGGAGGGTGTTGTAAAATGGTCAGGGGGGATGGTGGAGGAATGCCCATGGCAGAGTCCAGTCTATTAGTCTCACAGGTGCATTGTCCAAAAGGGCATAGGAAGTGGAGCTGGGGCAGTTTAAGGATGGACAGGGTGACAAAGTGGGACAGAAGGATGACAATCAGGGTGGTCACATTTCTTGGCGGGGGTCTTGGCATTGTTCTCTGTCTTTGTCCTGGATCTCAGGGACCGCTTGCGGGGTGGTTCTCCATCTGCAGGGGGTGGGGTGCTGGTGTTGTGGTCCTGTGGCGGTGTCTCCAGTCCACTAGCGCCGGCGGAGGTGGCAGGCAGTTCATCTTCCTGGCTAGTGTCAGGGGCGCCTTGTTGTCCCTCCTGGTGTTCACGAGTTCCTTCAGCACCCCTACAATGGTGCCCAGGGTGGTATTGATGGATTTGAGTTCCTCCCTGAACCCCAAATACTGTTCCTCCTGCAGCCGCTGGATCTCCTGAAACTTGGCCAGTACCGTTGGCATCGTCTCCTGGGAATGATGGTAGGCTCCCATGATGTTGGAGAGGGCCTCGTGGGCCTGTCCTCCCCCTGTCGCACAGCAGCCCTCCCAGTTCCCCTGTTTTCCTGGGCCTCTGTCCCCTGAACCGTGTGCCCACTGCCACTGCCCCCAGGTCCCTACTGTTCTTGGGGTGGTGGGTTAGCCTGGGTTCCCTGTAGTGGTGGACACACTGCTGCTTGACTTGTCCTGGGGACAGAGGTATGGGCCCGCTGGGTGAGTGCTGTGCTGGTGTTTCCTGAGGGGGGAGACTCTGTGGTGGTCTGTGTCAGTGTGAGGGGAACCGACTGTCCCGAGGTCCCAGATGGGCCAGGCTGGTCATCTAGATCCAGTTGGACAGAGCTGCTGTCATCACTGTGGGCCTCTTCTGTGGGTGGAGTGGACATGGTTGGAACCTCCTGTCCGGTGACATTGGGCAGGGGTGTAAAGGCATGATTATTGTATCTGTGTGTGCCATGGTGTGCAATGGGTGGGTGACCCTGTATCCCAGTGCTTCCATTCATGTGTGGGACCTTGTAAGCTAATTGTTTAGGGGTCTGTGTGGGTATGTTTTGTGCCATGAATTGGTGATGGGTGTCCATGCTTTGTTGTTGGATGCAGGGCCTGGTGCTGGGGTGTGTGCTTTGTGATAGTGGGACATCTGTGAGGAGTTGGAGTGATGGGGGTGAGGGCGAGGGTGGGGGTATGTGATAGCATGCAGGTAGGGTGGGGGATTTCATAGTTAAGATTTGACTTACCAGAGTCCATTCCTCCTGCCGCTCCTGCGAGGCCCTCAGGATGCAGCATAGCCAAGACCTGCTCCTCCCATGTTGTTAGTTGTGGGGGAGGAGGTGGGTGTCCGCCGCCAGTCCTCTGTACCGCAATGTGGTGTCTTGAGACCATGGAACGCACCTTCCCCCGTAGGTCGTTCCACCTCTTCCTGATGTCATCCCGTGTTCTTGGATGCTGTCACACTGCATTGACCCTGTCCACGATTCTGCGCCACAGCTCCATCTTCCTATATATGGTGGTGTGCTGCACCTGTGATCCGAAAAGCTGTGGCTCTACCCGGATGATTTCCTCCACCATGACCCTGAGCTCCTCCTTAGAAAACCTGGGGTGTCTTTGAGGTGCCATGGGGTGGTGTGGGTGACGTGTGAGATGGTGTGTGTTGTGATGTGTGGGGTGATGTTTAGGGGTGTGTGGTGTTTTGTGCGTGGATGTGGATGTGTGATGGTGTTGTGTGCCTCTGTATGATGGTGTTGTCTTTTCTGTGCTGTCTCTCTGGCTTTCGTCAACATTTTTGGTAGTAAGGGTTTGTGGGTAATGTGGGTGTGTGTTTTATATTGTATTGGGTGTGTGGGAGTGGTGTGTGTATGTGTATCAGGTGTGTGTATTTGGAATTGTTCAATGTGGTAGTGTTTTGTAGATGTGTGTGTATTTTGAGCGCGGCGGTGTGTACCGCCAATGGAATACCACGGTTGAAAGACCGCCGCGTGGATTCGTGGGTCATGATAGTGTGGGCGTATTCCTGTTGGCGTGACGGTGGAGGTTTTGTAATCGCCAGTTTAGCACTGACCTCTGGTGTGGCGGACTTGTGTAGGTGTCTAGATTTTGGCAGATTCCGAGCTGTGGGTCGTAATACCTGTGGCGGAGTTCTGCGGCCGCGGCGGTGTGTTGGCGGTCTTCTGCACTGCGGTAAGCAGCATTTACCGCCAATGTTGTAATGAGGGCCTTAGTCCCACTTTACTCCCTGGCCTTACCCTCCACCACACATTATTTTCAATAAACCCCATCACTTGGAGGTACGGAAACCTATTTTACTGCGGGGTAAAGCAGCGGGATTAGGGTAGGTAGAGGGTTTGCTATAGAGCAGTGGGGTGTCACTCATCATCATGTGCTAAGCTTTGGCTTAGTCAGTCACACCAGTTGAAGAACGATGGAAGGGAAAAATTAGAACAGGCATAAATCCCTTATGGAAGCCATAAAATATAGATACATAAAGCACTTGGTCAGAAAAATGTGGCATATGCTAAGAATGTTTTTTCAATTTTTTGGTAGGCCAGGACAAAACTTAGGAAACAATGAAGGAGTGAAGTAGTAGGAGGTGAGGTGACTGGCTAGGCACTAGGTTGTAAGGGAAACCCACCTTGAGGTCGGTATGCTTATTGCAATGCATTGAAAACTTTGTAAATGCTGCATGAACTGAAGCAGGCACATATTGCACAGCTAACACTGCAGTGCCAAATTGAACAATGCTGCATTTAGGTCACTGGTGGTTAAATTCCATGGACAGGGATGTGTTGAATGATGATGGGTGGGATATCTACCTTGCTTAGCAAATACAGTGAGTATACGTATTAGTCAATAAGCAAGCAATGTGACTTACCACAAACCGACCTTGTCCCTGCTCAGACTCCCACACTAATGGCCTCCTCTGCCACATTTGGGATGCTGGCACTGCTGCTGACCCTGACACTGGTGGTCTGTGCGGCTAGAAAAAACATTACACATTTTAGATGCCAGATACGCCTCCCCTTATTATTTTTTTACCAAAATATCTGACAACAGTTTGGTTAACAGTACCTTCTATAAAAACTATCACTTTGGGCAGTTTGTTGGTAGATGAGGTTAAAAAAGCCAGGTAGTCAAGCCAACCAAAAACTTTTCATAATGGGGGGAGAGTTATGGTGACTCTGAGTCATTGAAGCACAATAAAGGGGTGAGATGATGGTAAAAGAAGGACATACGATCTTTATTGACAAATGTAATGGGACCTCATACTTTCCTGCCATGCTGCACTGTCTGGAAACTGCAGATATACTGTATAATTGAATGCTAAGACAACACTGGGGGGGCCAGCATGACTATTACCATTCTTCCATCTTAACTGTTTGAGCATGAACAAGAAAAAGAAAGCCTTCTCAAAAACCATGGATAATGAATAATACCTTACTTGGGGCCAGATGTATCAAAGGTTTTTACCCATTCTGTGTCTATGGGAAAAGTGTTCGTACAGATGGCCTCAAGTCCTGCAGTCTTCATAGTAGCGTACCATAAATCTGGATAATGCAGGGATAACAAGAATTTAACAAACATTCGATAGAGGAGTTTAAAAAAGGAGAAAGTAGAACAAAATAAACAAGGCAAACTATTCTAATAATAGGGAGATGTAAAAGTTATGGAAATAATAATAATAACAGAACTTACTAGGGCCAACAGTAATGTTGGCTGTGGTGCTGTTGGTGGTGATAGTTACACCCACTGCAGAACTTGTGGTAGCAGCCCCTTCACCTTCACCCCCCTTAGATGCCTTCTTGCCCTTGGGTGCTGATATCAGAAATAAAGAAGACAAAAAATAGATTGGTGGTACAGTTAATCTCCCCCCAAAAAAAGTCTGGAAGTCAGATTGCCTACAGTACTAGTATTGATGTGACCTATTTCTAATTTCCTAAACCTAAGCCCTATTCCTAATTTCCTAAACCTAAACTGCATTTGTAACGACTAATGCACTGTAGCAAATGATGTTTCCTTCTCAACCCCCTTGATGGGCCAACTCACTCTCCTTTTTCAATGCAAAGATGCATACTATATATCACTGGGAGATTGGAGTTGTATACATTACACAAAGAAGGGCACAGAGAATGCTAACTCAGTGATATTATTACCACTATCTTAGTGACAGGACAGAGCAGTCTGCATGGCTATTTAAATAATCAGCCCAAGCAAGTGCCTACGAGTGCAATTAGGTAGCACCGAGCACCTGGCTAGCTGAAGGTGGATCACATAACATTCATAATGTAAACTTAGCTTACCTCTGAGTGTGAGCGACATTCTATTTGAAAAACAAATAACATTGTAGAACACAAAAAATAAATAATTGCTCACCAAGCCCTGCAACCTCGACACCCAGCGGGTCGAGCAGGTCCTGTTCCCTCTCAGGCTAGTGGTGCATTAGCTGCTGCATGGTGTGCTGAACCCCAGTGCTCCAGTGTTCGCACCAGCACATTCTCCCCCACAGCAGACGACTCTCCCACATGGAGTACCGCTTTCCAGGCTTACCACATGCTGTCATCATGAAGGGGAGGTGGCGCTGCACCTAAAAACAACTGCAGCCACCTCTGCCTTGAAAAAAATTGGGCGAGGCTGCACCACTTGATGGCGCCGATGACCATAAGGTGTCAATTTGTAACAGCCACACTGGTACCGCTGCTTGCTGCCTGTTGCTCCTCTGACATGCTGCTGGGGTGGAAATAAAAAAGTAGGGTTAAGAAGCAAAAAGTAAGAACTAAGGAAGTACAAGGGGAAAAAAAGTAGAAAAAGTCACAGAAAAAGTAAAAAAAAGAAAAAAACATAAAACATGCACAAACACAAAGACACACGCTGATTAAAAAAGGGGTGGATGTGTGGGACAGGTGAAGCGCTGAAAGAGATTTTAAAGGAATACAAAAATCAGATCAGGCACCATGCAGAGCACAGAAAGCCGGGAAAACAAAATGAGTAACCCATGTGGACCGCATGGTGCTGTTGCACTGTTTTTTCAGTGGGGAATGCACTGTTGGTCTCAAAAGGCAGTGCAAATGGGTGGGCGAGCATTCTTCCGCTGTTCACTGAGTTCCAGATAATCTTGCTGAGCTTTTTGGAACTCCACAGAATTCTGCGGAGCAAAACTCCTCCATTTCTCCCCAGGCCTAGGCCCATTTCCACATGCTATGTGTATTAGTTACCAGAAGACAATGTGGATGATAAAACAACACATTAATTGATGATGAAGGCTGGTTGAAATATCCTAAAACCAACTATAATACATATATATTTTTTGTAAATCAAAATGTCTCTATTAATGCTAGACCTAAAAGAGTCCTATAAATACACTGTGAGACCAAAATGCTCCTGTATAAGACAAACACTAACAGGGAAAACATTGATTTAAAAACAGACGCCTGTGATAGGCAATAAAGCCATCAATTAATGAGCAAGGAGCTGAACCAAAGCCCACTCTAGGTATATGTGTATGTTTTGGGAAGAAAAGGTATAAAAACAAGTGTATAAAAGCCTTTCATTGCATCTAAAGCCACACTCAACAGCAAAAGTGGCAGAACACAATCACAACAGATAAAAAAAAAACCTTTGCTAGGCATCACAGATACATATGTTATTGTCAGCCTGAATTCCAGCCAATTGGAAATTAAAACACATGGTAAAACCATGGTCAGTCCTTCTTGAATATATATGAAGTATTAAGTACCACTATTTGAGCACGAACACAATAACAAAATATGAATTATTTTGAAAGGTACAAAGACTGAAGTCCTATTCATTGGAGAGGTGGACCTTGAGTCCCCCTCTTGTATGGCCCTTAAACCTAGGACCCCACCAACATCCTCACAGCATGGGCTATTTTGAAATCTAACCTTAATTAATGACTCAGTGTAATGGAGCCTTCAACATTTTTTTTTCTTCACTTTTGGGTCCTATGGAAAATCCTTAAGCTTTTCAAACCAATAACTGAATAACCATACCCAAGAATGTAATGGAACACTTTGATTATTTTAATGTACTCTCAACCGTTCTACCCAGAAAAGCTAATTGCAAGTTTCTGAGCAGTAGGAAGTCAGGCTGCTAGAATGTGCGTTCATCAATGCAGACATGACCATATCAAGCCATTCCTGAAAGCACTTCATTGGGTGCTAGTGGATTCCAGAATAAACCTAAGTTTAAAGCTATGCAAAATCCTCAGTACCTGGCTGTGATCCAGTGGTAATCTACCTTCAGTTCATTAAACTTTTGAAAACAACTGTTTGGCGGAGCTTTCACCTACAACCTTGTATGTATCTACCAGGGGTACAGCGGTGCATTGCATGGGGCCGAACAATGGGAGGGGGCCCAACAGCAACAACCTCTCGAGCACTGAGAAGGTGACCTAAGTAACTCCGTTGAATTTCTGAATGTGAAAGAGAATTAAAGAGGACTTAAATGTTGATTTTTTTCATGTTACATTTGCATTGCGTTCAAAGATAGAGGTAAAATATCAGTCTAGTCTTCTGACAAATCTCTGCCTATTCTTTTACATTGGAGACTAGTGCTTTCTTTTCTTTGCTTACTGCAAAGTGTGAGGATTTTGTAAAATGAACTATGCGAAAACCTTGCTGTATGAAAAGAAGGACGTAAGATTTTTGTTTTCTCCTACATAAAACAAATTTAAATATCTGTAAATGAATTCTACAAATATTTCCAAAATAAACAGGAAATTACAAATTACCATATTTATACACATTTACATAAGTTGTGTTCTTATAGAAATAGCCTGCATTTATAAATATATTCCCATTAAAAGGATGGTATATTCTTATCACCCTCACCCCTCTCCCTGCCCTGGTTATGGAAGCCTGCCCAAGGCTATATAAGAAGCTTAGGTAACCTCAACCTAAGATAATTATTGTTATGATTTCTTCTTCTTTTTCTACTTCTTCTTTTGCAAATTGTCTGCCACAACACTGCTGTTGATGTTAGGTCTCTCATGCTCTGGATCGAGATGAAATGGGCATAAGAGGCAGGTGAGAGCAAATGAATGGAGGCATGGTTCAGACTCACTTGCTCTTCAGTGTGGATTGGGCACATGAACACGTCAGGAGGTCAAGCACCCACTACCATCAGGGAAATGCCGGAGAGCATCGGGTAGGTGTCTTGTTGGCTCCTTGGCTCATCGGTGTGGTGTATTGAAGTTACTCCACATGAAAATGTCAGGAAGTCATGTACCAGCTGCCATCTGAGAATTGCCTGCAGGTTTCTCAGGCATAGCTCAGCTTCGTTTCCTCTTTGACTCTTTGGTGAGCCACATCTATTCCCATGGTGGCCACCCTTTGTAAGTAGGTGGTCTCACATGACTGCAGTAAATTAGAATCCATTGGTGAAGGAAATTGGGTTACTGGTTGGGGAGGTTGAAACTCTACTCCATCAGCAACCACAGTTCCTGTCAGGGTGAATTCACAAGCAACAATAAATTAACCAGTGCTTAACCCTCAGGAAGCTTGGCATAAAGCAGTCAGGTGAAACTTAGAGACAATGTGTAAACTGTTTCTGCAGTAACTCAAAGTGTAATAAAGTAAAACCCCAACACAAGAAAAACCCTGCACTAATTTAAAAAGATAGCTTATAGTTTAATACATTCTTTGAGATGAAAGTGACAAAAATTCAATCAGTAGGTACACAATTTTAAAGATTTATGTGAAAATAGTGCCTAAAAGCACAAAACACCAATTGTGGCTATACAGTCAAATTGGACGGGACGAAGCCACAAGTTCAGGCTAACCGCTATGGAGCGCTGGCAAGATACAAGGACCAAATTAGGCCTGCTGAACAAAGTACCTGAAATACTGGTTGCAGAACTTTGTGAGATCTTGTGTCTAGAAGGCGCTGCACAACAGGAGTTCAGAGGAGCTGCGAGGCTGTAATGCAGAGTCCATTGTTGTCACAAGGATGCCATCGATGAGGGGTTTGCGATGCAAAGTCCTTTGTCAAAGATGCATAGCGCACTGCCAATTCTGAAGAAGCTGCGGATCTGTGATGCGAAAAACCTGCACCATCACGAGGATGCCATTGACAAGGGACTTGCTAGGTGAAGGCCTGTGTTAAGGATACATTGCACAGAAGCAGTTACAAGGAGGCTGCTGGCTATGATGCAAGATTCGGCGTCCGGTTGGGGTTCTTTGCTCTGTTGCAGTTCCAAAGCAGAGTTGGGAGGAAGTGCAAGGAGCTTCTTCGCTGGGCTGGCAGAGCACTTGAGGTAGCATAGCAGCATGACAGCAGAGTAGCAGTCCTTCTTGCAGAGCAGCACAGTTTTCCTTTTGAGTCTTTCACAGCTCCTCCTGTGTAATTAAGATTGGGGTTTGAGGGTCCATTATTTATACATGGTGCCCATTTTGAAGTAGGAGAAGGTTATGGAGCTTTCCTCCTCCAGAGATGCTTGGAATTTTTTGCCTCCCTGCAATGACCCCAGCTCGTCTGGGTTCACAAAAGACTAGTGTCAAACACTTTGTGTGGGTGTGCATGGGCAGAGCCTTCGTGATGAGCAGTAGGTGACAGGTTATTTCCCTCATAAAGGCAGAGAATGCCCATCCTGCCAAAACCTACTTCCACTTTGTCTCACTGTCTGGTAGAAATACACAAAGACCAACTGCCATCTACACCCAGTCATGTAACCCAGGATACAGGCACCAAATGCTTAGGACGAGAAAATGTCAACTTTCTAAAAGTGACGTTTCCAGAATTGTGTCTCAAAACCATTAAAGAGGAATTTCAATTATAATTCTTTAGACACCAAACTCAACATACTTTCTGCCAATTAAAAGGTTTTCACGGCTACGACACATAACTGAAAAGTACATGCCCATTTTTTAAATATACTGCACCCTGCCCTATGGGAAGTTTAGGGCCTACACTAGTGGTGACCTATATGTATTAAAAAGGATTTTTTGTTGTGTAGCCATTTTAGCTATAGTTTTATTCACGTTGTTTTAGCAAACTAGGCCTGCCACTGTGCACTTTAAACTAGATAGTTTGTTATTCAGCTTTGTTTTGATTATTTTAAAATTAGCCACATTTATGGTCTTGTTTTATTTTCTCTATCCAGCTGTTCTTCGCCTAGGTCAGCACGGCATTCTTAACCAAGACATTTCTCTCACTCTGTGATTTTCTCAAGGTTGCAGTGAGATAGGTTGTCTGCAAAAGTGGTACGCTTTGTCTCCAATGTTCACAGAAACATACACACTCTTATGTGGTGATCTTGGAACATCAGATGTTTTATTACAAAAACACTACTTTGACCCATGTACGTTAGAGGGAGATTCCAGCCAGATGACTAAGACCGTATGCTGATTACAGATTGCTTCGCTACAGCTGCTTATGTAGACTACAGGCCTCTTGCTTGGGTATGAGGGATGATGTCTTCCCAGGGGGAACCTGAAAGGCAGAATTAGATCTTAACATGCTGTGCTTTAACATAGCTTAGGTAGGAATTATCCCTACAAACCTTATTGACAGTATGGTAGCGTTATTCTTGTATTTAACTCTCCTTGTCACAATTTTAATCTTATTTTGATTCATAGTCCTAGTTATTGCGATACATGCTTTCTTATCTAAGATGCAGTTACTTCAATAAAACCTTATTGAACTTTATTCTGCCTCTGATTGTCCTTGCAAGTGTCTGACTAATGTAACTGAGACAAAAAGATGAGATCTGAGTGACCACGATTCCCCTGAGGAGTCATGTATGTCATACGCCCGTTGCCCTAATCCTCCCTGTTCTTGGGTGGCGATGAGGCACTTCTAGTTACCCGCAACAAACCCAGATTAGGCCGACAGGTGTCATATGGTGTGGGATCAGACTCAGTCCCCCGCAGTCCAGGTGATTCTGCCACCCGAATCCAGTAGTTTCATTAGGATAATGAGAACCTACGAGACATGGTGCCACCAACGTTTGGTCAGGTCCTCCTGAGTATCTTTGTTCACCGTTTGCAAAGACACTTCAGTACTATTTACAGAGACGTCTGTGGTATCCTCAGCTAAGTAGGGAGTACCTAACTAATGCTTCAGGTTGTTCAAGCTTGAACCCTAAAAGAAGAATCCCCATTTGGTGTGCTTATCTCTGAACAAATGTTACCATTTACCATGGCAAACTTGAAACAGGTAGTAATTGCAGTTAATATGCAACCACCCCTTACTGCACATTTATTGGCACATGGCCTCACAGCCCAGGGGGTCCAGTTATATTTGTTGTTGAAGCTCATGCAGCATACAGAACAGAAATTTTCCAATTTTTGGTCACATTCCCAGCAGCCGATGGGAACACAAATACATTTCACCATTATACACCTGCAAATATACCTGCACAATATAGAGCATATGCATATTTAGAAATACCTCTACTTTATCAAGACCATAATAACTGGCTCGATGGTGCCCTACCACATACAACCCTACATGTTAGAATAGGTCCTCTAAGAAATGAGGGTCCTACCAGGCCTTTATTGGCCACATATACACCGCACCCTGATGCAGCAACCTTGGCAGTGGCTGAGGTTCGTCTTTTATAAACTGAGTTTACAGCAATATACAGACTACTAATACAGTTTGTAATGCAAACATTAAATACAAATCCAGCACATGCTGCCCCGGTGCAACCACATGCAGCAACGCCAGGTATTAATCCTGCAACTGTACATTTGATTATGGGTACGGTACCCGCCAAATGGGAAGAGATTCCGTTTTGGTTAGCTCAAAAAATAAATGCACTGGAAGCAGTACATCCCCAAATGGGACCTCAGGATAAGCATAGAATATTAACTATGTGCTTGCCATTTGGGATGGCTCGAACAGTAGATACCTGGGGACAGTATTTCCCACACTCTATACTACCGCACACGGTACACAGACACTTGCCAATCTTCTGTTAAAACACATTCAAGATGAATACAGGGCTGCCCTGGCCCTAGACTTGGGGATGCAACTTATGGGCAATTTTGCCACTGTATCTTCCATTATACTGAGTAACCTTAAAGGGGAAGCAGTAGCACTAGCAGTGTGTATGTGGCTCCGGGACGTTCCTCCACAGAATCAAGAACGTGAGCTGCCCAAGATTATCGAGGAGAACTATTCCAGTATTGGTTGAGCTAGTCTGGGGCCAGACCCATAATTGCCACAATTTCAGGGTAAATCTAATAAAGATTCTACCAAGCAAGCATCTGAGGGTTCTAAAAAATGCTGGGATAAAAAACAACAAACACCTAAAAAAGAAAGGGGAGAATCTCTGCATAAGAGAACCCATAGAATAGATATAATATAAGAAATAGAGATAATATAAAAACGCCATGTATGCTGATACATGCCAATTTCGTTTCCTTTCATACTGCCTGAAGCCAACCAGCCAATGGACCACTCTGATCGCCACGGTGGTAACAGCCGCTGGGCTGGAGATATGAATCTCCCACCCGGCAGCCGTCACTGTTCCACCTGCAGGATTATGACCCTGCCTACTGCCATGGTTTTCGTGGCTTCCTAACAGCCACAAAAACATGGCGGTAAGCACTATCAGTGACAGGGTGTTCCCTCCCTGTCACTGATAGGGGTCTCCTCCCAACTACCCTCTCCAGTTATCCCCTCACTCCCCCTGCCTCTTCAAAGCCCCATCATCAACTCTACATTCACGTCCCACCCTTGACACACACACACCCTTTTCCCACAAACATCCACACATGCATACATCCACTCACCCGCACACACTTTCAAACATGCACGCATTCACAAAACACCCCACACACACACACAACACCCCCCACTACACTCCCCTGTTGGAGCCCCGACTTACCTGTGTGCAGGGGTCCTCTGGCAGGAGACGGGATGGGACGCTGCTGCCACCAGCAGCGTCCACCAACAGAACACCACCAGGCAGTATTATGACTCATAATAATATGGCTGGCGGCAGTCTACGTGCGTGGCGCTGCTGGTGGCAGCAGCACCACCATACCCCCATCGGCTGGCATGGCCCCAGCTGGATTTCTGCCATCCTTCTGATGGAAATCTGGCTGTGGTCATAATACGGCAGATGGCTGGTAGCCGTGGCAATGGTCTTTTGGCAGCCGCCGCTATGGCGGTAGGCGGTTTTTACCGCAGTATCAAAATGAGGGCCATAGTGTGCAAAAAATACAAAACAACATTGGATATTTCCAATAGCTTCTTCTGCCAAAATATAGCGCCTGAGAGTAGAGACCTAACAAGTTTCAGTGCACTAGGCTCACATAGAAAAATTAGAATGTTTACCACAGGGATACAAGAACAGTCCAGGACTGTTCGCAGCTCGTGTAACTTCAATATTGCACGACATTGACCGTGAAGCATTGTCCTATGTAGATGATATCTATCTTACAGATGAATTACTGCAACATTTAAAATGAGTGGCCCGCATTGTTGTAGGAGTTGCCGAGTTTGGCTATAAATTCAATAAAAAATAAAAAAAATAGCCTTCCTTAGTGTCCTGTTTCTGGAATACGAATTATCATGTGCAGGGAAGAGCCTAACGCCACAATTCTTAGAAAAATGTGCACAGTTACAACCTCCAAATACCATTAAAAAACTCCAATCATTATTGGGCTTTCTAAATTTTGGCAGAGCATACATTCCAGATTATGCATCATACATCAAACCTTTATATGACTTGATACGTCCTGACTTTTCCAGTAAATTCTGGACAGTAAAACACACACACATTCTCAGAGAATTGCAAAAAGACATGCTTGCAGCACAACACCTACACACAAGGGACAATAAAAAACATCTGGTCATCAGAGTATTTGCTGATCCCATTGGTTTCACCTATGTAACATTCAATGAGGGTGAGATAGTCCCGATTGCATACAAATCACATTTGTATTCAACAGCAGAACAACGTGTTGCTCCAACTAAGAACATTCTCACACAGATGGCTGTCATTAAAGAAAGACCACTAGTCCAGGGGAAATGCATTATTGTTGCATATCCAATACCAGCCCTTCAGACTGTTACCAAAGCCAGCGTTCCAATGCTAAAGCATTACATTCATGTTGGATCCAATGGGCAACATCTTTGACAGCCACTGATATTGACTACATTTTTGACCCAAAGTTACAATCTCTAGAATTTTTGCAATATGAACTAGAATACCCAGTTCCGGCAAATACATTGCATATTGATCAATATCAAAGAGTCATGTACACCGATGGCTCAGCCGAACCTAATATAGGCACAAAGCATCAATACTCCTCTGCTTGCGCAGTTGTAAGTGGCTATGTGGAAGGTAGTACATTCTATCCACAACATACCTTTACACAAACCCTAGGGAAATTGCACTGCACAACTAACAGAGCTAAAGGCTCTGCTGATTGGCACTGCACCATACAGATCCTTACCAAGTTACGCTGATTGTCTGTGATTCGTACTATTGTGTTCAGCTCTTCAATGAATATCTGCATTACAGGCGCCAGAATGGTTTCAGAGACTCCAAAGGTAACACTATCAAACACAGACTTTTGTGGGGGAAAAGTAGCGGATCTGAAGGAAACGTTACCAAATGTCCATGTTGTACATACACTTGGACACCAGTGCGTTGGAAGACATGTTGCTGGAAATAGACTGGCTGAAGCAGCCAAATCAGCAGTAGCTACGGCTTCTGTTGCTGCAGTAACTCATTCTAGGATGAAACCGGACAATGAAATACTGGGTGCAAACTTTTTCCTAAAGGATATCCCACTAAATATTCCTACCGGATGGGAGGCATGCTTGACACAGAAGTAAAAATACCAGGCGTGGGAGTTCAAGTAATTCCCAATAAAGACCTAAGACCAGAGTTGATCAAAGCAGGGCATGAGGGAGTTGCTTCTTCCCATGCAGGTGTGGCGGCTACAATATCATTATTGCAGACTCGTTATTGGTGGCCAGGTTTATACAAACAGACTAAGCAGTATGCCCTTTGTTGTGATATCTGCCAAAAAATTAAGGGGTCCACCGTTAAACGCCCACCGCAGACACCCCTCTTATTTTCTAACAAACCATCACAATGTGTGTACCTGGACCATTGCGGTCCTTTGACTCCTCCCCTTGGTCCAGGGCCCTGGTTTCGCCTCAAGGGCATTCAGGGAGTCCATGGCTTCTTTAGGGGTCCAACTCCAATACTCATCTCCATTTCATCCAGAGGGAAATAGTGTAGTGGAGCAACAAAATCAAGATGTACAGGAATCCTTAACAGCCAGAGTACTAGGTATGGGTCGCAGTTGGCTTAATCATTTGTATGGAGTCCAGAGATCACTTAATAATCTGCCCAGAAGGTCCCTGGGGGGTTGTAACTCATACGAGTGCCTGTTTGGAACTAAAATGTATGTTCCAGATCTTGATGATCCTGGTGTGGAGGCAGCAGAAACACCCTTTGACATAAATGAACGTGTCACTGTCTTGCAGGAATTACAACAGTTTAGTGATGACAACGCTTTTGCCGGTGCTGTCTCCTTAGCAATTAAGAATGTACCAATAACATCTACTGGCTGGATTCCAAAGGCTGGGGATCTAATACGTGAAAATGTTGTTGTGAAAAAGGAGTTTGATCCTTTCTATCGTGCACAGGTTCCAGTCCTGGAAATACACGGTACCAGAACTGTTACTCTACCACTGCTGCCTGGTTCTAAAGAAAACCGCTTTGTCTCCATCAACAATGTCAAGCTACACCATGTGGCCGATCCTGCACAACAGACCAGGAGGAACAACCAGTAGTACCCAAATCCCTCTCACTACTGGTCAAGATGATCCTCTACAAGTTTTGAGTAGCAACGCTGACAACTCTCCAAGCTTGGGGAGGGTGGAAAATGACCTTTCATTAGTTCCACTTGCATCTTTTACAACAAGCAACACAGAAGATGGTGACCGATCATTCTCAAATTCTACACAGACGGATGGCATCGTCTATTTTGAACCACACAGGAGACCACTGTTAATTCTCCTTTGCAAACTATGGCTCTAGTTTTTCACAAACTGCTTCTGGATACTCTGCCGACTTCACTGACACCTTTTCAGACTCATCTGCCTCTTCTGCATCTGAAATGTCAAAAACACGAAAGCTGATATTTTGGCTCAAAACAAGTTGTTTTGTTATCCTAATGAACTATCTGTGTTTATTTTTACTATTATAGCTTTCCTCTTATGGATTGGCTTTGTTATTACTTTATTTCTACTGATACATGGTAATTACCTTCCTGAACCACCAACAGTTGAACTGGTGGATGAGGTCCTAAAACCCAATTTTTCTTTTTCACAGGTCCGCAGAGACTTGTCTTTTGTTCACATCTCCGCCATGTCACTTCCTGATGGGATTGTGTGTGATAAAGTTGCATTTGATATATATGGCTCGACTGATGTCATTCAAATACCATAACTGTATAAACTTCTATGAATGATGTAATAATACCCAGAGTTGTTTCTGATGACTGGGTTGTGAAAAACAAAACAAGGGTACACTGTTCCAAATACAAACAAAAAGGTCTGGGGAACCTAATAGTTCAGGAGCGAAAGCCCTCATGCATCACAATGGATGACTGGCATCATCATCGGGAAATGCTCCACGCCAGGCCGGCACTGCAATGCCTGATGGGCTCCCCAAATGGGGGCTCTAAGCCACGTTGCTCTTATGGTGACTAATGGGTACGGACTACGCCGGACAACAAGACAAGAAGGAGAGCAAAAAAAGGGTTTAAAATTGGTTATTCATCTCTGACTCACATCATAATTTTAATCAGTATAGAAGAAATGAAGACCAAGGTTAAAAACAGAAGATGAAAGTAAAAAATGAGTGTAATGCTCAGCAACTTTCCAAACGCTACAAGAAGACCGCAAACTTTGTGGTACATCTAATACGGGGTTGACATGTTTCGCGTCTAGTGGTCCATCCAGATCCCTTGACGCTTCATCAGGACCAAAAATTTAACTTCTCCAATTAGCAATTATGAAAATTAGTCACTTACATTAAATCAACTGATAATATCACGAAAAAGGTCGCCCTAGAGAAAAATATAATAAAAACACGGCACCAAATTAAGTGAAAAACAATTGTGCGCATTAATACAGTGAATAGTCATGCGAAACCATGTAAAAAGGTATGCTTACCAACCCGAACTAAGAGATGTAGCTCCATGGAAAGCGCAAAACCCAGGACTAGAAAGGACACTAAGCATAATGGTCATAAAAAGGTGTCAACACAAAGGTGTATAGTAAGTTCATGCATAAGCATAAAGTCATGCTACAATAATGGTTGGGTAAGCCAAGAAAACTGAGGAAAATTCACTGTGGACTCATCCAAAAATAATAATAGCCAGTCATTAAACCGCACACCAGTAATAGCCAGGCTAAAAGAGTGTCATGTGCACAGTCGCAAAATCGTAACTAAAACTAAAACCAAAACCCAGCGTGTACTCACAATTAAGTCCGCGGTCCTTAGTAATGCACCTACCCTCCGGTATGATTCTCGTCTAATGACAGGGAAACGCTATCGGAGACGCGGGTTGTGAAAACAGTTGATTCTATGAGTTGCAGTATTTGACTGTATTTGAAAGTGAGGATGTTTATCAATCCAAAGAAAATTATGGAGACATGTTCTGTTATAATTATTATGGACACTATTTCATTCATACAGCAAGTACCCCAAAGACTATTTTTAATTACACACAATGGGAACATTGCCGACTCCTCTACAAGGGAGTTGCATATTTTTCTGGGCACAATGTTAAAAATGATGAGTCATATTATTTTAAATTGCCATTCATGTAAAATGTACATATATTATTGACAGATACAACATTCATTTATTCGGATTCCTTTTTTTTCTCCGGTTGGCTATAGAAGGCTATGAATATTGGTTGAAGTCAATTGCCTTAAAAAGTGTGTGGGGAACAAAACATTTCAAAATGCGGGGAAAGGAAGCTTTATTTAGAGCATGCCTGATACCTGTTCAAAGGATATTTTTGTGTGAAACTGTATAACAGACAAGTTGTTTAGGCTTGGCAAAAATTAAGGATTTGGATGCGCCCAGTATTCCTGCCCCTGCAAAATTTTACAAATGGCAAAAGTATATAAATGCAACTGAAGATCAACTCGGTGAATGGGTCCAAAAGGGCAAGTTTAATGCTTCACTTTCACGTCATGGTGGGTGGTTATTGTGGCCAACAGATACCAATGGGTGTTATAAACGTTTTGTAAACTTCACAGGTGGTTTTAAAATAAGTAGGCCTGACCCTCGCTATGTGTCATCTGAACACGTGGGTATAGTGACGACATACAGTGTAGGGAACTATGCCAGCAATGATTGAAGAGTTCCTCACTAGATGCTGTTAAAGACCACCTTAGTCTCCTGTCTAATAATACTGACTTATAGGATTTCCTGTTAGGCCCCAGAAAACAATGCAGAAAGCACTTCTTGTATGCAGTCTATAATGAAATTTGTAAGCTTTCTCAACAAGAACCTGCTGCCCGGTTAAGGCAAATAGATCAGGAAAATTTACAGAAGGCATTGGCTGTTGTATGGGGATTAATACCCTGTCTGACCAGATATACACCTTAAACAACATTGTTTCCTATGCAATAGACATAGTACAGAGTGACACCATGGACAGAGTCAACTAAGATCCATTATGCAGTTAGGTTAAACACTACAAACACTGAAAGCAGCTCGTGTTCCCTGACAAAATGTCAGCGAAAGGGACATATTTTCTACATTTAATTTAACGCGACAATAACAACTAATGGCTAGAAAAGAAGCAACTTATGTTGTGTTAAATATTCAGAAATTAGAAAAGTTGCCTTTTACTGTGGCTGAAGTACCATCTGCTGAGTGGTTAATACATGGGGTCATCAGTCTGCCTATTTCAATACTTCGATTCACATCCTGCTTAAAACACATTCCAGTGGACAGAAATGAGAGGCTAGGAGATAGTTAGATACACGAGGTGTGGGAGCTACCCTTCTCGTACAAATGTCTCAGTAGCATGAAAGTTGTCTTTCTTAGCGGTAGTGAATGGGAGACTTCTGTCAGCCATTCAATGGTTTGTAAACAGATGTCCTTGCACGAGGCGTGCAACGCTTCAGCAGTGAACTTGGCTTGTTGTCTGAAAGGAGTCCCAGTCCCCTTGATTAGGCCTACGTTCCAGGTGCTCTCGAATGGCAGCAATGTGCTCCTTAATAATGAGAGCTGTTGTGGGATGCAAGCCAGACTAGTTTATGGCGTTTCGGTTTCCAAATTTGTTACATGCTGCACTTCAGGTGGCAAGGTCATCAGCTGAGATACAGTCCCTTTTAAGTACTAGCTTTCCAAGACACTTTGGTAAACTTGTGGGACAGATATTTAATGCGTCCAGTACTAGTGGAATCGCAAATTTCTTTAAGGTTGTTGGTTTTGGTTTTGTTCACACCTTCTCCTCGATATTTGGCTTAATACCTCCATCCGTCCATTCAATATTTTCCAGTATTTTCGGGTCATTTCCGATTACTTTGGCTATAAAAGATGGCATTTTGCTATTGCTACTTTTTCTGCACAATGGCTGTTCTGCTACTTTTTCTGCACAATTGCTGTACTGTTACAACAAAGAGGACTGAAAGCGTTTCCACCAGTCCAGCTGTGTCATGAACGCATGATGAAAGTACTTTGGAGTACCACTTCTGGAGCGATTGGAGTGTGACTGGTCTCTGTCATTCAGACTGGTTTTGCATTGTGTGCAGCCTGTGTTTCAGTGCCTCTGATGCCCCTTTGAATGTGCACTAAAAGTTTGTCTTTCTACGCAGCACTTGCTTTCATTGGACACTTATCTGTTGATGTTCTCGCTGAGGGCTCATTACCAGACATGTCATTGAGTGTGTGTTTGCTATGGGAAGCCGTTTATGAGTTGCCCTCTGTGGATCATGCAGCTCTAAACTCACTATTTGGCATACCACGGAATGCTGCTGCCTCGGCTGGTGCTCAGGCTTTGGAACACAAATGCTCCTTCGTTTTCCTTAGTGATGAACTTCCTACTTTACCACCTGCCAAAGTGGAAGATTTCCTATCTTCAATTATCCTGGATTCAATTGGTGACGTTAAAACTGACTATGACTTTTGAAATTCGGCTTTCTCAACGCCACAGTTAATATTTTTTATTGGCCTTTTCATACCTGCTCAAGTGTCATTTGACTTGTCATCATCGACATTCCTGTATATGTGCTTTAAGATGCAATTTAGTAAATTTATATATTAGATTTTGCTTTGAACCGGCAAGGGGGTGGTGTTGAGTAGCTATTAAGCTATAGGTTTATACACATTATTTTAGCAAACTAGGCCTGCCACTGTGCACTTTAACCTAGATATATTTTATTCCTGCTTTGCTTTATTATTTTAACATTAGCCACATTTGTGGTCTTGTTTTATTTTCTCTATCTAGCTGTTCTGCGCCTAGGTCAGCACTGTGTTCCTAAACAAGACATTTCTCTTACTCTGTGCTTTTCTCAAGGTTGCAGTAAGATAGGTTGCCGGCAAAAGTGGTATGCTTTGTCTCCAATGTTCACAGAAACATACACACTCATACGTGGGGATCCTTTCTCTGAACATCAGATATTTTATTATAAAACCACTACTTTGACCCAGGTACGTTAGAGGGAGATTCCAGCCAGATGACCACGACCGTATGCTGATTACCGATTGCTTCACTACAGCTGCTCATGTAGACTACAGGCCTCTTGCTCAGGTATGAGGGATAATGCCATCCCAGGGGGAACCTGGAAGGCACAATTAGACCTTAACATGATGTGCTCTAACATAGCTTAGGTAGGAATTATATCTACAAGCCTTAGTGACAGTATTGTAGCGTTATTCTTGTGTTTAACTCTTCTTGTCACAATTTTAATCATTGTGCTTCATCGTCCTAGTTACCGCGATACATGCTTTCTTATCTAAGATTCAGTTACGTCAATAAAACCTCATTGAACTTTACTCTGCCTCGGATTGTCCTTGCATATGTGAGACTAATGTAACTGAGAGAAACTGATGAGATCTGAGTGATCACGATTCCCCTGAGTAGTCATGTATGTCATGCACCTGGTTGCCCCAATCATCCCTGCTCTTGGGTGGAGATGAGCCACTACTAGTTAGCCGGAACAAACCTGGATTAGGCCGACAGGTGTCACATGGTGCGGGATCAGACTCAGTCCCCTGCAGTGCAGGTGATTTTGGCGCTCAAATCCAGCAGTCTCATTAGGATAATGAGAACCTACGTGACAGTTTAAGCCTGGCAAAAATGTTATTTTGCCAGGTTGAATTTGCAGTTTAAAACTGTACTCATAGGCTGTAATGGCAGGCCTGAGAAATGCTTGAAAAGCTGCTTAAATGGGTGTCACAATTAATGCTGCAGGCCCACTAGAAGCATTACATTTATAGGCCCTGGTTACATGTAGCACCACTTTACTAGGAACTTTCACATAAATTAAATGAGCCAATTGAGTGTAAGCCAAGTTGACCATGTTTAAAGGAGAGAGCACATGAACATTAGTACTGGATAGCAGTGGTAGCCTCCTAAAAGGCAACCAAAATGTGTTCAGGAAACAGGAGGGTGCAGTCAAAATGTTTGGGGATGCCCCTGCAGAGAGAGCCAAGTCTAACATTGTACTGACAATATCTCATCAGGAATCTCTTGCTACAATTATTATTTAATTCATTTTGTCACAACACAAGACATGGTCTGAAGATCTGAGTGCTTTTTGGCTGGGCCATTCCTTATTTAGAAATAATAATTCTCAACTCAACAGCAGAATCTGGTACCTTTCAAGTCAACTTAGGACATAAACTCTCCTATTTCATGTAAAGAACATTGCAGTTCATAAATGTACTCTTCTATCATTTTCCAAAACATCTTGTTATACATATTCTGTATGGATCAATATACAGAGTATCTTTCCCACAGTGCTACCTAATGTATCAATAACTCTATACTGTCATACTGCATGTTTAATTAATTATTCTATGGGTGTTATCCTTGAATGTTGGCATTCCACTATAGTGTTTCTCCTTTAAACAAAATGCCAGCTGTTCGCATGACTCAATCTCCTCCATTCCTTTCCGATTATGAATTGATATTACCATGGCAACAATGGAGAGGGTTGTTTGAGGCTTACTTGATTGCAAGTGGCAAAGGGGAATCTCCTCTGCTAGAAAACAAACTATGGGCCAGATGTAGGAAAGTTGGGAATTGCGACTTGCAATTTGCGAGTCGGAGCGACTCGCAAATTGCAAGTCGCAATTCCCAATGCAGTACGGTGTCTCAGACACCGACTGCAACTCGCTATGGGGTCGCAATGACCCACCTCATGAATATTCATGAGGTGGGTCGCAAATTGCGGCCCCATAGCGAGTATGGGCACTCGCTAACATGGAGGCCTGCTGACGTCAGCAGACCTCCATGTTCGCGACCTGCTTTTAAATAAAGCAGTTTTTTTTTTTTTAAGTGTAGCCCGTTTTCCTTACAGGAAAACGAGCTGCACTTCAAAAATACCGAAACCTTTAGTTTCGGTTTTTTTTCAGGGCAGGGAGTGGTCCCTTGGACCACTCCCTGCCCTGAAAAAATATTTTGGGGTCCAGTCACAAACTGGAAGGGGTCCCATGGGGACCCCTTCCAATTTGCGATTGGGTTACCATCCACTTGAAGTGGATGGTAACTGCGATGCCATTTGCGACCGCATATGCGGTCGCAAATGGTATTGCATCCCAATGCGACTCGCAAATAGGAAGGGAACACCCCTTCCTATTTGCGAGTCTGAAATGCATTTTGCGAGTCGGTAACGACTCGCAAAATGCATTTCTGCATTGGGATACGCGTTTAGCGAGTCGCAAACGGCAAATTTTGCCGTTTGCGACTCGCTAAACGTTTGCTACATCTGGCCCTATATTATTGCATAACATCCAGAAGATGAGGGTGGACAGAGTACATACGTTTATACACTGACACCTAACAAATCAGAAGATCAGTATTGAAAAAAATAATGTAGTCTTAGAAAGACATACAAATTTTGCAAGAGTACAAGGGAAACATGAAAAGTATGAACTATTTTGTAGTTTAATGATGCCTTCTCAAAACTTGTGAATTTGAGCATTTGTCAGACACTCTCATACGAGATCAATTGGTGTCTGGCATGACTAATTCCAGAATTCAATAAAAGCTTTTAACTAAAAATCCTGATCTCAAGGAAACTAGGAAGCTACTGATATTACTAACAATGTGGAGCACACAGAACATTGTATAAAGGTAATGAAATTACCTGTAAATAACCAAATTAATGAAATTAATCAGCCAATGAAATCAGATGACCTGGAAAAAGAACACTTCTGGAGCAATGCTAAAGTAAAATATTGTTATGACAGCCAATGAGAATGTTTTAGGTGTTGAACTGGTTCACATATATAGCTAACAATCCAGCTTCCCCAGCTCAAAATCTCTTTTGTAAGAAATATAACTGGAGGGGTCGCTTTGCCAGGGTTTGCAAAGATAAAGCAAACAAGATTGTCAATTCTATTGGAAATAAAGAGAAAGACCATGAAAAGTTTGTATTTTAAATTATTCCTTTACAAAATAAATTGAAATCCCCGGCTGCAAAATTTGCTTAGATGAGCAAAGAGTATGCGTAATAGCAGATTCTTACTCACCTTAATCACTTATTGACAGTGATATTTTCCAGGCAAAATTTGATAGGCTAAATGCATTCAAGGACATAATTACTGTGGGAAAAGTGTATGTAACAAAACAGGGCTCCAACTTATTGGGATGGAGACATTGGAAAACACTTGATATTATACTGTGATTCCTCAAAAGAAGAACCAGTTTTACTAACTGAGAGATGTATGCACAGTAAGGATATTTTCAGATGTTTTGACTGAGAAGTTGGGACTTTTAAGGAAATTCCAACTCAAAATATAGCTTAAGGATAGTGCTATTCCTATAACCTGTAAGTGTAGGCCAGTTTCCCTCATGTTCAGACAACTATTAATAAAGGGATTGGAGAGATTGACTGAATAAGGTGTAGTTGGACCTAGAGAGAGGGCAGGGTGGGTTTCTCCTTTTCTAATTGCAACTAAATCTGGCAGACAATCCATCTGTCTATGTGTGGATCTGAGGAATCTTAATTCAAATATATGGATAGATCTTTATTTTTTACCAAAAATGAAAGATATGGTAAGTATTGTAGGTGAAATTTGTGTTTTTTCTATAGTTGATCTCCACTCTGCATACTCCTAAGTGAAACTTCATCTGAAAACGAAGTCTTGCACTTCCTTCAGAACACCATTTGAAGCATATAGATTTTGCTGAATGCCTGTTGGGCTAGTGTCTGTAGCAACAGTCTTTCACAGAATAATTCAGCAGGCATTGAAGGGGGAAAGGAATGCATTATGGTTTCCAAGATTATTTTTTAGGGGGTAACTCAGAAACAGAACATGATGAAAGGTAAGCAAGCTTCTAGAGAATTTAAGGGAGAGAGGGAACATATTAAAGAAAGAAAAATGTCAAATTGGAGTAGAAACAGTCAGTTACTTAGGGAAGTTTCTGTATAACAATGTATCAAACCCAAAACAGAGCTAGTTGAAGCTATAAGATCTGCCCTGTCTCTGAGCAACAAATAGGAAGTTAAAACTGTTTTAGGATTATCAGAATATTATTCAAAATGTGTAAGGTATTGTTCTGACATTATTGAACCATTAAGGGGGCTCTTAAGAAAACAAACAAATGCTTCCAAAGGGATGAGTCTTGGCAAAAATAATTTACACACCAAAGGTATGAAATAATTAATGTACATTTATTAGGCTGTTTTGACATAAAAAATACACCATTCTTACTAAGGATGCTGGTACTAAAGGTATTGTGGCCGCCCTCAGTTTACTGGTAGGGGGTAAGGAAAGGTTAACCGCATTTGCTGCACAGTCACTATCTGGTGCTGAACCTTGGTATTTGGTGGTTGAACGAGTAGCACTGGCGGCATTCTGGGCTTGCATGAATTGCCCCACTCTGTAAATACGGCGCCAAGATTAGGCCTCGTTGGGCCACATTAGAGTCATAAATAATGACGTTAATGTGGTGCAAGGTGGCGCTAGGGGACTATAAATATCCACCTAAGAATACTAGAAAATACCTTCTTCTCCTGTGGAAGTATCAAAGAGACCATGGAATAAAGTTGCACGGTATATCATTGGTCCTATATATTGCAAGAATCTAGGAGAAAGGTCCATTTTATGTTTGGTACATTATAATTGAAAGTGGATTGAATTTAAAGTTGTTCAACACACCAATACCACAGAAATTATAAATTTCCTCACTGAAGTATTTTTCATTGAAGATGTACCTCATACCCTAGTTACTGATAACGGGGTACAATTTACATCACATCAAATGAAAGAATGCTTGAGCCACATGTCCTTTCAACATGCTCAGACAGCCCTATATTATATACAGTCCATGGGCAAATATTCTGGTAGAACATCCCAATAAACCGATTAAAGAATGCACACAACTCAAACAATTGATGTTGTCTAAAGAGAGCACTTTGTGTGAAATGTTATGGCCTTATCGTACCACAATCCACAGTGTCACTGGAATCTCTCCATTCTTGTCTTTAACCCCTTCGCTGCCAGGCCTTTTCCCCCTCCTGTGCCAGGCCTTTTTTTGCCTATTTGGGGCAGTTCGCGCTTAGGCAATCATAACTTTTTGTCCACATAAGCTAACCAAGCCAAATTTGCGTCCTTTTTTTCCAACATCCTAGGGATTCTAGAGGTACCCAGACTTTGTGGGTTCCCCTGAAGGAGGCCAAGAAATTGGCCAAAATACAGTGAAAATTTCGTTTTTTTTAAAAAAAAATGGAAAAAGTGGCTGCAGAAGAAGGCTTGTGGATTTCCCCCTGAAAATGGCATCAACAAAGGGTTTGCAGTGCTAAACTCAGCAGCTTCCCAGCTTTCAGGGACAGGCAGACTTGAATCAGAAAACCCAATTTTTCAACACAATTTTGGCATTTTACTGGGGCATACCCCATTTTTGCAATTTTTTGTGCTTTCAGCCTCCTTCCAGTCAGTGACAGGAATGGGCATGAAACTATTGCTGGATCCCAGAAACGTAAACAATTCTGAAAAGTAGACAAAATTCCGAATTCAGCAAGGGGTCATTTGTGTAGATCCTACAAGGGTTTCCTACAGAAAATAACAGCTGAAAAAGAAAAATATTGAAATTGAAGTGAAAAAACCATCAATTTTTCTCTACGTTTTACTCTGTAACTTTTCCCTGCAATGTCAGATTATCGAAAGCAATATACCGTTACGTCTGCTGGACTCCTCTGGTTGCGGGGATATATAGGGTTTGTAGGTTCATCAAGAACCTGAGGAACCCAGAGCCAATAAATGAGCTGCACCCTGCAGTGCGTTTTCATTCTATACCGGGAATACAGCAATTCATTTGCTGAAATATAAAGAGTAAAAAATTGCTATCAAGAAAACCTTTGCATTTCCAAAAAGGGCACAAGATAAGGTGTTGAGGAGCAGTGGTTATTTGCACATCTCTGAATTCCGGGGTGACCATACAAGCACGTGAATTACAGGGAATTTCTCAAATAGATGTCTTTTTTACACACTCTCCTATATTTGGAAGGAAAAAATGTAGAGAAAGACATGGGGCAAGAGCACTTGTTTTGCTAATCTATGTTCCCCCAAGTCTCCCGATAAAAATGATACCTCACTTGTGTGGGTAGGCCTAGCGCCCGCGACAGGAAACGCCCCAAAACGCAACGTGGACACATCCCATTTTTTAAAAAGAAAACAGAGGTGTTTTTTGCGAAGTGCCTACCTGTAGATTTTGGCCTCTAGCTCAGCCGGCACCTAGGGAAACCTACCAAACCTGTGCATTTCTGAAAACTAGAGACCTAGGGGAATCCAAGGAGGGGTGACTTGCGGGGCTCGGTCCAGGTTCTGTTACCCAGAATCCTTTGCAAACCTCAAAATTTGGCTAAAAAAACACATGTTCCTCACATTTCTGTGGCAGAATGTTCTGGAATCTGAGAGGAGCCACAAATTTCCTTCCACCCAGCGTTCCCCCAAGTGTCCTGATAAAAATGATACCTCACTTGTGTGGGTAGGCCTAGCGCCCGCGACAGGAAACGCCCCAAAGCGCAACGTGGACACATCCAAAATTTTGGAAGAAAACAGAGGTGTTTTTTGCGAAGTGCCTACCTGTAGATTTTGGCCTCTAGCTCAGCCGGCACCTAGGGAAACCTACCAAACCTGTGCATTTCTGAAAACTAGAGACCTAGGGGAATCCAAGGAGGGGTTACTTGCGGGACTCGGGTCAGGTTCTGTTACCCAGAATCCTTTGCAAACCTCAAAATTTGGCTAAAAAAACACATGTTCCTCACATTTCTGTGGCAGAAAGTTCTGGAATCTGAGAGGAGCCACAAATTTCCTTCCACCCAGCGTTCCCCCAAGTCTCCCGATAAAAATGATACCTAACTTGTGTGGGTAGGCCTAGCGCCCGCGACAGGAAACGCCCCAAAGCGCAACGTGGACACATCCAAAATTTTGGAAGAAAACAGAGGTGTTTTTTGCGAAGTGCCTACCTGTAGATTTTGGCCTCTAGCTCAGCCGGCACCTAGGGAAACCTACCAAACCTGTGCATTTCTGAAAACTAGAGACCTAGGGGAATCCAAGGAGGGGTTACTTGCGGGACTCGGGTCAGGTTCTGTTACCCAGAATCCTTTGCAAACCTCAAAATTTGGCTAAAAAAACACATGTTCCTCACATTTCTGTGGCAGAAAGTTCTGGAATCTGAGAGGAGCCACAAATTTCCTTCCACCCAGCGTTCCCCCAAGTCTCCCGATAAAAATGATACCTCACTTGTGTGGGTAGGCCTGGCGCCCGCGACAGGAAACACCCCAAAGCGCAACGTGGACACATCCAAAATTTTGGAAGAAAACAGAGGTGTTTTTTGTGAAGTGCCTACCTGTAGATTTTGGCCTCTAGCTCAGCCGGCACTTAGGGAAACCTACCAAACCTGTGCATTTCTGAAAACTAGAGACCTAGGGGAATCCAAGGAGGGGTGACTTGCGGGGTTCAGACCAGGTTCTGTTACCCAGAATCCTTTGCAAACCTCAAAATTTGGCTAAAAAAACACATGTTCCTCACATTTCTGTGGCAGAAAGTTCTGGAATCTGAGAGGAGCCACAAATTTCCTTCCACCCAGCGTTCCCCCTAGTATCCCGATAAAAATGATACCTCACTTGTGTGGGTAGGCCTAGCGCCCGCGACAGGAAACACCCCAAAGCGCAACGTGGACACATCCAAAATTTTGGAAGAAAACAGAGGTGTTTTTTGTGAAGTGCCTACCTGTAGATTTTGGACTCTAGCTCAGCCGGCACCTAGGGAAACCTACCAAACCTGTGTATTTCTGAAAACTAGAGACCTAGGGGAATCCAAGGAGGGGTGACTTGCGGGGTTCGGACCAGGTTCTGTTACCCAGAATCCTTTGCAAACCTCAAAATTTGGCTAAAAAAACACATGTTCCTCACATTTCTGTGGCAGAAAGTTCTGGAATCTGAGAGGAGCCACAAATTTCCTTCCACCCAGCGTTCCCCCACGTCTCCCGATAAAAATGATACCTCACTTGTGTGGGTAGGCCTAGCGCCCGCGACAGGAAACGCCCCAAAGCGCAACGTGGACACATCCAAAATTTTGGAAGAAAACAGAGGTGTTTTTTGCGAAGTGCCTACCTGTAGATTTTGGCGTCTAGCTCAGCCGGCACCTAGGGAAACCTACCAAGCCTGTGCATTTCTGAAAACTAGAGACCTAGGGGAATCCAAGGAGGGGTGACTTGCGGGGCTCGGACCAGGTTCTGTTACCCAGAATCCTTTGCAAACCTCAAAATTTGGCAAAAAAAACACATGTTCCTCACATTTCTGTGGCAGAAAGTTCTGGAATCTGAGAGGAGCCACAAATTTCCTTCCACTCAACGTTCCCCCAAGTCTCCCGATAAAAATGATACCTCACTTGTGTGGGTAGGCCTAGCGCCCGCGACAGGAAACGCCCCAAAGCGCAACGTGGACACATCCAAACTTTTGGAAGAAAACAGAGGTGTTTTTTGCGAAGTGCCTACCTGTAGATTTTGGCCTCTAGCTCAGCCGGCACCTAGGGAAACCTACCAAACCTGTGCATTTCTGAAAACTAGAGACCTAGGGAAATCCAAGGAGGGGTGACTTGCGGGGCTCGGACCAGGTTCTGTTACCCAGAATCCTTTGCAAACCTCAAAATTTGGCAAAAAAAACACATGTTCCTCACATTTCTGTGGTAGAAAGTTCTGGAATCTGAGAGGAGCCACAAATTTCCTTCCACCCAGCGTTCCCCCAAGTCTCCCGATAAAAATGATACCTAACTTGTGTGGGTAGGCCTAGCGCCCGCGACAGGAAACGCCCCAAAGCGCAACGTGGACACATCCAAAATTTTGGAAGAAAACAGAGGTGTTTTTTGCGAAGTGCCTACCTGTAGATTTTGGCCTCTAGCTCAGCCGTCACCTAGGGAAACCTACCAAACCTGTAAATTTCTGAAAACTAGAGACCTAGGGGAATCCAAGGAGGGGTGACTTGCGGGGCTCGGACCAGGTTCTGTTACCCAGAATCCTTTGCAAACCTCAAAATTTGGCTAAAAAAACACATGTTCCTCACATTTCTGTGGCAGAAAGTTCTGGAATCTGAGAGGAGCCACAAATTTCCTTCCACCCAGCGTTCCCCAGAGTCTCCCGATAAAAATGATACCTCACTTGTGTGGGTAGGCCTAGCGCCCGCGACAGCAAACGCCCCAAAGCGCAACGTGGACACATCCAAAATTTTGGAAGAAAACAGAGGTGTTTTTTGCGAAGTGCCTACCTGTAGATTCTGGCGTCTAGCTCAGCCGGCACCTAGGGAAACCTACCAAACCTGTGCATTTCTGAAAACTAGAGACCTAGGGGAATCCAAGGAGGGGTGACTTGCGGGGCTCGGACCAGGTTTTGTTACCCAGAATCCTTTGCAAACCTCAAAATTTGGCAAAAAAAACACATGTTCCTCACATTTCTGTGGCAGAAAGTTCTGGAATCTGAGAGGAGCCACAAATTTCCTTCCACTCAGCGTTCCCCCAAGTCTCCCGATAAAAATGATACCTCACTTGTGTGGGTAGGCCTAGCGCCCGCGACAGGAAACGCCCCAAAGCGCAACGTGGACACATCCAAAATTTTGGAAGAAAACAGAGGTGTTTTTTGCGAAGTGCCTACCTGTAGATTTTGGCCTCTAGCTCACCCGTCACCTAGGGAAACCTACCAAACCTGTAAATTTCTGAAAACTAGAGACCTAGGGGAATCCAAGGAGGGGTCACTTGCGGGGCTCGGACCAGGTTCTGTTACCCAGAATCCTTTGCAAACCTCAAAATTTGCCTAAAAAAACACATGTTCCTCACATTTCTGTGGCAGAAAGTTCTGGAATCTGAGAGGAGCCACAAATTTCCTTCCACCCAGCGTTCCCCCAAGTCTCCCGATAAAAATGATACCTCACTTGTGTGGGTAGGCCTAGCGCCCGCGACAGGAAACACCCCAAAGCGCAACGTGGACACATCCAAAATTTTGGAAGAAAACAGGTGTTTTTTGCGAAGTGCCTACCTGTAGATTTTGGCCTCTAGCTCAGCCGACACCTAGGGAAACCTACCAAACCTGTACATTTCTGAAAACTAGAGACCTAGGGGAATCCAGGGAGGGGTGACTTGCGGGGCTCGGACCAGGTTCTGTTACCCAGAATCCTTTGCAAACCTCAAAATTTGGCTAAAAAAACACATGTTCCTCACATTTCTGTGGCAGAAAGTTCTGGAATCTGAGAGGAGCCACAAATTTCCTTCCACCCAGCGTTCCCCCAAGTCTCCCGATAAAAATGATACCTCACTTGTGTGGGTAGGCCTAGCGCCCGCGACAGGAAACACCCCAAAGCGCAACGTGGACACATCCAAAATTTTGGAAGAAAACAGGTGTTTTTTGCGAAGTGCCTACCTGTAGATTTTGGCCTCTAGCTCAGCCGACACCTAGGGAAACCTACCAAACCTGTACATTTCTGAAAACTAGAGACCTAGGGGAATCCAGGGAGGGGTGACTTGCGGGGCTCGGACCAGGTTCTGTTACCCAGAATCCTTTGCAAACCTCAAAATTTGGCTAAAAAAACACATGTTCCTCACATTTCTGTGGCAGAAAGTTCTGGAATCTGAGAGTAGCCACAAATTTCCTTCCACCCAGCGTTCCCCCAAGTCTCCCGATAAAAATGATACCTCACTTGTGTGGGTAGGCCTAGCACCCGCGACAGGAAACGCCCCAAAGCGCAACGTGGACACATCCAAAATTTTGGAAGAAAACAGAGGTGTTTTTTGCGAAGTGCCTACCTGTAGGTTTTGGCCTCTAGCTCAGCCGGCACCTAGGGAAACCTACCAAACCTGTGCATTTCTGAAAACTAGAGACCTAGGGGAATCCAAGGAGGGGTGACTTGCGGGGCTCGGACCAGATTCTGTTACCCAGAATCCTTTGCAAACCTCAAAATTTGGCTAAAAAAACACATGTTCCTCACATTTCTGTGGCAGAAAGTTCTGGAATCTGAGAGGAGCCACAAATTTCCTTCCACCCAGCGTTCCCCCAAGTCTCCCGATAAAAATGATACCTCACTTGTGTGGGTAGGCCTAGCACCCGCGACAGGAAACGCCCCAAAGCGCAACGTGGACACATCCAAAATTTTTGAAGAAAACAGAGGTGTTTTTTGTGAAGTGCCTACCTGTAGATTTTGGCCTCTAGCTCAGCCGGCACCTATGGAAACCTACCAAACCTGTGCATTTCTGAAAACTAGAGACCTAGTGGAATCCAAGGAGGGGTGACTTGCGGGGCTCGGACCAGGTTCTGTTACCCAGAATCCTTTGCAAACCTCAAAATTTGGCTAAAAAAACACATGTTCCTCACATTTCTGTGGCAGAAAGTTCTGGAATCTGAGAGGAGCCACAAATTTCCTTCCACCCAGCGTTCCCCCAAGTCTCCCGATAAAAATGATACCTCACTTGTGTGGGCAGGCCTAGTGCCCGCGACAGGAAACGCCCCAAAGCGCAACGTGGACAAATCCAAAATTTTGGAAGAAAACAGAGGTGTTTTTTGCGAAGTGCCTACCTGTAGATTTTGGCCTCTAGCTCAGCCGGCACCTAGGGAAACATACCAAACCTGTGCATTTCTGAAAACTAGAGACCTAGGGGAATCCAAGGAGGGGTGACTTGCGGGGCTCGGACCAGGTTCTGTTACCCAGAATCCTTTCAAAACCTCAAAATTTGGCTAAAAAAACACATGTTCCTCTCATTTCTGTGGCAGAAAGTTCTGGAATCTGAGAGGAGCCACAAATTTCCTTCCACCCAGCATTCCCCCAAGTCTCCCGATAAAAATGATACCTCACTTGTGTGGGTAGGCCTAGCGCCCGCGACAGGAAACGCCCCAAAGCGCAACGTGGACACATCCAAAATTTTTGAAGAAAACAGAGGTGTTTTTTGTGAAGTGCCTACCTGTAGATTTTGGCCTCTAGCTCAGCCGGCACCTAGGGAAACCTACCAAACCTGTGCATTTCTGAAAACTAGAGACGTAGGGAAATCCAAGGAGGGTGACTTGCGGGGCTCGGACCAGGTTCTGTTACCCAGGATCCTTTGCAAACCTCAAAATTTGGCTAAAAAAACACATGTTCCTCACATTTCTGTGGCAGAAAGTTCTGGAATCTGAGAGGAGCCACAAATTTCCTTTCACCCAGCGTTCCCCCAAGTCTCCCGATAAAAATGATACCTCACTTGTGTGGGTAGTCCTAGCGCCCGCGACAGGAAACGCCCCAAAGCGCAACGTGGACACATCCAAAATTTTGGAAGAAAACAGAGGTGTTTTTTGCGAAGTGCCTACCTGTAGATTTTGGCCTTTAGCTCAGCCGGCACCTAGGGAAAGCTACCAAACCTGTATGTTTCTGAAAACTAAAGACCTAGGGGAATCCAAGGAGGGGTGACTTGCGGGGCTCGGACCAGGTTCTGTTACCCAGAATCCTTTGCAAACCTCAAAATTTGGCTAAAAAAACACATGTTCCTCACATTTCTGTGGCAGAAAGTTCTGGAATCTGAGAGGAGCCACAAATTTCCTTCCACCCAGCGTTCCCCCAAGTCTCCAGATAAAAATGATACCTCACTTGTGTCAGTAGGCCTAGCCCCCGCGACAGGAAATGCCCCAAAACGCACCGTGGACACATCCCATTTTTTGAAAGAAAACAGTGCCTACCTGTGGATTTTGGCCTGTAGCTCAGCCGGCACCTAGGGAAACCTACCTACCCTGTGCATTTTTGAAAACTAAAGACCTTGGGGAATCCAAGATGGGGTGACTTGTGGGGCTCGGACCAGGTTCTGTTACCCAGAATCCTTTGCAAACCTCAAACTTTGGCTCAAAAAACACATTTTCCTCATATTTCGGTGGCAGAAAGTTCTGGAATCTGAAAGGACCCACAAATTTCCTTCCACCCAGCATTCCCCCAAGTCTCCCGATAAAAATGATACCTCACTTGTGTGGGTGGGCCAGGTGCCTGCAACAGAATAAGGCCCAAAACTTGAAGAGATAGAAGGGATAGCACAGCGAGTTTATTAGGGCATATTCTTTTATACATCTTTAGACAGACTCTGCTTTGGGGACCCACATAAGTGAGGTGTCATTTTACTTGGGAGACTGAGGGGAAAACTGGGGAGTAGGAATTTTCTGCTGGAGCGGTGATCCTACTAAGAAAAGTCAGCAAAATATGCTTTTTTATGCAAATTTTGAGGTTTACAGAGGAGTCTGGGTAAGAAAATGTTGGGGGAGCCACGCAAGCAACACCTCCCTGGACTCCTTGGGGTGTCTAGTTTAAAAAGAATTCTGGGTTTTGTAGGTTTTCCTAGATGAAGGCTGCACCCAGGACCAAAAACATAGGTGGGCCCTCCCCCCCCAAAAACAGGTATTTTTGTAATATATCATATTGATGTGTGCACATACATCCGTGATGTGCCAAACACTAAAATTGTGAAAAGAAACACACTTAGGTTATGTGAAGAAGACCCCTCACCCACCAACCAAGTTGGTGGCATGCTTCATCATTGGGGTCCCACCCGAGGCACCTAGCGTGTCACAGGTGTGCTGCGACGCCTGATTACAGCGGAGCAGGTTTTGTCATTTTTACCTCACATACTGGTTGGATTCGGCACGAGGGTGAGTGATGGTTCAGTGGATCAAATTTTATTAACAAGAGATTTCACAAAAATGAAATGCACTGCTAATAACTGAAAGGCAAAAAAACTGAACCAATGACTCACAGCTCGTGAGCTGTAAAGCCGCGACAAGGCACAAGGCACCAACCGCTTTACAGTCCATTCACACACCTTTCATACATGACACGCACAAGACCATTCACACTGCCAGACACGGGCCCAGCACATTACAACACTCACATCGACAGACCGCGCCACTCAAGGGCCCATCACTTACATACGCCCACATGCCAGATACAAGAATCACACCAGCTGATGGGAGTGTGGACTGGCGTTTGGCTAGCACCGCCAGCCAAGCGCCACCCCACGCACACTGCCAGCCAAGCGCCACCCCAAGCACACCGCCAGCCAAGCGCGACTCCACGCACACCGCCAGCCAAGCGCCACCCCACGCACACCGCCAGCCAAGCGCCACCCCACGCACACCGCCAGTCAAGCGCCACCCCACGCACACCGCCAGCCAAGCGCCACCCCACGCACACTGCCAGCCAAGCGCCACCCCAAGCACACCGCCAGCCAAGCGCCACCCCAAGCACACCACCATCACTTTTTTTGTTTATAAACAACAAAGAAACCACTAATTATAAAATAAGCACAAAACTACAAACACAAAAGCTCTAACTAAATACATGACAGAGATGCCAACCTTGAACAGACAGCTTACGCTCAAGGTATTTCCCAGATTTTTTTTGGGTATGGTAACTTCTGTAACAGCCGGGAACACACAGCCCAGGCTTTGAAGGGCATTCGGGGCAGTACATCCGGCTCTCCCTCCGGATTAATCTCCGGGCACATACTCTACATTTCTTTGTGGGCATGTCTTTTTTGGGAGTGGGAGGAATGTGATCTGGAAAGTGCCGATCTTTCAATCTAGCCACATCCTCCAACACTTCTACTCTAGGAACTCTTGCCAGTTCAACCACAATAAGGCTTTCTATCACCGACTCCTGAAATTTAACAAATGTCATCCTTGACTCAGGTGAACAATCCTTGTATACAATAAAGGCATTCAAAGTTGCCAAATGAAATAAATGTAGGGCCAACTTTTTATACCACACATAAGACTTACTAAGAGCAGTGTAAGGTTCCAACCTCTGATCTACTCTATCAACACCACCCATGTGCCTATTGTAGTCCAAAATGCACGCAGGTTTGCGCACTTCCGCAACCTGACCCCAAACAGCCACAGGGGAAGTACTCTCATCATGGATGGTCGATAGCATGTACACATCCCTCCTGTCTGAAAATGTCAGCGCTAGCAGCTCATTATTCCGCAAGGCACTGCACTGTCCCCTCTCAAGTTTTTTACAGACAAGCTCCCTTGGATAGCCTTTCCGGTTAGAACGGATTGTGCCACAAGCTACAGTGTCTACCCTAAACAACTCCTTGAACAACTGCACTCCAGTGTAGAAATGATCTACGTACAAATGGTGACCTTTGTTAAACAACCATCTAGCAAGTTCCCACACAATTTTTTCGCTAACTCCAAAAGTGGCCGGACAACCAGGAGGGTCAATACTGGAATCCCTACCAGTGTAGACCCAGAAATTATACACGTATCCTGTACTGCTTTCTGACAGCATATACAATTTAATCCCATACCGTGCCCTCTTACTAGGAATGTACTGCTTAAAAACTAAACGCCCCTTGAAAAGGACCAAAGACTCGTCCACACTTATCTCTTTGCCTGGAACATAGACCTCTGAAAACCGATCTACAAAATGATCAAGGACAGGCCTAATCTTAAAAAGGCGGTCACAATCAGGGTGATCTCGTGGCAAGGCTAAAGCATTGTCTACAAAATGCAGCATACGAAGAAGAAGCAAATACCGATTACGTGTCATAGTTGCAGGAAATATAGCAGTTGCCATCAAGGGACTAGTAGACCAATAAGAAGCCAGTGACGGCTTCCTGATCAACCCCATCAAAAAAGACAAACCTAAAAACCTTTTCATCTCTTGCAGATATGTGGGAACCCAATGAGTAGCTCTAGACTGAGGCTTAAGTCTGGCAGCGTTGTCCCGCAAATATTGCTCTGCATACACATTTGTCTGCTCCACAATCTCTTCCAAAAATACATCGTCCATAAACAAGTGAAAGAAATGGACAGGCAGAAAGTTTTCCGTATTAACTCTACACCCTGGGAGACCAGTAAATGCAGGTAACTGTGGCTGCTCCATGTTTGGGGCAATCTAGGTGTCAGGTCTTCCAATGGGAAACCCTTCAGCCCCAGGCTGCTGCACTCTTGGCACATCAATGTCCTCCTCTAACACAGGCCCTTCATCTGTACTGAGAGTAGCTTCCTCATCAGAAGAATACTCTCGGACAGAAAACTCACTTCCAGAATCTCCTGCTTCCTCCTCTGCCTCAGATGCAGAGTCAGTGTCGTAATCACGGTCTGAAGACGACTCAAAGAGCATGCGAACAACCTGCTGAGCGGGCACTTTGCGGCTAGCCATGATCCTAACAACAAATGGATTGCCAACAACAACTAGCACTAAAATAAGTAATAAACAAAGTGTGGCTTTATCACAAAGAGTTATGTACTACAAAAAACTATACCACTCAGTTGCCTGAAATAGCTACTCACCAAGCAACTACTCTGCACAGACAAAGCAATCACCAATGATATCCCACTAAAAAGAAAAAAGCAAATTATACATATGACAACACAAACATCACTGTGCTCAAATCTAAGGACAATGTCAAACACACAATACTGCATTTAGTACACCACCTACAAACATGTCATTCATGCATGTCAACAATACTCCTTTGGAGTAAATTGCTTTCACTTACCTAAAACATGCAACTATGCAAACCACAGGACAACTACTGCCAAAACCGCAAAGATCCACAGCAAAGGAAGCAAAAGCGTTGAACTAGAAGAAAAAGAAGAAATAAATTGTTATAATCACAAATACAAATACTTTGCCAGTTGACAAACACCCCACCACCAAGAACTTAGAAGTTGTCCCTGGTACCTAAGGGGGGCAGAAATAGGCAACACCTCTGTGTCCCCTTTTAGGGGGCGACCCTTCCCAAAGGGGGCACCCCCAGCACAAAACAAAAAAATCCCTGCCGTATTGGTGGTTTCTGCCCTCCTTGGGGGCAGATGGGCCTACAAAATTAGGGGCAGAGATGGCCAATACTATTTTTCCCCACCTTAGGAGGGCGACCGTTGCCCAAGGGGTGCCCCCAAACACATACCACACACACACACACCACACAATCCCTGGCGCCTAGTGTGCTTCCACCTCCCCGGGGCCAGATTGTCCAAAAAATGGCTGGTCTGGCATCGGGGGGCCGAAACAGAAAAAAAAATAGCTCCCCAGGGGAGAGACTCTTGCCCAAGGGGTTGCCCCCAAAATAAACAATAAAAACAAAATCCCTGGTGTCTAGTGGATTTGGCCCCCCCCCACTCCTCCCTGGCGGCAGATCAGCCCAAAAATTGCCAATCTGCCCCCAGGGGGGGGGGGGCAAAATACTAAAAAATAGCCCCCCAGTGGGGCGCCCCTTGCCCAAGGGGTCGCCCCCCCAAAAAACTGTACAATAAAAATAAATCCCTGGTGTCTAGTGGTTTTCGCCCCCCCCCTGCGGGCAGATCCGCCGAAAAATTGGCGGATCTGCCCCCAGGGGGGGGCGAAATACAAAAAAAAATTGCCCCCGGGGGGGGGCGACCCTGGCCCAAGGGGTCGCCCCAAAATATACACAAAATATAACATCCCTGGTGTCTAATGGTTTTTGCCCCCCCCGGGGGCAGATCGGCTGAAAAATCGGCGGATCTGCCCCCAGGGGGGGGGGCGAAATAAAAAAAAAAATTCCCCCCGGGGGGGTGACCCTTGCCCAAGGGGTCGCCCCCAAAATACACACAAATAATAAATTCCCTGGTGTCTAGTGGTTTTCGCCCCCCCCCGGGGGCAGATCCGCCGAAAAATTGGCAGATCTGCCCCCAGGGGGGGACGAAATACAAAAAAAAATTGCCCCCGGGGGGGGCCACCCTTGCCCAAGGGGTCGCCCCCAAAATAAACATAAAAAACAATATCCCTGGTGTCTAGTGGTTTTCGCCCCACCCTGGGGGCAGATCCGCCGAAAAATCGGTGGATCTGCCTCCTGGGGGGGGTCAAAATACTAAAAATAATTGCCCTGGGGGGGGGCGACCCTTGCCCAAGGGGTCGCCTTCAAAATAAACAAAAAAGAAAATCCCTGGTGGCTAGTGGAGATTCCTGCTCCACGATCGCGGGCCCTGCCCGCGATCGTGGAGCAGGAATCTTATGAAAACAGGCACTGGGGGAAAGGAAAAACCCTTTCCTTTCCCCCCATGTCTGTTTTCACCACCCCGCCCCCCAAAAACGGAGAGGACTCACCTGAGACGTCCTTCTCCGAAGACGCGCTGGAAGCAAATGGCTTCCAGCGCGCCCGGCAACACTAGATGACGTCAGCGCGCTGTGCGCGCGCTGACGTCATCGGATTGCCGTGGGGGGGGGGCGGGGGTGGAAGGGGAAGGTCTTCCCCATCCATCCCCACCTGGGGGATGAGGAGGGTGCGCCGGGGGGGGCGCGCTAGCGCTTCCCCAAGTTCCCCTGTGCCTAGGACGAGATGATCTCGTCCAAGGCACAGGGGAACTGTAGCCTTGGACGAGATCATCTCGTCCAAGGCACAGAACCGGTTAAGAGGAAGCTACCCAAGAATGAAATTAGCCCCATTGTGTGTATATGAGAAATGTTGTGATATTGTTGACAGGGAAAAAGAATTCAATAAAATCATTAGTCATTAAGTATATAAAAAAGGTAAAATTATGACATTTCAAGTGAGAAACTCAGATGGAATGTGGAAGATATTGTAAAATTACATTTCCTCATTATTCCCTGGTAAGAAATTCCAGATTCTCAGGAATGAAAACTGTAGTCATGTTGGAAAATGGTCAGACTTGGAGTACGTACTGTACAGTAAAGAACAGCAATATAGAAACTACCTTACATTTGTCTATGAGCTTAAGTACTAACACCCTTTGTGAAAATGGTGACAACCTTAAGAGTTGAAAAAAAGCTGTTTGCCACAAGAATTATCTCATGGGGTAGCCATAGTGGTTCTACATATTTGGTATTCCTTGCCTTTCCATTGTATAGGAAGGAGATGGTTTGTATTTACAAACATTGTATATTTGCATACATTGTTTTTTTAAATACAAATCTGCATTGATAAATATGCTCATATTACTAGGATGGTACATTCCTGTCACTCTCACCTCTTCTCTGGCCCCTTGTTCCCTCCAAGGTTATGTAAACTTGCTCAATGTCCTATAACAAGCTTATGTAAACTGAGGCCAAGATTCCATGACAGTTGGAGTTGAGATAAATTGACCTGGGCCAAGATGTTATGTGGAAAATCCACATCCTCCTTCCTTGCACTTCTTCATCTTTTTACTGGCAGAAGAGCATACTTAACAAATAAAGAGATTTTTCTAATTCTAAAGAGTGATGGAAACAAATATTTTAATAAGGTCAAAACACATCAAGACATTGGTGATGTGCAAATGAAGAATACTCACTCAAACCTAGTTTCTACGGATTATTGTTTGTCTGCTATATAGTTTTAATTTAGTTGTGATTACAATAGATAACATGTTGTCTGTAAATGGCTATGGCTACCACAGCATGCATTAGTAATATATTTGTGATGGTGTGCTTCTGAATGCAACACCAGCTACACATTACACTCTTGCCACTCTCCTGCTGAATGGGCTTGGCTCATTTGCAACACTTGTTCTTTGTGTGATGCTTGGATTTTTCAGAATCTCTATGACATCAGTGATGTAACATTGATGCCAGCACCACTAGTCTGAAAACTGTTCCAGTCCCACTGCCTACTAGAACCGTAGCCACTCTTACAGCACTGGGAGCTTGCTGCTGGTTACTTCCAATTCTCTTAGCTGCAAGAGCCAGACTCCAAGAAGCAGAATTTATGAAAGTACCTGTGGGGGCACTGTGAAGGCTTTATTGGGCACGCAATGGCCGATCAGTGTGCATGATCACTTTTGTAAATGCAGAATGCAACATCCGACCCGGGCTGCTTGACACCATCAGAGGTTGTAGAAGAAGGTATGCCCATGTTGCTATGTGGCTTTTGAAGACAAGATAGTCACATTAATCATTGCATTCAGCCTCACAAGTGGAGGGCAGACACTGGCAGTTAGGAAAAGAACATTGCTTACTTGGGACAGTGTGCTGGAATTGGAAAAATTAATGATTTGATCATTGTGTATTTCATTTTATGTCAATAAAATGCACTTGTATGTTTAAATAACTTATTGGGGTCACTAATGGACACTTCTTTATTGAAACCAGAAGGAGGAATACTTCTCCTTCTGAGACTCAGAAACTTGTCAGAATCTTGGAAAACAAGATAGTGTTCCCTGAGTGAGAATGTGAGGGAGGTGGAACTACAGTAACTGTTATACACAGTACTGCAGGAGAGGTGGGTGAGAGAACAAATTAACAGGGAGAGCCAAATTAAGGTTCTGTCTTGACTCTAAGAACCCATCTTGCACTAAGAGACCACAAATGTAATGAGCCATGGGTACATTTGGCAAGGAATTCATGCAACAAATAACATGTAAACATATGATAAAGTGTCTTCAAAATTCAAAAAAGTATACTTCTTTGACAAGTGTTTCACCTTAGTTCGTTAAATTATTTACTGTATTGAGAGGCATTCATTAAAAGTGATCATTTTTAAACATGAACTTAGAAAGATTCAATCCCCCACAACTATGACAATGGGCAAATCAGTTGTCATGTGCATCCTCTAGCAGGACTATATTCTTATTTTACAAGGTGCAACATTATAGTCCATTATGTCAAAAAAAGAGAGATTTTTGTACAACACGCATTCTCAGGTATTTCAAGGTTTTCTAAAATGCAGTTATGAAAAATTGGAGGCATTGTAAACTAAAATGACTGCCTGAGATTACACAGTTTTGTCAAGTGGCCAGGCCAGGATATATTCCAGTTTTTCTGAAGCCAAATTATGCAATTCAGCCACTAGATTATAATTTCTTCCTCACTCCAGTTTGTCGTCAAAGTTTAATGCTTTGACTTTCATTCTTGGATCATGAGATTTGAGCATCGGTAGGAGGCAGAAGCCACAAGAAATAGGACCTCATTTTGAGATATAGTTCTCAAGAGGACTTTAAGCTGATCAGAGGCTAGCATCTGACGCAATCCTTCACTGGCTTACCCTCCTCTACACACTACTGTGGGTATTCTGTCCTTGAAATACACTCAAATGCATCTGCCATTGTGATACCTCTTTTTGCAACTGAGGATATCTTAGTTCCACTGTTGATGGCCGTCTTGTAGCTGGGAAGCTTGTAAACTAACACTACTGTCAAAGACTGCACTTTGGACTGCTGCTGCAGATCCTGTCCATGTACTGTGCATGCAAAGGAAGCTTCTATTCCTTATGACCAGATTGGTATGTGTTCTATGGGAGTATGGGAAACAAGTACGCCTACCTGGAGCTGAACCCATTTTGTGAGTGGAAATTATGCTATGTGTGAGAGTCAAGCCTGCACTTATACACCCCAGTGCTGTTCCTTAGGCTTATAAGAAATCTAAAGTGCTTCTTGTTGTACCTAAGAGAGGTGGTAAATGGTGCTGCCCAGTGCCCCCACTTGTTCTATGTCTTTAAAGGAAGCTTGCAGGAGGCCTGCAATACCACTCTTGTTCCATGTCTTTGACGGAAGTTTGCACTGGCTGGCCCTGCTGTATCACACTTGTTCCAAGTCTTTCAATAAATTTGGACTGGTCCTACAGTTTCACACTTGTTCCATGTCTTTCAGGAAAGATTGTAATGTTCTTTAACAGTGTAAAGTGCTGTATATTAGCTCAGCCATTCAGAACAGCATATAAACAAATGAGCAGTGGATCAGCACTCTTCAGCCATTGCCTTTGTCACCAATGTTTGGTTCTGCCTAGTAGACAACTACTGGTGTTTCGAATGGCAAGTAGTCTAAGGTGTTTTGCCTGCTTACTCTATGTTACTATGGAATTCCACCTCATGAGATATTTCCTTTAGCCCATACCCCAGCAGCTCACCTGCAAATGCAGGTTAGTGCTAACTGAGTAATGAAAGTAACAGCAGCTCTGCTGCCATTGCTACTGGACCCCAGCTTTCTTCTGCAGAGCGCCAGATGCCGCTGCTGCAGGCTTCAAAACCATCCCACAATCTTGAAATTGTATTTTGCATACTCTATAATTCTTTACTGTTCCAAGATGGCAGACCAGTGAGAAGCTTTACATTTTTATTTTTTATTGGGGCACATGCCCTTCTCTTTTAGTTGCCAAGGGCCATATGTATGAAGAAATGGCCATGCGAATCGCAAATAGCGATTTTTAAGAAATCACTATTTCTGAGTCGCAATAGGCCATGTAACATAATTGCAAATCGGAATTAGCGATTTCTTAAAAATCGCTATTCGTGGTTTGCGAGGCCCATTTATTGAATCGCAATTTGCATTTTCGCAAATTGCGATTCGGTAATTGAAAATCGCAAATTTGCTGAAATTTCGAGAAAGCACACCTGGAGGAGCCTCATGACATCACAAGCAGAAGGTGAGTCATCCCAGGCAGTTTCAGGTGCCACACCCAAACCAGCATCCAGAGAGAGCAGCCCAGCCACACTGAGCAACACTCTGCCCAAGGAAAGGAGAAGGGAGAGAGAAAGAGGAAACTCAAATTCAGAGAGAAAGAGCTTGAGGTGCTGACAGAGGAGGTGGTCAGGAGCCATGACTGCCTTTTTTTTGGTAAAAGCTCACTCCAGGTGCCGGAGAGTGAGAAAAGGAGACTCTGGGCAGATATTCAAACCAAAATCTGCGCAATTGGAGTGGCACAGCACTCGGTCGATGAGATTAAGAAGAGGTGGTATGACCTGCGGTCCCGTGCAAAGGAGAGGGTGGCAAGAAGACTGCAGGAGGCCAGGGGCACAGGAGGCGGTCTACCCACAGAGGCACCATCCACCCCATTAGAGGACCTAGTGGAGGCGACACTCCTGCCTGAAGCTGTGACTGGGGTCACAGAGATAGACACCTCCGGCACACCAAGTACCAGCCAAGGTAAGTGCAATATTGAATTGTAATCCCATATGTGTATGCACAAAAGTCCCTTAGGAATTAGCAAGTATTGTAAAACGTTGTGAGAAGTAGTCCATTCCACATCTTAGAAGCAGCACAACAATGCATTATGGGAGTGGCAGTCCACAATCCAGAGCTGAAAGTAGCACGTACAATGTAATTAAGTAGAGCATCACCCAGAGGAATACAACACCCACAACACAGTGAAGAGAAGTACCTGTACCTTTATTACCATTGTGTGCCCTTACTTGCAACAAACATAACTGACATGCTGCATATTGTCGTTGCAGGTGGGCCAGGCCCAGCAGCCACAGCATCAGCCAGCATAGGCGAGACTGACACCCATCCAGCCTCTGATTCTAACACAAGTAGGTCTCTCACCATTGCGCAAGTCCGACGCAGGCCCAGGGCACTGCCACTGCCAGAGCTCAGTCAAGACTCAGATGAGCAGCAGGAAGGGCCAATTACACCATCCCCAACTGGCAGGCGCACCAAGATGCAGGAGGCCAGTTGTCAGCAGACCACAGCACCCCGCAGGATGGCGATAAATACTGGTGCACAGCAGAATGAGGCAGGTGAGGGTCCCTCCTTCTTTGGTGGGCTGGAAGCTGCTATGTTGCAGCAGCAGTGCCTGCAAAACAAAAGGATCCTTGGCTTACAAAAAAATATGCAGCAACATAACATCAACATGGCCTGCATCGCCAGCTAGAGTGCCTGCATGCTAATATAGAACTGCTGCATGAGGGACCGGTGCAGTCATCACAGGACACAAGAGAGCTCACTTGTGCTGTGAACTATGCCAGGAGCTGTGCCATGAGAGGGTGAGCCATCGCAGACTGGAGCGCAGATTCATGAACATGTTCGGGGGCTTCTGTCGCTCTGTCAACAGGGTGGCTACTGCAACCTCACTGATTGCACATTGTGCAGTGGCTGCACAGGTGGAGGCAGCACACAGCAGCAGGGATGTGGCTAACGGACTGGTACAAATCACTAATGTGATCGATAACATCATGGGACAGAGGTCAGCCATGCCTAACGAGCTTGCACTGGGGGACACAGAGGACACTTCCAGCCTCAGCAGTCTAGCTGTATCCTCAATGGACACCAGATGGCGCAGTGCCAGGCACAGCACTGCCACTGAGGCAGACAATCGAGGTGCCAGTGAGGTAACTGGGCACCCGAGTGGTGTGCGTGGCCGCAAAAAGTAACTGTAGCGGCCAGAGGGGTAATGTGCTTACTATGACGTAATAGTGCATTACTATGAACTTCTATTGTCTCTAGTTTTTTATCTCATTTCTTTTGCTATTCGTTGAACGAACATTACCTGACATTAAGGTAATACATTTAATTCACTACAGGTACAGTTGTCAGCGCATTTGTGTTATTCATACTTACATCTGAAATGGTTGTGTGATGTCTGCATGTTTGCCTTCCCTCTGCTGCACTGGTCCTGTCTGCTGGCTGCAAGGGTGGTATGGGATCATCATCCTCATCAGATTCAGATTCACATATTTCTACAGGTATGCCCCTGGTGGTAGCTATATTGTGCAAGATTGCACAAGTAGCCACTATTCTACATGTGTTCTCTGGGCTGTACTGTAGTGCCCCTCCACTTTTGTGGAGGCACCGGAAGCGACTCTTCAGCAGTCAAAAGGTGCGTTCCACCACGTTGCGGGTCGCCCTGTGTGCTGCATTGTATCTCCGTTTAGCAGGTGTTGCAGGATTGAGGTAGGGCGTCATCATGTAGGTGCGCACTGCGTAGGCACTGTCTCCTGGAAGGGACAGAGGGTATGATGAGTAACTGAGCCATCTGACATCAGCACGCCATCAATGCGCCATTGTATAGAGGGACAATACGTAGTAGATATCCTTCTCCAAACTCCCCAGCTAGCAGTCTTGTGTGAATGCCGCTATGGCGAAAGATGTACGTATCATGTGTGCTCCCTGGGTACCTGGCCACAAGATCAGTTATGATGTAGGAAGCATTGCAAATCACCTATATATTCGTTGAATGTTGGTATTTCCGGTTGCGGTACACATACTCTGTGGCTGATGGTGGACAGATTGCAACATGTGTCCCATCTATGGCACCTAGGACGTGGGGGAACTGTGCTATCTGGTCAAAATAAATTTTTGTCTGATGTATATCTTGTGGGGTGTGGGGGAATCTGATGTACTGGTGTAGTTTGCTCAGCATGGCGTTGATAAATGCATTGAAAAATCTAGAGAGGGTACTCTGTGATACCCCTCCAGCTGCTGCTATGACCCCTTGATAGCTCCCTGAGGCGAGTAGGTGGAGGGAGCAAAATACCTGCACATGGGTGGGTATGCTGTGAGACCTTAGTGTTCTGCGCTGCAGTATGGGTTGTAGCTCAGCTATCAGATCAAGTATCATGGCTGAGTTCAACCTATACCTCTCATATATTTCCTCTGTCAGGTTAAAAAGTGTAATGCGCACTCTGAAAATGCGCTCCTGTCTCCTCCTCCCTCTCCTCAAACCTGCCAAGATCCTCATCCTCCTCGCCATGATGTAGAGAGCAGCCATTGTGGAAAAGAGTCTGAGGCATTCTGGGCCTCTTTATATAGGTTGCACCTGGTTACCACCTGGTTTCACTTAGTGGTATTTTGCATGTGCAAAATGCCATTCTGCGAGAAATCGAAATTTCCGATTTTTTGATGCATCAATTTGCGACTTGGATTTTTCGAATCGCAATTTGCGCCTCGCAATTTCCTACTGGAAATAACGAATCGCAAAATGCGACTCACAAAACCAGATAGCAACGCAAAAAATCTAAATTTTTGCGATTTCTTATTTTTGGTCTGCGAATGTCTTTCATGCATTGCAGACCACGTTTTTGCGATTCGCACCGTTTGCGAGTGCAAAAAAGTTTCATACATCTGGTCCCATATTTTTTCTTTAGTTTTTATTTATTTTTTTATTATTTTAGCACACGCTTGCACTACAAAGAGTACCACCACCTTGTTTTTTGGAAGGAATGTGGGGTATTTGTGATGCTAAGACCCTGCAAAAGTCGACAAAAATCAGACTGACAAAGTCTGCAGTGCTGGCCCACGACTTGCTTATTCGAGATTAGATCACATCAGTGAACATTAATCTTCAGGCTAGCTTACTTCAAGAGCTTTGCAGTACACTAGTGGATCGAATCACCAGATACTGAACCTGTGGGCCCTATCCTACCATCAGCCCAAACTCTGTACCTTCCTAGTGAGTGATGTACCTGTGTGTGAGCAGTGTGCTTCTATGAGAGCAGTACAGCACCATGTTTTGTGAGTGCATTGTGAGGGATGTGCCTGTGTGAACTAAGTTTAACATTGTCTTTTGAAAGTTAAGGGTAAGTGGTGTACATGTTGAAAACTGTGAGTGTAGAGGGAGACATTTGCTTATGTGAGATCAGTGTGAGTTATGTGCCTATGGGAGCCCATCACTGTGAGTTGGTGGTCCTTGCATGTCTTAGTGTGCATGCACTTTACAAGGGCCAAACCTATTGATTTGGTAATGCTTTATAGGGTTATGAGTTTGTATTGCAGAAACACAGTGCAGGAAATGGAAATGCAATAGTGTGTATATGAGAATGATAGTGAGTTTTGATATGGCAGATGCAGACTCTGTTGAAGGAGGTTGAGGAGTGTCGGGGACAGACTGAAATGTCACGCTTGTGATGAGGCCCAGTTTCCTTGTTTGCACTAGGGCTCATGGAAACCTAGCTGTGTCATTGTCTACAACAATCTATATCAGAGGAGGGATTGATAAATGACATTAAACCTTTATTTTTTCATTTTTCTTTGCTTTCTCAATTAAATATCTGTACATTACCAACACCAAAGTTAAGCTTCCATCAATAACATGCCTTGCATGATGTGCAAAGTTTAGTTTTCGTAACAGTGCGGTCCTATGTTAGCTCACAAGACCGGCACCAGTCCAAATGTTCTGCCTAAGAAATGATTATGTGAATGATTGGCATTTACATTTTTTGTATGTTAATCTGTCTCATGTGGATAGTCTGAAAATGGGACATACTTACAGTTCTAACATGAAGTACACCTGCTGATGAGGGAAGCAGCTGAAAGGCAGTGTGACAATTTAAAACTAAATTGATCTCTCATTCAAAAGACCACCGCAGTAGCCCGGAGTGCCATCATAAATTGAGCATTGAGCGTTCTGATAGTGCTGGAGCCAGAGACACCGTAGGTGCTTCAGGGAATTCTGAGCAGTTTTATGAAGGTAGTAACTTTAAGTTATTGATTTCATTAATGGTGTAATAGCCTTATAATATACTGGATAAAAAGGGTCCGTGCTATGATAAAAAATCAATTATAGATCTTTGACTGCTTTAATGGATAACCTCATTTTTTCTCCTACGTTAGGATAGTTTCAGTGTGAACATGGATTTATTTTTCAAATAGAATATTTGATAACTGAGGACCTGACTTAAAGTTTGGCAGATGTATCATGCCATCACAAACACCTAATGGATAGCCCATTCACCTTCTCACAAGTGCTATAATTTAAAATACTTTTAATACGAAGGACTGGATGAACGGCACACTTGTGATGTAGATAACCATCTACCAAACTCAACAACAAGGCACTCAGTCATGGTCACAGTAACACTGCTTAGGTGGTGTGCACTGCTTTGAGAGTGGATACAAGGCAGTGGTATACCACAATGCTAATCCAGAATTTCTCTGATCCTGAAGATAGCAGGGTAAAGATATTTTTTGGTTCTGTTGACATGAGTCCAGTCCCAAACCGGTCTAGATCCATGCCAGATTTCCAAAATATCAACATGGGATACAATTGCCTACAATGTACACATCTTAGTGTGAATCACTTAGAAAATCGGTTGCTCTTCTGACGATCTATCCTGATTCAGCCCTTATTGACTACTACTGGGCATCCCTAAAATAAAGGTTGCTAGGTGCTTGGCTACATCATTGCTCTTGATTTGGCCTCACAAAAGATAGTGGCTGATTTAAGAGCCATCCTAACAACACATTAGCATCATTTTTTTATATTAATGTGTCGTTAGATGGCCAAAAACGCAGGGCCATATTTAAAAAGTGGTGCAATGAATGCATTGTGCCACTTCGTAACCCTTTGTGCAACATTTTGCCTGCGCTGAGCATAATGTATGCAAAGGGGCCATTCCCCATTAGAGGGGCTGAAAAAATTACACAAACAAATCTAAGAGATTTTTTAATTATTTTTCAGCACTTTGAACGCTTGCTCAGAGCAGGCATTAAAAGGTGGCACACCACTGATTTCTAAGGGCCTTAATGAGCTTTGCAGGATTAGCATACAATTTTTTTACTCTAATCCTGTAAAGCTTGAGACTAGTGCAAAAAATTCTTACCCTAGTCCCCACACTACTGCCATGGTGCACCGTATTTTAAATACGGCGCACACATGGTTGCGTTAGAGGGGCACTAAGGAGTGCAAGAAAAGTGGGGCTGCACTGTGTGCAGCCCCACTTTTCTTAAAGATGCCCCATAGTGTTTTGAACACTGATCTGTGCCCCTAGCTGCCAAGAGGTAAAAAAAACTGCCTAGGGGACTACCCTACCCACGCTTCTCAGGCAAAAATTAGTCCTAAAATTTGAGTCTTGCTCATAAACCTGTTTGCCCTTGATATAATTTCAACCTCTGCCTAAAAGCTCCTTGGTGACTTCTGATGACTCTTTTTTTAACTCATTATCATGTCTGCTTTTCATCTACAAAATATGAATATGTTGACTGAGAGTGTTAGTGTTTCCTAGTCATGCAATTATATCGAGCAATTCTCAGATACAGCATGGATGTTGCATACGCAGAAAAGATCTTCTTTCATTGAGTATTTTACCTAAACTTACTTTTTTTTGCGCCTGACAAGAGGTTCATGGGCTTGCAAGGACTTTGTTCTGTGTCATTCAACAAGTAAACTCTGCAAGAAAGCAATCTCTCCACCAGAACAACCAAGCACAAACAACAACTTCCTACAAAAAAAGAGAGTTTTTGAAGAAAATATTTCAAAATCAAATAACACTTTCAGTCAAAGTTTAAATGAAATATCTCAACACATTCGGTCATCTTTGATATATTTGTCTTGGGACAAGACATAACAGTGTACATTTAAATCCAATGAGCCTAGTTCACAAAGCTTTGTCAATAACAAAAATTGTAAATTAAACATTTTAAAAAGGTAGTTTTATTATCAGCATGAGTTTTGTAAAGATTTTGGCGCATGGCGAATTAAGGTCTGTTAGATGACATAAAAAGGCAAAAGACTTTCAATGAAGGTTTGAAAAGCGCTTACAACACTCAGGAAACGTAGCTGAGTTTTCTCTGGAAAATGCTTCAAATATAAATGCAGATTCAGTAGGGTGATAATAAATTCCCAGCCAGTTTCCGAATGCCCTGTTATAAAAAATCCAGTATGTCAACAAATGCATATCCAAGGTCTCAAAGAACAAGCTTCTATGCCGTGATCTTGATTTCTGAGCCCAGTTGAGGAGAGATTGAAGGAGCTGATTAGCCAGTAGGGATATGAAGAAATCGCTGCTCAAAGAGAGCGTGCTTGATCCATGAGTGTGACCATGCCTATGGATGCCTGTTTTAAAGTTGCCAGCAACTACCAGAGAAAATGCATGGCTCAACTGTAGGACTACTGCTACATGAGTTGCCCCCTATGGACGTGTCTTGTCCATAGCAGTTTGATGCTGCTCAAATAATTCGACCAAGGCTGGTAGCACCTAGAGGCTGTTTATCTCTCAAGAAAGGCTTCTTCCCAGAATGATCTCAAGTAACTATCTACCTCTCTCCTCTTCCTTTATATATGTAGGTGTTTTTAGAGTGCAGCCGAACCAGAATGTAGTAGTCAATGTTTTCAATTACCAGACGGATAACAGAAGTAAAAAATAGCAGCTGATGGAGAACAGTGAATTCAGAGCCTCTTAGTGGTGATAGAGAAATTCGTTTCTGGGTTTTTTAAAAGAACTTCCTGAACACATATGTCATTAATGCCTTGTGAATGCCAAGAAGGGAGATTGACATTCTGAAGAGGAAACCAGAGTGGGCCCTGCTTGCCCTTGCTCTTCTATCTCATGGAGGTTTCATGTGGAAGTGGAAGTTTCAGTGCTTAAGGGTATGCAGTTTGCAACTTTCCCAAACATACATAAGCCGTTTAATGAGAGTTCAGGTGGTAAAGCTCCTGCCATCTTTTCATGGAAGATGTACTAGACTTCTAGATTTATAGCTTCATGGCCCACTGGAAGATGTGCCTGGAAAGCTGCTTGTATTGGTTGTTTTTGGTAATTTCTAAAGGAATCCTACTTCAAGTTAATCTAGTGCTGAAATAGAGTGGGGGTGTTGAACAGAAGCCAGAAGCCAATCTAGCATTAAGGTAAGCCTAATATACATACCACAAACAATAAAGGTGCCTCATTGTTCATGTGGTTACTCCAGCACAGCAGAGAGTCAAAGGGAAAATACAGCATGCCTGATTCACAAAGGTAAACTTAGACATTTGATCTAAACTGAGACAAAAAATGTAAGTTTACAACTTTGGGAATTCACAAAGAGAATTGATGAGTACTATCCTTAGGTCAGCTGTTGGGGCAGATCTCCACACTGAGTGTGGAATTAAAGATAGTACATGCAAATGCCCTTTGTGATTTCCCAAAGTTGTAAACTTAGGGCCTGATTCAAAAGGGTAAACTTAGATGTTTGGTCTAAACTTAAATCAAACGCCTAAGTTTACAACTTTGGGAATTCACAAAGGGCATTTACGTGTACTATCTTTATGTCTTCACTCAGGCCTTCAAAATGGCTGTGGCCAAGGAAAAGGCTTGGGAATGTGGTCAGCACCTACTGCAGTCATTGGATTTGGGGCCGCATGTCGTGGACCGAACCATGATCGTAATGATGGTGATGGCGAGAGCAGCCAGGAGAATATTCCTGCTTGTCTGGGGGTCCTGTCCTTTAGGAGGTCACCACAGGAGCACCGAAGAGTGCTGGAGAGGCTGTGTGCTGCCAATGGGGGGTGAGGCCAGCTCAAATGAGCCAGGAAAGGGCCAAGTGGGATCCCAGCAGTGCAGAGTGGCAATACCTTTTAAAGCTCTCTCAGTGATTGAGCTGTGCACCAATAGTGTGAGGACTCGGGGCCAAAGAGAAGGCCTGGGGATGTGCTTGGATGTGCTCGGTGCTCCTGTTTTTTTTTAGATTCAGGACCATGGGTGGTAGCTAAAGCCCTGATTGCAACAGTAGTGACGGCCTGGTACCACGAAGAGCACATTCTTGCGTGTCCAGGGGCCCCATCCTGAAGAAAGTCATGGTGGGACCCCTTGTGAGCGCAAGTGGGGGCCTATGCTAATTTCCTGACAGCTGAGGTCCGGTATGCACCAAGGACTGATGTTGTGCCCCACCCCCCTTTGCTTGCACCACAGGTGAGGCTGAATTGCGGATGAGTCCTGGCTAGTGGGCACGATGCAGAGACCCAGAGTCGAAAACCGGAGAAGCAGCCCTCAGGCGCAACGGCATAAGGCACGGTGACAAAAATGCTGGTGTGGTGGTGATGGTACTGCACACATGGTGAGAAAGGTCAAAGTGAACTGGGGGCATTTATGCTGTCTGGGATGTGGCTGCTTTGGGGAGGCCAGCTAGGTTGGCAAACTGGGCGTTCTCCTTCAGGTGGCCGAGGTGTCACACCTGTGGTTACGGGGGTGGGGGCAGTTCATTGCCGGGCCTCCTGCGGGGTGGTGATGGACTCCCATGTCTGGTGGCCTCTCGCCTCAGACATAACAAAGGAACAGACTTGGGGTGACCAGCTTCAGCCTGGCTCTCTGTAATGGTGTGTACCAAGTAAACACAGCCTGGCTCACTGGTGGGAGCAAAGGAGGACTGGGAGATGCCCAGGGATGCTGGTCAGACTGCGTCAGGCTCTGGGCTTGAGGCACATACAGCAGCAATATTGGCGCCAATTGGGGACACAAAGGCGGCACTGGAAAGTAAAACTGATGCAGTGGCCTTTGATCAGGGGCATCCTTGGATGGACCGCACAAAGTTGGTCATCAGAGTGGGGGAAACGGAGTCTGCGATAGCCCTTCTACAGCCACTTGCTCGGGACCATGAGCAACAAATACAGAACCTGTGGCAATCCGTGCAGCGTCTACAGAAGAGAATGAAAGTTGTGTAGGGTCGCTCCCTCTGCAACAATGTGTGAGTGGTGGACTTGCCAGAGCTGGTTGAGGGCCCCAGCATGCAATTATAAATGGAGGACCGGTTGTTGAATGCTGTCATGAAGGGAAAGGATTCCAAACTCCTTATGGCAGAGCAGGTCCACAGGGTGCTCGGTGAACCATGGTGGTCAGATTCCTTTCCTTTAGAGACAGGAATGGTATCCTGCAGCAGGCTTGTACATGTAGGTCATTGCAGGTAGAGGGAGGGTCAGTGAATACCTACCTGGACTACACTCAAACTGTCCAGTGCCAGAGGGAGATGCTCATGGCAGTCTAAAAACAACCTTGTATTTTAAATCTGAATTACACACTCATTTTCCCAGCAAGACTGGTGGTGATTAACAATGTTTGTTCACACTTATTTAACATGGCTATTGAGGCATGGACATGATTGGAGAGCACAGGTTATGCAATGCCAGAAGACCAAGCAGAGAGTGACAGGGCAAAGGGGTGGCAGAATTGCAATGAGATGGTCCTCTGCCAACAAACAATAGATGGGTAGCACTGATGCAGACTCCGGAGGGCTTGAAGGCAGAATCTGTGGGTTCCACACAGAGCATGTATGGAGGAGAAATGCCTGTAGTGACCCCTATGATGGCGGACATCTTCATTTAATAAAGATGCTACGAAGCCAGGCATCAGGGTCCATTCAACACTCTGCTCAGCCGGCAGGGAGTTCTAAAACATGCAAACACTGTGGGTCCAATGATGGTCTGGAGGGCCGTGCTTCCTTGTCTGCAGGAGATCACCTCCCTCACTTAGAAACAAGTCTCTAATTTAGTTATAGCTTTGCAGTTGGGGTGACAGGCATCTCGTGCATTGGGGAGGTGGTTAGTTTTAAGGTGAGGCACAGTGTGGGACCTGGAACAATAGGACTGATATTTCAGAATGTGAAACAGAAGCTACATAGGGAGTATGTTACAACCGGGCCCGAGTGATAGCCTGACCTTGAAAATCCTCTCCTGGAATATGAATGGCTTGGGAGATAAACTCAAGAGAGGGGTGCTGAAGAAATACCTACTGAGGCATGACCCCGACATAGTCCTGTTGCAGGCGACCCATCTCTTAGGGAACAACTGCAGGTTTTTGTGCTGTCCTGCTGGCACATGCAGGATTCTCCTAGGGAGTGGGGATTCTACTCTGTAGGGCTCTCCCATTACAGGTTATCAAAACATGGACCAGTGAGACTGGGTCCCAGGCAGCAATACATGGGCGATTTTATGGTGAGAGCTTGGTGCTTGGCTCCTGCTGGCACATGCGGGATTCTCCCAGGGAGTAGAGGTTCTAGTTTGTAGGGCTCTCCCATTAGAGGTTATCTAACATGGACCAGTGAGACCAAGTACAAGGCAGCAGTACATGGGCGATGTTATGGTGAGGACTAGGTGCTGGGGTGCTGGTACTTTTCCATGGGCCTGCAGTCTGAGGGCCTGGAGCATCTGGGCTTCTAGGTGGCAATCATCAGGGGTGGATCTCAACCTGACATTACAGTGGGACATGGACAGAGTAAAGAGAACTGGGGGAGAAGACCAAGAAGTATATACGATTGGATAGCTTTGTGGGGGCCATAGGGCTGGCTGGTCTGTGGTGAGAGACACATCAGGGGGAATGTCAACACTCAAAAGCAGGCCAACCAAATGGGCACCATTGATGAGGTTGGTCTACCTGGTTTTCAGACACTAAACAGATAGGTTCATTCGTATGACTTTCCATCCTCTAGGGATATCAGGCCACTCACCATTGACTACAGTGGTGCAGATGGGTATACCGAGGCATCAGGGGATATTGAGACTAGATGCCAAGGAACTAATGGACGGAACCACCAGACAACTGATGGTCATGGCCATTGACCGCTACTTTGCAGAGAACAAGGGATCCGGCCAATCCGACACACTTATATGGGAGGCCTATACAGTGGTCCTTAGAAGGCAAATTATAACACATGTGACAGGGAAGAGGAGAAAGTGTAGTACGCTTGAAGAGACACTTGCACATTTGGAGGGTGATTACATCACCTCTCTTTCCTTCAATACTTAAGTATTTTGTGACCGTGGACCATGATTTGTTTAACAAGTAGAACATACTGAAGGTTCTTATGCCTCCTGTTCTCTGACCAGTGGGAGCTCTTCTTGCAGGTTGACAGGGCTTCTATTACCCCTAAAAACTATCTGTGGAGACTCTAAGGGGGAAGGTGGTTGCCCCCACCCACCCCACAATACCCTGGAGTGACTGTAGTGCCAATATGGAAACAGGCTATACACCAGTTGGGATGGCAAGGGAAGAGGATGCTGGAGACTGATCTCCTGAGTGGACTGCAGAAAGTTGAGGGCCATAGGAATTATGACTTATTGGGCATCTTCAAGCTAGCGGATATCTGGAAAGAAGGGACAGTGATGTTATTTGCCAATTTGTAGACAGAATATGAACTGACAGGTAGTCAGGTCTTATGATACCACCAGATGAGGCATATCCTGGATAAATGTGGTGTCCTCCAGGATGATTTGGAGGAGGAGCCCCACTAGCACCACTGACAAACCACAGGGTATCCCAATTATATTCCACTTGACTAAATAACAGTCTTCTGTTGATTGATCATCTCAGAGAAATGTGGGAGAGAGACCAGGGGAGACTTGAGGACAATGCCTGGAGTCAGGCCTGCAGATATCCGAGGTAAGCAGCAATCAGGGCAGGGTTCCAATTGATTCAGTTGAAATTGCTGCATAGGGCAATACTATACATGGACCCACCTGTTCTGTATGGGGAGGGTGACTAATGATCTCCATCTCCAGGGCTGCCAGACAAGAGGCATCCCGATCCACCTACTCTGGGAGTGCCTGAATGTACAAGACTTCTGGGAATGGGTAGGTGACCAAGTATTGGAGGCCCTGAGATATAGAGTGCACATTACGCCCCAGCTGATCTCCCTAGGTATTTGGGGGACCGACCTCTGGATCAATATGCCCTGTTGTTTAGTAACATGGTCCTGATGGTGGCCTGGAGGAATCTCCTCAAACACTGGGGAGCGTGGATGTTGTCAACTAGGCAGAAACACTGTATATTACAATGAAAAGTTGAAAAGTCATTGTTAAGAACCATGAAATTGAAAACTGTTTAATCCCCTGTTCAGGTAAACACGGCTATCAGTATGCATAGTCTAAAGTTTACAACCATATCATCTCCTGCAAGAAAAGCAATTTTATGGTTATCAAATATTCATGAAGAGACATATCACTATGACATCATTCTACGTTTGATAAATCCTAAAAAAAAATACCGGATAATAGCAATCAAAATCTATGCATTTAAAAAAAAAAAAAAAAAAAACTAGAAACAGACTCTCAGTGAAAGCATCCACTTCTTTTTGGGAGGAATGTTGCTAGGTATTGAGGAAATGCACGTACTGGCTATGATGACGCAGAAAAAGAAGGTCCGACATATATTCATACATACCGTGTAATCAATACGTATAATGTAGTGTGATTTTAGTAAAGAAATAATGTACGAGGGAGATTGTGCCCTCGGGGTAGTTCGCCATCATTTGTAAACGAGCTTTATTAATCATGAAGTATTGGAAATGTAGTAATCCGTCATAATCGCAAATGTATGCCATGATTTCTTGTTTGAAAACTGTTTTGCTTAGCTTAAATTTAGTACAGGCTTTGGCCTAGTTGCTTGGTTTCAAATTCTAACTGCGTGATTTTTCCTTGAACTAATGAAACATATATTCTTGCTTGAAGTTGTATTTTTCCAGTAGAGCTGACTGGTACACTTATCTCCAAGGTTTCGTGCTAGGCCGGTTTCATCCCCTTTGATACAAGGTCAGTCTCTGCAGGTGCGGACAATGAAGGTACAGATAGTAAAATAATTGGCAAACCATGATACAATTTGTGTTCCAAGGCTCCAAGGACAGTTCATGCATAAATGAGCACTAGTAAAAGACAATTTTGATTGGACAATTTGAAGCCAACCTATGAACCCTCCAATGGAAGACCCTGCAGAATTTGGAATGTTTCTTACTTAAACCCACCGGACAAAGAGAAGTCAGCCATTTTCCTCGATGCCAGTTTGAAGCCTGATGCCAGACTCCATTTTGGACGACACCCTGATGCCCTTTTCTCTATCTGAGAGAAGGAGACTTTAAGAATTCTCACCCTAGAGACTTTAACTTTGATTTGCCCCGTCTTGCCCATGCAGTAACTTTGCCCCATTCTCCTTGCCGCTGCAAGGAAACTTGCCCTTAACTTTGCCCCTTTGAAACTTGCCCCATGCTGATCAACTGGTACCTGAAGGACGAAGACTTTTCTTGAATGCTGATTGTATTTGGTAAATATGAAAGGATAAATGTATTATGCATTGTGTTTTTCCTTTTAGGTACCAACTGCTATTTTGATAGGATCCTAGCTAGAAGTTTTCCAAATTAGTGTTGACTAAATTCGTTTTGCATGAAGTCCCACATGCCAATGCTAATTAGAGGTTAGTCGAGGTATTCGTTCAATGTATCATGAAGAATTGAAATCTTGTTATGCTGACCGAATGTATGCAATTAGTCAAATACAGTTAGTCACATTGGTGATTTGCATTGCTATAACAGAGTGTATCATCATCCAGATTTTGCGTAGATTGCGTTTCTTCCGCCGTTATGGACAGTTAGTAATGTTCATATACATATATCAATTGGTTTTGAGACATATATATATATCGTGCTAGCTTTGTTAATATAGGGAAATAAATTCACTAACTTTTAAGAAACTGGTGTGGTTATTCATGACTGAAAGGTCATGGTGTGCCGAAATGCCAACTGTTATTGATTTCTGATGTGTTATATTGATCTATTAATTGAGTATTGATTACCGATTACAACGGTTATTGATTATTGATTTGAGTGACTCGACTATTGAGGATGAGGAGAGCCCGACTCGGTTAAAAGATTCACCGACCTCCAACGTGTCCAGGTACAGGTAATTTATAAGGGCTGGACGCGTTATCAGCTACTAAGCCTTTAGATTTTCTTAAAACAAAATCAATGCTTTGCTTTCTCAAACGTCTGCATTTCTTTTGGCCATTATATTTTAACAATGATTCCTTCAGCTGACGAAGAACTTAATACATCCCAAAATATATGGATTTAAAGGATATTGGTTGCAAAATAAATACTATTAAATGTGTTTACTATCGTAAAATAAAAAATATTTTTGTTTATTTATTAAATATTATTTATGAACTAGAATAAAAATAGATTCTGAAAACACTGTCCTGGATCGAGTCGATGCGTAGACTAGCTCTCAGAACACTGGTCCCCTCCAGCAAATACAGGAAGACTTGGGGCGTAGATGGATACAGTGACACAATTAAAGATCAAGGCCTAACGGGACTCAGTCACCAGTTCAAATCTAAGTGTAAATTCTTGTTACTACTATGTTGCTATCTTCGGAACCATAAAAGTTGCACATTTACCTCTCCCATTAAGTCCATTCCATAATCGAAATACATCTTGTGCCTATTCCAGCCTGTAACCGCAGTGGCAATGCCACAAAACAAGGGAGGTGTCTGGGAGTTGATGAAGGTTATGTTTAACATCTGAAAAAATATATCACTATCAGTACCAAAGATCGACACGACATGAGGTCCAGGGATTCTCTTTATCCATCTTTCCTCCATCCTGCTTTCCAACCTTCATTGATGTGTATGTGGTAAGAGCAATATGCTGAACGGTCTAGCACTAAAATAACAAGCCGTAGAAGACCAATAGCGTGGCTAAAAGAGGTCATAATGTTAAAGTATGTCAGCAAATGGAAACTTAACTAAACTCACTAAACACTTAAACGTATGACCCAGGTCTCAAATCTTTGGAGGAAGCCTGTGGAGGAGGAAGTATTTGTCACTTTCCTTAATTGGTCCCGCCCACCAAATACTGAGTCAGGGTCCAGACAACTGATTAAGTCCACTCCATCTCACTGTGATTTTGTTTTTGTACCCACTGTCTGCACAGATGAATACAGAGAGTATGTCTGGCTGGATGGTGATAGAGTCGCTCTTTTATGAGCCCCAATGTTCTAAATGATAGAGTTGAGCATTATGTACTGTATGTCCTTGGCTTGGTAGCATAATTGAGATCAGCTCGTATTTCCTTGCATGGCCCTCTAGCTAATATTTTTTATGTGTGTGGCGGTCTTTGTGAAACCATAGCAACTTACAACTGTAATTAAGATGTCTAACTGTAGCCGTGAAAATGGTATTGGCTCGAAAAGTTGTGTGTCATTAAAAGGGCCCTTTTCCTGAAATACCCCATTTCTACTCCAGAAGATTGGCCCTCGAGATGATGAATGAGCAAACTCAAATGGGGAATAGCCGTGATTTTCTCCTTTTACTTACATTTTTATGTTCCCATTTTTGCTTCATGTGTATATTATTTTACTTTCATAACAGGGTTTCATCTGTTGCTGTAACAACCCCTTATTTGCCATCTAATCTAAAAGGTACTTATAATTCTGCTAGCTTCGCCTAGGGTCAGACTGAGAATGAAAATAGGCCTGGGCACCAAAATAAAAGTGGCCACCATTAGCAAATAAGGTAGCTAAAAATATTGGCCCTTGTTTGCAAATTGGGACAATATTTCAACTTATAAAGACACGCTGTGCTGCGTATTGCAAGGTCCGGAAGGTTGCATGCATGTGAGGTTGCTGCAGGCAATATTTGTGCATCGATCGGGGATGACAACAGTATAAACTGCCCCAGGAGGCCACAAAACAAACTCACAGTCAGCCAGAAAAGGGCCCTCACACTAATCTGTAAGACCAGCCCTGCCTGATTGCCCTATATGCCAGTCCTGCCTACCCTGGCCTCATCTCCTTCAATCTGCATTTGGAAATTTTATTTGATATGTTTATATCTCGCCAAATTGCCAACGTGTTTTTTTTTTTAAAGAAGTCGCAGGAAGGAACAGCAAATTATATGGGTAAAAGAAGAAATCCACTGCTAAACTGACATCAAGAGGCTTGAACCAAAACGCAAACTCTGAGGTAACAAAGCAGTGAAGGATTGCAGCCAGAAAATCAAGTTTCAGAGTGTGCTAGTTCAGTGGATTGCTATCACACATGTGAGAGATGCAGTGCACATGTGCCATCCTTTTTGGGGGCAGGTACTGTAGCAGAGGGCATAAGTCCTTAAAAAAGAAGTGAAGGGACTAGCCAAGTTAGGCAGGATGCAAATGACATCATGGTGCTAGACATCACAGTGCATGACATCATGGCGCGTGACATCATATGTGGCATCACAGAAGTGACATCAGATCTTAAGACCTCACACATTTTAGCAGGTCCTTCAGGAGTACATTTCAGCGCATTACAATATTTAACAAGTTAGATTTTGCAATGGGGTTGTGCCAAAAAAGTGATGCAATCCTGATGCAAAATCTAGGCATCAACTCATACACTAGATTTTTAAAACCCCGCCAAAAAAAAATTGGGAAACAAGGAGAAATGTGGCAGTAAATCTGTTCTACTCATGAGGTTGCAAACTCTGCATTATAAAATGCCATATGGGGTTAAGACACCTGCTGCAAAGCACTTTGTGTACCAACGAAGGCCCTCATTCCAACATTGGCGGTAAATGCCGCTTACTGCCGCACAGAAGACCGCCAACACACCGCTGCAGCTATTACGACCCACAGGCCGGAATCCGCCAAAATCTAGACACCCACACAAGTCCACCACACCAAAGGTCAGTGATAAACTAGCGATAACTAAACCTCCACCGTCACGCCAACAAGAATACGGCCACACTATCACGACCCACGCAGCGGTCTTTCAACTACGGTATTCCATTGGTGGTAGACACTGCCGCGCTCACACACACACACATTTACAAAACACAACCACACTGGACAATTCAAAATACACACACCCGATACACATACACACACCACTCCCACACACCCAATACAATATAAAACACACACCCACATCACCCACAAACCCATACGACAAAAATTTAGAACGAAGCACAGAGAGAAACACCATTATCAACAAACTAGCATCCACAGGCACACAACACCATCACTCACACAACATCCACGCACCTCACACAACATACACAAACACATCCCCTCACACATCAAAACACACACCACCTCACCCACACCACACCATGGCACCGCAAAGACACCCAAGGTTCTCTGAGGAGGGGCTCAGGGTCATGGTAGAGGAAATCGTTCGGGTAAAGCCACAGCTATTCAGATCACAGGTGCAGCACACCTTCTTTGCTAGGAATATGGAGCTATAGTGGAGAATCGTAGACAGGGTCAATGCAGTGAGACAGCACCCAAGAACTAGGGATGACATCAGGAAGAGGTGGAACGACCTATGGGGGAAGGTGCGTTCCGTGGTCTCAAGACACCAGAATGCAGTTCAGAGGACTGCCGGTGGACCCCCACCTCCTCCCCCACAACTTACAACATGGGAGGAACAGGTCTTGGCTATACTGCATCCTGTGGGCCTCGCAGGAGTAGCAGGAGGAATGGACTCTGGTAAGTCAACTCTTAACTATTACATCCCCCACCCTACCTGCATGCTATCACATACCCCACCCTCACCCTCAACCCCATCACTCCAACACCTCACAAATGTCCCACTATCACAACCCACCCATCCCAACACCAAGCCCTGCATGCAACACCAAAGCATGGACACCCATCACCAAAGCATGTCCACTACAGATACCCACACAGATCCCTAAACCAAATATCACACAAGGTCCTAGACAAGAATGTAAGCACTGGGGTACATGGTCACCCACCCATTGCACACAATGGCACACACAGATGCAATAATCATGCCTTTACACCCCTGCAGGACACCTACCCAACGTCACCGGACAGGAGGTTCCAGACATGTCCACCTCCCCACAGAAGAGACCCACAGTGATGACAGCAGCTCTGTCCAACTGGATCTAGATGACCATCCCGGCCCATCCCCTCACACTGGCACAGGTCACCACAGAGCCTCCTCCCTCAGGAAACACCAGCACAGCACCCACCCAGCGGGCCCATACCTCCGTCCCCAGGACACGTCAAGCAGCAGTGTGACCACCACTTCAGGGAACTCAGGCTAACCCACCACCCCAACAACACCAGGGACCTGGGGGCAGTGGTAGTGGGCACACGGTCCTGGGGTCAGAGGCCCAGGAACACAGGGGAACTGGGAGGGCTGTTGTGCGACAGCGGGAGGACCGGCTCAGGGAACCCACTCTCCACGAGGCCCTCTCCAACATCATAGGAGCCTACCACCATTCCCAGGAAACGATGGCAACGGTACTGCCAAGTTTCAGGAGACCCAGCGGCTGCAGGAGGAACAGTGTTTGGGGTTCAGGGAGGAACTCAAATCTATCAATTCCACCCTGGGCACCATTGTAGGGGTGCTGAAGGAACTCGTGAACACCAGGAGGGACACTGTGGCACAACAAGGGGCCCCTGACACTAGCCTCCATGATGAACTGCCAACCACCTTCGCCGGCGCTAGTGGACAGAAGGCACCGCCACAGGACCACAACACCAGCAACCCACCCCCTGCAGATGGAGAGCCACTCCGCAAACGGTCCCTGAGATCCAGGACAAAGACAGAGAACAATGCCAAGACCCCCGCCAAGAAATGATACCACCCTGAATGTCATCCTTCTGTACCACTTCGTCACCCTGTCCATCATTAAACTGCCCTAGCTCCACTTCCTTTGCCCCTTTGGACTATGCACCTGTGAGACATATAACTGGACTCTGCCATGGACATTCCTCCACCATCACCCCTGACCATTTTCCAACTCCCTCGACAAATTTGCACTTAAATAAACACCCTTGAATCACAAAATAAACTGGAGTCAGTCTGTGCTTTCACAAATGTGTATTTGCAATAACTAAGAAACATAGCAATGTCCATTGTATTTTCAACATATCTATGTCACACAGCTCTAGTCCATGAGGTAACATAGCAGAGGTCACACAGTGGGACCCACAACTGTGAAATGGAAAGGCAAAGTGACAGGTCAGGGTCCATACACTGGGTGAAAATGACAGACATATGATAGGTCTAACAATTGTATGAGATGTAGGAGGCATTGATGCCTTCTTACCTGTGTCTCACTGGAAGTATTGCTGGATCACGTTGTTTCCGTTGTCGATATCCTCTTCTTCTGCCTCCTCTTCTTCACTGTCCACAGGCTCTACAGCTGCCACAAGACCTCCTTCTGGACCATCCTCCTGCAGAAAAGGCACCTGTCATCACAAAGCCAGGTTGTGCAGCGTACAGCAGGCCGCGATGATCTGGCACACCTTCTTTAGTGAGTAGTAGAGAGAACCACCTGTCATATGGAGCCACCGGAACCTGGCCTTCAGGAGGCCGAAGGTCCTTTCTATCACTCTCCTAGTTCGCCCATGTGCCTCATTGTAGCGTTCCTCTGCCCTTGTCCTGGGATTCCTCACTGGGGTCAGTAGCCATGACAGGTTGGGGTACCCAGAGTCACCTGCAAATGTCGAAGGACAACTGTTAGACACACACTAACCCTTAGGGACAACCCCAGACCCAGACAACTATTCACAGGGTATAGTGTCCTTGTCCTCACCTATTAGCCACACACGGTGCCTCTGGAGTTGCCCCATCACATAAGGGATGCTGCTATTCCTCAAAATATAAGTGTCATGCACTGAGCCTGGAAACATGGCATTGACATGGGAGATGTACTGGTCGGCCAAACACACCATCTGCACATTCATTGAAAGGTAGCTCTTCCTGTTTCTGTACACCTGTTCACTCCTGTGGGGGAGGGGGTACCAAGGCCGCATGTGTCCCATCAATGGCACCTATGATGTTGGGGAAATGACCCAGGGCATAAAAGTCACCTTTCACTGAGGGCAAATCCTCCATCTGAGGGAAAACGATGTAGCTGCGTATGTGTTTCAGCAGGGCAGACAACACTCTGGACAACACGTTTGATAACATAGGCTAGGACATCCCTGATGCAATGGCCACTGTTGTTTGAAAAGACCCACTTGCCAGGAAATGGAGTACTGACAGGACCTGCACTAGAGGGGGTATTCCTGTGGGATGGCAGATAGCTGAAATCAAGTCTGGCTCCAACTGGGCACACAGTTCCAGGATTGGTGCACGATCAAGTCTGTAAGTGATAATGATGTGTCTGTCTTCCATTGTCGACAGGTCCACCAGAGGACTGTTCACCGGAGGATGCCCTAGCTCCACTTCCTTTGCCCCTTTCGACTATGCACCTGTGAGACATATAACTGGACTCTGCCATGGACATTCCTCCACCATCACCCCTGACCATTTTCCAACTCCCTCGACAAATTTGCACTTAAATAAACACCCTTGAATCACAAAATAAACTGGAGTCAGTCTGTGCTTTCACAAATGTGTATTTGCAATAACTAAGAAACATAGCAATGTCCTCACCTGCCCCAGTGGACGAGCCCTATGGACGAGAACATCGAGCACAGAGTCAGCCAACACTGAGGTAGTAAAAAAAGAATTTATTGCACACATTTGTCAATCCGCTATGTGCCTGTCACTGTGTGTTTGCAAGGCCTAGATATGTGTGACGCATTTTAAAATAATGCCATGTGACCACCTGAAATGGCGGCTGCCTGACCTGTAATGTGGGACAAGGGGATATGAGGTAACTGCGCTGGCGTTGTACACCATCGCAGTAGGTGGTCGAAGACCGCTGCGCAATCCTGCATTGGTTAACATTGGGCCTTATGGGTCCGAGGAGCCAATGACGATTGTCACCGGCGGTGATGGTATGCACCGCCGGGGACATGACCGCCATTTTCTCTCTGGTCACTCACTTGATACCTGACCTTCGACAGGAGAGGACCTACACTGCAAGTGCTGCTGTGACCTGTGTCTGGAAGCGACAATGGCTCATGTGTCTGAGGAAAGGGCCCCTGCCTTCACTTCGGAGGAGTTGGAGAAGTTAGTGGATGGGGTCCTCCCCCAGTACACGCTACTCTACGGTCCTCCAGACAAACAGGTGAGTACACTGTGAGCATGCTGTATGGGCAATGCCTGTTTGAAGTGGTATGGATGGAAGATACAAGGGGGGAGGCTGAGGCCTGCTTGAGTGGACGGTGAGTGTATGTGCATCAGGGCAAGGGTGGGAACGTGGGCCAATGACTATGGCGGTCCGGATGGTTAAAGTTTTTCCTTTTCCCCTGTACTATTCCTCTAGGTCAGCGGCCACCAGAAGAAGGATATTTGGCGTGCCATCGCCAAGGACGTCCGGACCCTGGTGATCCACCACAGACGGAGCACCCACTGCCGGAAAAGATGGGAGGACATTCGCCGCAGGAGCAAGAAGACGGCAGAGGCCCAGCTGGGGATGGCCTCCCAACGATGGATGGGTGCCCGTCGCACCATGGTCCCTCTGATGTTTCGGATTCTGGCAGTGGCGTATCCGGAGTTGGATGGGCGCTTGAGGGCATCACAGCAGCCACAAGGGGGTGAGTACCGTCACATCCATCTGACTCTGTGCGCATTACGAGGTGTCTGGGTGGGGGAGGTGGGCAGTGGGTTACCCTAGGCCAGGGCGAGCTTTGTAGGCAAGGACCCTTTGTGAGGCAGGCTATGTGGCACCCCAACCCCACCAGTGGAAGAGCCAGCTATACCTAGTCAGGCTCCCGTGACTTCCATGTGTGCAGCAATCGGGCATAGGCCTTGTACCCCATGGCCCTGTGATTAATTAGGGAACTCTAAGTGCATGGCGTAGTGCAGAGGGCTGCTGTGTCTGTAGTGTCCACCAACGGTAGCGGTATTGCATGCACTGAACATGTCTTTCTTCTCCCCCCCCCCTTTTTGTGGTCTCCCTGTTCTTGTGTGCATTAGCATCATCAGGTGGAGGAGCAGTGCCACAGGAGCAGGAGGGAGCTGTATCCCACATGGCCCTAGAGGGTGAGACAATGGCGCCTAAAGTCACCAGTGGGACGGAGGGCGAGAGGAGCTCCACGGCGGGGACAGGAGCAGAGACAAGCGACACCGACTCCTCCTCTGATGGGAGCTCCCTTGCGGTGGCCGGCCCCTCTGTGCCCACCGCATCTACAGATACAGCCGCCACACCCCCTACCAGCACCGCCCTCTGCCCTCCCAGCAGCCCCTCAGCATGTGTCCCGTGCACGCTCACCCAGGAGGGTGGGCATCTCCTTCGCCCCAGGCACCTCAGCCCCTGCCCCAGTCAGCTCTGCTGACCTCAGTGAGGAGGCTATTGACCTCCTGAGATCCCTCACTGTTGGGCAGTCTACCATCCAGGGTGTAGAGAGGCCGTTGCAACAAACAAATGCATACCTGGAGGGCATTCATTCTGGCCAGGCAGCCCAACAGCGAGCATTTCAGGCTCTGGTGTCAGCACTGATGGCAGCCATTGTCCCTGTGTCCAGCCTCCCCCCTCCAACCTCCTCCACCCAGACCCAATTCCCTGTACCTCAGCCTATCCCAAGCACACCATCAGACCAGCATGCACACACATCAACACACAAAAGTGACTCAGGCAAACATAAGCACCACACATCCCACAGGCACTCACACAAGCACCATATCCATGCAGATATACCAACATCCACTGCCTCCACTGTGTCCACCTCCTCCACGTCTTCCTCCTCCCTCCCTGTCTCATCTACAGTCACACCTGCATGCACTACATCTTCATCCACTACCTCCATCACCAGCACGCCCATCATCACACACTGCTCACGTGCACGCACCTCCCCCACTACCATTCACACATCCCCTGTGTCCTCTCCCAGTGTGTCTGTGAGCCCTCCTCCCAAACTACACAAACGCAGTCACACACCCACCCAACAGCCATCCAGCTCACAACAGCCTCCAGCCCATGTACCTTCACCCAAAGTCAGCAAACGTATACCTCCTACATCCACTACCTCTTCCTCCTCTCCCAAACCCCCTCCATCTGCCTGTCCCAGTGTGTCTAAAAAGCTTTTCCTATCAAATGTTGACCTCTTCCCTACACCTCCCCCTGTCCGTCCCCTAGGGCCCGCATTTCCAGGTCCCAACCCAGCACCTCAGCCACCACATCACCGGGCACAGTGGTGCCAGCAATAGCAGGATTCTGGAGTGCGCCAAGCAACACTGCTGCCGGTGTCCGAAGGAGCGAGGGCAAGGACATTCCCCCACCTCCCAAACAGAAAAAGTTGCCCACATCCTGGAGCAACAAGGCGCAAAAACCTGCCACCAAGGGCTCAGGCAAAAGAAAAGTGGAAAGTGGGAAGACAGCTGCGCCACCATTCAAGGTGGGAAAGGGCCAAAAAATCAAAGGCAGGTCCACGTCGACGCCAACCTGCATGGCGGACAAGACCGCCACCTGCACTGCCGCTGCCAGCACCGCAGTCAGTGAGCCCACCACCAGCACTGCAGTCAGTGAGCCCGCCACCAGCACCGCCGCCAGCACCACAGACACAGGGCCCTTCACCAGCACCGCAGTCAGTGAGCCCGTCACCAGCACCGCCGCCAGCACCGCAGACACTGAGCCCTTCATCAGCACCGCAGTCTGTGAGCCCGCCACCAGCACCGCCGCTACTGACACCGCCGCTAGCACCGCAGTCAGTGAGCCCACCACCAGCACCATTTCCACTTAGCCTGCCGCCAGCACTGATGCCACAGAGCCCGCCGCCTGCACCAATGCCACAGAGCCCGCCGCCTGCTCCGATGCCACAGAGTCAGCCGCCAGCACTGATGCCACAGAGTCCGCCGCAAGCACTGCTGCTACTGACACCGCCGCAAGCACCGCCGCTACTGACACCGCCGCCAGCACCGGAGCGGCCCGCAACATCCTGAGTCAGTGGCACCACTGGCTGCCATCCCCAGTGGTCAGTCGTACGAGGCTGGTGGTCAGTTCCAGGAGCCTGGCCAGCTTGCATGTTGCACCACCATCAGTGGAGTGTCACATCTACTACCTCAGTCCTTGGCCGGATGAAGCACTCTGGGCACAAAGCCCCCTCCAGAACCAGTGGAGTATCACATCCACTACCTCTGTCCTTGGCAGGTTGAAACATTCTGTGCACAAAGCCCCCTCCAGAACCAGTGGAGAAAGGCATCCACTACCTCAGTTGTTGGCAGGATGAAGGAATCTGGGCACAAAGCTACCTCCAGAACCAGTGGAGTATCACATTCACTACCTCTGTCCTTGGCAGGATGAAGCACTCTGGGCACAAAGCCCCCTCCAGAACCAGTGGAGAAAGGCATCCACTTGAGAGACTGTGGCTTTGCACTCCCCAGGATAAAGCAGTGGGCAAACCACCCACTGAAAAGACTTGTGAGACTGTGGCTTTGCACTCCCCAGGATAAAGCAGTGGGCAACCCACCCACTGAAAAGACTTGAGAGACTGTGGCTTTGCACTCCCCAGGATAAAGCAGTGGGCAAACCACCCACTGAAAAGACTTGAGAGACTGTGGCTTTGCACTCCCCAGGATACATCAATGGGCATGAAGCCCCCTCATTGGAGCTGGTGTCGTGCACTCATCCGGCTGAGGTGCCCCCCCTTCTCTTCCCCCTGAGGTGCCTGTTTCATTTCGATCTGATGCCCCAGCAGTGTTCTCTCCGTTTGCAGTCTGGTATCGAGTGTGGGCCTCGCCCATGTATTTCGGGCCCAGTGGTCCACGGACTTTGAATGGTGCACTATCCGGACTTGTATAGTTGGTGTACATAATTGTTTATACTGTATTTAAAGTTTTGACTAATGGATTTTTATTGATTACAATCATTTCCTTTTGTCATTGCGTTCTTCCGGGGGGGTTGGGGGATGTAAATGTAATGTTGCAGCATGTATTGGTGTGTGTGTTGTTGTGGGTGGGGGTGTTGCGTGTGTGTGTCACTCTCTTTTCCCTCCCCCCTCCCATGTGTTGTAGGTGCAGTACTCACCGTGGTTGTCGCCGCCGTCTTTCGTGCTCCTGGTAGAGGAGCAGGAATACTATTGCAGGGAGTATTTGGAATTCTGGCTCCATGGCGTCCTGGTTCCTCGTGGTTTGTGTAAAGGTGAGTGTTTCCCCTTCCAAGTCCTGTTTCCTCCGTGTTTTTGTTCGCATTGAATCCACCCCGGAAAAGGTGGCAGATTGGCCTCTCGTAATAGTGTGGGCAGTACATTGTCTTCTGCCTGTCTGTTGGCGGTGACCACCATGCTGTTTGTTTGAACCGCCATGGCGGTCGGAGTGTTAAAGTGGCTGTCTATGTTGGCGGTTTCCACCATGGTCGTGATTCCATTTTTTTTACCGCCGCTTTAACACCGACTGCCAGGGTTGTAATGAGGGCCTAAATCTCAGGGTATAGTAACAACCGTAAGGTAACTACGGAAGAAAACTTATTTGCTGGAGAGAGCTGTATTTTGTCTAGTCCCAGTTTTGAATCAAAGTAGCATGGAGGGTTAATATGTCTCTTGCAAAGCACATTGTCTAAAGCACAGATGACAGATTTTTATTTTTTTGCAACTAGGTAAGTGGGTTATTACTTTTAACACAGAGGTCCTTTTGTTCCTAGTAGTGCATACATTGTGATCCTTCTAATGTAGCTCCATGAGCTATGAAGGAAATGTGCCCCCTACACATTGTAACTCTCACTGTCTTATGTAACACATCCTGTTCATTGATTTACACACATATGATTTATCGTCAATGTGTAGTAAAGTACTGTGACACCATGCATCGGGATGAGTAGCGCTATAAAAGAAATAAAACAAAATAGTGGCATTTAAATTGTGATTTGTGTAAATTCTGAGACAGAACCACACGTCTTACATTCTTACCTTGCAAGGATATCTCTTATACACAGGGACTGATCAAAGGCAAAAGCATGCCTCTTTGAAGTATCTGTGAAGTGATAAGCTGTGTGCCTTTGTTGTGCCTCCATTGCATTTAGCAGTGAGGCTTCAGATAGCTCCAAGCCAGGGCACCTCAATAAAAGGAGGTCTGATGGCCCTTTAACTTCAGACTTTGTAATGGGGCCAGCAGAAGTCCTCTACACTTTGTTACTCAGATTGAAAGCAGACAACTTGCAGAGGCTGTTGAATGTGTCCCGGTGTAGGAAATTTACAACTGGACAACTTTAACATATTTCTGTGGGACTTGAACGTTTGGCAGGGTAGACAGCATCCTCCATATGAAAATAATGGGGAGATGCCGTGTACCCAGGTGTACCCTTGACTTGTGCCCTGTTGTAGCAGGAGACAAGAGGCAGTGAAGTTATTGAGAGGGTGGTGACGTTGTATGGTGACCACGGGTATAATCTCCAACACTCGTGTGGAAGTGCAGGGTGAAGCAGGCGAAGCATGACTTATGATGTCAGAGGTAGAACAAAGGCAATACCTGATGTTTTCTATTATACCTTAGCAGAAGAGGAATCTATGCCCCCTCAACTCTTTGTTACAGGCTCGCACTTCAGGCCCGGGGCTCAAAATTACAAAAGAGGAAAGCTTGTGAGTATATTGTTGCCATTTAGAAATGTGCATTCTTTAAATACAACGTTTAAAATATCCCCACGCAGTAGTAACTTTCACACAAATAGAACTCAAGATCCTGAAACTGCATCCTCAAAGCTTTTACCACAGGGTTGATTTAGTGGTATTCTTCCAAAAGATTAATCATATTCCCTTCTGCAGCTTTAATAAAACGAGACTGAAATAGAAATAGTTGAGCGACTGCGGAAACTTATCATTTCTGCCCTATGTGGGGAACAGGGGCTGTAACTCCGCTATTATATCACCCATGATACTCACACATGTAGGCATATCCTGTCACGCACAATGGGACTTCAATGTTAATGTGTGTTATATTACACGCACATTATCTAAGAGACTATGAATCACGTGTGTAAATCAGTCTATAGGAAATGTTTCTTAAAACAACGAGGATTACTAAGGGTAGGAATCACACGTCATGCATACTAGTAGCAAGTACCTTTTAACAGTGCTTGGTTTGGGGAAGCACACATTCAGGATTTAAAACGTACTACAGTGGCTGCGGTGGCTTTAATAATAAGAATGCAATTCTACCCAAATAAACCCATTTTAGTAGCAGTAGGACAATAAAATAGTTCTAACCTATGCCATGCAGTTTGCATATAGCAGTTTGATGCAACTACATATGTCACTGTGCCATATTAGGATTGTAATTTATGAACTGCAAGTAATAAAAAGGCCTCTGTGACAAAAGCAGCAACCCACTGAGCTATCAGTCTAAATATAGTTCTGTGATCTGTATGGTACACGTTCTTTGCAGAAACCATACTAATCCTCTGCACTAGTTAATGATAAGTCAAAACTGCCAATAGACAATTCTCCGATCTCCTTCAGCAGGGTACATTTATCACCAGCTTTATTTTGGCATTTAATTGTTGCCTGAAAACTGCTGGACACACAAGGAATTCTGTAGGAGATGCGTTTAAACCCATACGTTATTTCTGACCATAGTGCACCCCAACCCACACAACCTCAGCTCATCTCCAGATGCCTCTGCACTGATCTCAATGCCCTCAAACCGGGCCCTGGCGGATTCATCTCCTTACAACGAGATGCATTAGTTAGGATATGGAGCAGACTGTTTGGAAATTACACTGATGCAGGTATCAGCTTGAACCCGCAAGAATTAAACGTGGCCCCATCCAGCCCGAATAAACAAAGTGCAATAAAGGTAAGACTGATGGAATGTGAACATAAAATTAGGCACCCATAATACAAGTAAGGAAAGCAACAGCTCACTGTCTGTGCTCCAGAACTTTCTCATTTGACAGTAGATACAACTAAAGATGAATTCCAAGAGTTTGAACTAAATTATACACGATATTATATTCTGACAAAGGTATCTTGTTATCGTTTTTGCCGATTTCTGCACGTAAATACAGATATAAAACAATGAGTTTCTTGTAGGTGTATATATTTGAAAATGGAAAAATACAGATGTTAAGTTTTCATTTCAGTAACTCTACGTGCTGGCAATCAGTACTACCTGGGAAATACTTCTGCAGACTGGTTTCACTAGCAGTCAAAAACGGATCAGTTTTCCTTTAATAACAATAAATGTACAAAACTGCTTACTAAATTGCTGTTTTCGTCTCAAGCCCTCATTACAAGTTAAGTGGAGTAAGGTGAGGTAGTTAATACAGGTGGTTAATACCATTAGCTCGGTGTGAGGTATTTCCCATGTGTGGTAAATTCCTCCTATTCTGAATTTTTATTTTGCAAATGAGTCAGAAGATGTTCAATTGATATTTAACACAGATTATTCTGCAAGTTCAGCCTTTTTTCACAGGCCCTATCCCTTTACTACATCAGGAGAAAACTGTGAGGGTGTGGTAATTATTACATAACTCATAATTCCGATTCCTGTGGCCAAAATTGTTTGCAAGGGGATCCTAAATTAGCTCTGTACTGCGAGCCTTAGTGTATTGTGTTTTATATGACTGCTTATAGTGCTGATCCCCAATAGGCATCCAAGACACACGTATCCATTAAATAGACATGGATGTACATCAGTTGCATCTTAATTTTCCACAAATCAAAGAAGGATGAATACTGATGAAATGAGCAAAAAATGGACTACCATAAATACTAATCAAAATATTAAAAAAGGAATATGATAAAACAGAAACCCTTCTTGTGATGATATAGAGTGCTAAAAGCAGCCTGGATGACTTCTGGATAGGCCTGGGTGGAGTGCAAAGCAGTGTAGTGACTTGGGTCACGCTATTCGCTCTGATGATTTTTAGTGCTGGCTGTTTCTTCCTTGCTGTAAAATCAGTGCGAACAACACCACGTGCAGCGCAAGAGGACAATGCTTCTTTTCTGTCACTCAAGCAGATTTTCTACTCAAGCAGCAGCTTCCTCAAGGCGAACAGAGCCTTTCCCAACGTGAGCGGTATCGATCATCCTTGACCACCCGCAATGAGAAATCTCGCTGGGAGGTGGTCTGGAGTAATATTTTCCTTGCTCGTGCTTGCCAAATAACATTGGCAAGCCCAAGTGAGAAATAAACTCCGCTCTGTTCCACAGAGTTTTTAAAAACTCTGCACTCTAAGTGGAGGAAGGAGTGGGAAAAACTCTGTAAACACCGTGAGCGGAGTTCACCCCCACATCTACTGCAGTGTACCATTCCAGGAAATTGAGGTGGATAAATAAATCACGTTTTATATTTTCGAATTCACAAATGTTAAACCTGACATCTTGGGCATGATATTCCCCAAACATTTACCTTCACTTCCTAATTTTTGCTGAACTCATTTTTGTTCGCATTAGAACTCTGTGCACTTCACCCCTGAATAACAGTGCCAAAGTATTTGTGCTCTCTACCTAAACCTGGTAATATTTGACTACACCTAATTGGCATATGTAATTTAATGATTATACCCTGGTAATGGTACTTCATGTACCCAGGGCCTGTAAATTAAATGCAACTAGTGGGTAGCAGTAGTCATTGTGGCACCTACCAAAGTAACACTGCAGCCTATAGTGAAGTTTTAAGTGTAATTTCGATGTGGCAAAATAAACCTTTTGTCAGGCCTAAACATTCCTTTTAAAAAGGTATAAGTTACCCCTAAAGTATGCAATAACAAACACCAGGCCAGGGTGTATGCAATTTAAAAGGTAACACATGTTTTTATTGTATTTATTTATTTAGAGTGTTTTATGAAGTGTGAACATGACCCAAGGTTATCAGAGCGCTGTACATGAGGATGATATACAAAGCAGATACACAAAAACAGATACATCACAACAAACAAACTCAAGTAAGATATGGCATGTTGTTACAGAGATAATAATTTAACAATATGTCTGTCATTCCATTCTTAGGCCACTGGATAGAATCTTCTGGGTGGTTTTCTGAGACTATTCAGAGGTTGTACAGTTCTAGATACACAGGGAGCAGAGATTGAGTGATGCTCTACTGGTAAGGATGTATGGATAATATTGTCAATGTGGTGCTCACTGAACACAGGCGATAGGCTCAACTAGAAATTATGAGAGGAATCTATTCATTATGAGAGGAATCTATTCATTAGGATCTTTTTCACTTCTTTTTTGAACAAGTGGGTTGATGGTTTGATCGCACCTCGGGTGGTAGGGAGTTTCAAATCCTTGGTGCTGCCCCTAAAAAGGAGCGTGAGTAGGTTTTATGTTTACTGAATCTCAGGGGTTCAAGACTGAGAGAGTTTTTGCTTCTGAGGGAGCAGCTGCCTCTTGAAATTCAAATCTCTCCTGCCAGGTACCTTGGTTTATTAAAATGCAAGGCTCTGTGTGTGAGGCAAGCAATTTTCAGTTGAGTTCTGTCTTCGAGAGGGAGCCAGTTTAGATCCCTAAGTGATGGGATAATGTGGTCACATGTGTCTAATGGCGGTTAACAGTATTGTTGCTGCACTGAGAGTCACTTTGAGTGGAGCTGTACTTGTCTTGGGGAGAACTGAGAGGGTTGCAGATCCGTATTCTAGTCTGGAGACCACTACTGACTGTACTGCTTGTTTGAAGTCTGAGGGAGGCAGGAACGGTTTCACTTTCTTTAACAGATTAGGTAGGAATGACGTGCTGCATGTTGTTGCACTGATATGGGCTAGCATGTTCAAAATCTTGTCTAGTATTATTTCAAGGAATTAGTGGAATCAATAATGGTAGGTTTGCATTTGAGAGCATCTAGGTGAATCAGCCAATGTTAGGTTGCATGAGTAGCTATTCTGAGGGGAGAAAACTAGGAATTGTGCTTTCAGGGAGTTCAGCTTGAGGTTGTTTTGAGCTAGCCAGGACTACGTTTTGACTAGATTGTTATTTAGTTGGATGACGTCTTCTAGGGAGGATACCTTAAAGTATAGTTGTGTGTGTTGTCTACCTATATGTGATATGCAATGTTCAATTGTTTGAGAATTTATGTTAGTGGCTCTATGTATAGGTTGAAGAGTGTAGGGGAAATGATTGACCCTGTTGGCACTCTGCATATCACTGTTGAGGCATCTGAGAATGAATTGCCTAGTTTGATTTGTTGTTGGCAGTTCTTCAGGAAGGATGCAAACCAGGCGTGCACTTTCGTGAATAGTCCCTATCTGTTTTCTAGCAATTTTAATAGGTTGTTGTGATTGACCAAGTCAAATGCTGAAGGAGAGTTCTAGGAGGATGAGTAGACAGGAGTTGTTGCTGTCTAGCACTTTAAGGGTGTTGTTCATGATGTGACCAATGACTGATTTGGTGCTGTGCCCTGGCCTAAATCCTGATTGAAATTTGTCTAGTAGATTGAATTGGTCAATGAGCTGACTCAGTTGGTTATGCACACATTTTTCCAACAATTTGGCCTGAAAGGGGATATTCATCACCAGGCAAAAGTTGCTCAGGATTGTATGGTCTGCTTCTACTTTTTTCAAGAGGGGTGTTACTCATCCAGTCTTCAGACATTCAGGGATGATGCCATGTTTTAGCAAGGAGTTTACAATCTTAGTCAGTATAGGTGAGAAAAGATGACTGAGTTCCTTCAGCATTGTGAAGGGGATAGGATCATAGAAGTGAGACAGTGGTTTCATGGATAGTAAGGTCTTGTGGACCTCCTCCTCAGAAGTGACTGCTTTGTTTTTGGTCATGGATGTGTGGTTCAGGGTGTGTGGCTAAGATGGCAGCCATGGCGGTTGCTTGAAACTAAGATCCGTTTCGGGCCCAATAAAATATCCTGATCGGTGCTCCCGGAAAGCCAGCCACAAAGCGAAACAACAGCGGAGATGCCCCAGAGGCGTATGGTGTGATCGGATGAGCTGTGGAGGGGGCGGTGCGGAAGCACGAACTACCGACGCATGGAGGGCCTTCTGTGCGACCGAGACCCGGAACTCACATATGTGAGGGGCGTGGCAGAGCGGCGAGCTGCTGTGCCGAGACTGGTTGGGATGAAAGCCGGTGGGTGCGGTAGGTGACTGGGGACTATTGGCGTGTTGTACTGGTGACTACAAGGGAGCCCTTCGGCCCCCCGCACATTGCGCTGCCCCGACCGCCGGTGTCATCGCGCTGCACGGGGAAAAGGAGCATAAGCGTGTTCTATCGTCTAACAAGATGGCTTTATGGCCTAAGTGCCTGAGTGCAAGACCCCTCTGCCGGTGAAAAATACGCTCCCTGGAGATGGGGGAACAACAACATTTGCATGATACTCCGCTCAATGGGGGAGTTAAGGAAGATACATACACGGTGACCAGGCAAACAGTGACGAAACACCTAAGATGGAACTGGCTGGAACGCAGGCGTGCTTAACAGTGTTGTGCATTGTGGTGGCCTGAGCAACATAATAAGCGCTGCGGTCGTCTTGTTTTCTTTTGTGCCAATGAACTTTCTGGACTTGCAAATGGGTACTGCTGATTTATAGGGCGGTGGCTCCCGGTGTCTGTGCTGGCCCTCAGCTGTGACTGCTGCTAATCACAGCCGCCCACTTTATCATAGTTCGGATCCTGTGCTGTTCATCGCCAGCGGCCTGCGTGGATTGTCCAGTCAGGGCCTGGAGGAGTAAACATACACCAGATAGACAGCTCAACGCACAGGGACACAGATTTGAGCGGACAGTATGATGGGGAAAACAAAGGCGTCTAAGGCCCAAGAGCGCCCTGCCCACGTGGCTCCCCCTGATGGGCCTCCAGCAATGCCGACTCTGCACACCTTAGAAACTACACTGCAGTCCCATTTGGGCCAATTTGAAAGAATTTTACAGGCAATTATGGACACTAAATTGTCACTTGAAAATAGAATAGACATGGTGTCACAAGACCTTAATTTGCTCAGAGTGGATCATCGCAATTTGGCTGAAAGAGTTGGAACGGTAGAAACTATGCTAGGCGCAATGAACCCTCTGGTTTCTAAAAATCAGAAGCAAATCCAGCATTTGGACACCTAAGTAAAAGCCCTCCAGAGATGCGCAGAAGACGCAGAAGGCAGATCATGCCGGAATAATGTCAGTTTCTTGGGGTTTCCAGAGAGGACGGACGGGCACAATTCGGAACTGTTTTTAAGGAAGTGGTGAATGGTGTGCCATCAAAGTTCTTCTCTGAAGAAAGAGCACATAGAGTCCCGGGAAGGCTACCGGCACCGGGCCTGCCGCCTAGACCGCTGATTGCCTGTTTCCTCAATTACAGAGATAGCGATGCGATACTACAATACTTTCAGAGCAAAGAACCGATATGTTACAAGGGGACCTCTATAACTGCTTATCCAGACTTTACACCAGAAGTGCAGCACCAACATTATTCATATATAAAAATTAAACAGCGTCTCCGAGAACACCATATTAAATATGCTTTGATGTTCCCTGCTAAGCTCAGGGTAATCGCGGATGATCGCACCCATGTTTTACCACACCAGCATATGCCTGGACATGGATGCATGCCAAGGGCATTGCACAGACACAGGGGGTAGAAGGAGATGGAGGTGAGTGGCTGACTTCGCCGGCACGCAGAAGATCCAGGAAACAATTAAAGGTAAAACCCACGAAAACACAGGTGGCTGCTGAGAGGGCAAGGGCGTTAAAAGACGCATTGTTGCATACACACAACTCTATAAGGAGCATTGCAGGATACCCCGAGTGAGCAAACGGACTCGGAGTCTGGTGGTTCCGACTCGACTGTCACGGAAACGCCAATAGGACCGGTGATCACACCTAGGACAGCAGATGAACTATGTTATCCGGAAGACCCCTCATCAGAAATGGACTGGCACTTCGAGGGCACCTGATTGAATAATCTTGGAACTAAACTGCCCTTGGGTGCTGGACACGGACTGATATCCTTTTTGAAACGTATGGGCTGGGGGATTGTGTGACAATGTGGCTGAGCCCGATGAGACCATCACTTATTTATTTTTTTATTCTGTTTAATGTTGGGGGCCCCTTATAAGGGTTCCCATCAATATCTACCATGACCCCCCAAGTGGTATCCAAATGGATACAGTTCTCTGATATAAGAAGTATGCTGTGCTTTTTGTTAATCTGGATGATAATCAGAGAATTCCAGCTGATTTAAAGTTTGTGGGGGTTAAAAGAGGGGTTGGGAGTGGGGGTGGGGTTATGTTTATTATGTTTAATGGATCACGATGTACACTTCCACAACCGCTAGTTAGTTGCGGCCTTCAGAACTGTAGATGCATAATGTAATGGGGCACTGAAACCCATAACATAGCAAGAGTAAAAACACTGCACACTAAGATAGGGAACACTAAGGGGGTTATTCTAACTTTGGAGGAGGTGTTAACCCGTCCCAAAAGTGACGGAAAAGTGACGGATTTACCACCAGCCGTATTACAAGTCCATTATATCCTATGGAACTCGTAATACGGCTGGTGGTATATCCGTCACTTTACCGTCACTTTTGGGACGGATTAACACTCCTCCAAAGTTAGAATAACCCCCTAAGTACTCTACATTATGCAGGAGTATAATGTAATTACATGGAATGTATGAGGTATGGCCGCACTGGGTAAGAGTCACCAAATATAAGCCTATCTCAAGCGCCAGAAAGCACACTTTGCAATTTTACAGGAAACACATTTGTCAGAGGGTGATCTACAGGCACTAAGAGGGTGGTGGTAAGGACAGATTTGTGGCACCTCATTCTCGGCCTATGCGAGGGGCGTGTTAGTGTGGATAGCACCAGGGGTGATGGATGTTCAACATGCTTATAAGATAGATGCGGGGGCAGATACATAGTGTCAGAAGGACAGCCTGATGGAAGACCATTTGCTATAATGGGCATTTTCTGAATTCCTCCGAAAACTGATCCCCGCACTGCTGGCTGATCCCGCTGCGCCTGCCATATGGGGTGGAGACTTTAATTGGATCCCAGACGTATCGCTGGATCGCTCAGTGTTTCCCCGCCGGGGCCAGCCAGTAGACACAGCTCTAGCATGTTGGCGGGTTGGGCAAGAGACATTGGGTTGTATGATATATGGCGTGTTGGCCACCCGGGGCACAGAGTTTACTCGTTTTATCCCGCACCTCATAAAGTGCACACTAGAATAGATATGCTGTGGGGGACCCCATCCATATGACCCGTAGTCAAAGATTCTGGATATTTGACCAGGATGCTCTCTGATCATTCCCTGTTGCTGTTGATGCTGCAGTGGGGAAGAAGGCAGTCCTCAGTCCCTGCTTGGCGTCTACAGGGAGAGGCACTGCTAGACCAACTCTTCAGAAAAGAACTCAACACTTGTATAAAACAATATTGGGAGTTAAACAAGGGCTCTATGGGGTCGAGAGCGTTGGAGTGGGATGCACACAAGGTTGTTGTGAGGGGACACTGTCTTTCAGCCTCCTGGGGAACACGTCGCACACTACACACGGAAGTTGTTACTTTGGAAAGAGAATTGAGAAACTTAGAGGTGGCAGTAGCACAAAATAAGGTGCCATTTGAAACACTCCGGGGTGAGCGGGTGGTTTACGAGGAGGTGGACCAACGTCTCCGTTGGCATGATTATAGATACCATCTAATGCGATTACAGACGGAGGGGAATCGGTCGGAAAGATTGCTAGCATGGCTTCTGAGAGAGGACCGTCAGCAGAACCCTATTGTTGCAATCTGTCTAAGCGATGGAACTTTAGCCAATACACAGGAAGCAATTAATAATGCATTCAAGGAATACTACACAGGGCTGTACCGTGGGCAAGCGACATGTGACACTCAGCAACTAAAAACCTTCCTTAGTGGGACTCCGCTTTTGCGGATGTCAGCAACGAATAGGATAGCATTGGAGGCACCCCTCATGGTGGAGGAGTTAGAGGCGGCCATGATCCAAATATCCCACAATAAGACACCGGGGATGGATGGGTTGCCAATAGAGTATTACATCACTTATGCACAACACCGGAAAGGTCCCTTGTTGGCAGTGTTTGAAGCAGCATGGATGCGAGGGATACTTTCCCCGTTGCAGAGGGAGGCATTGGTGGTGGACCTTCCAAAGCAGGGTCAGGACCCCACAGATGTGAGATCGTACAGACCACTCTCTTTACTTAATTTAGATTACAAAATTGTAGGAAAGGTGCTGGCAAATAGACCAGCCCCTATAATACACACCTTAATACACGAAGACCAGAACTGCTTTATACCAAAACGGAACACGTTCCTGCATATACGCAGACTCTTTAGTACTATTGAAGACACTCCGACTGAGGCACATGATAATGTGGCAATATCACTAGACATCGAAGGCATTTGATACGTTGGGCTGGGATTTTTTGTTTGTTACTATGCACAATATGGGGTTTGGCCCAAGCTTCATACGCGGGGTAAAAACCCTATATGCTGAACCCTTGGCCAGAGTGAAAACGGGAGGTGTAATATCAGATAGCTTCCCCATTGGTAGGGGTACTAGACAGGGTTGTACTCTGTCGCCTTCGCTGTTTGCCATCGCGATGGAGCCGCTGGCGACACGGCTGCGTGTGATGGGCGAGCAGTGGGGGATGTGCAGAATGGGTACCTATCGTATTATATCGCTCTATGCTGATGATGCAATGGTCTACCCGGAAAGAGGTTGTGAGGTGATGCCTTCGGTGATGTCCCTGCTGGATGCCTATGGTGAGATCTCAGGACTGAGGGTCAACTGAGACAAATCCTGTTTGTTTCCTCTGGCTGCTTTACCCATGAGTGTAAGAGAGAATCTCCCGGTGGGAAGGTTGAAGTGGTGTTTTGGCACATTTACATACTTGGGTGTTCATTCATATCATAAATCTGAGGACCTGAGGGATGGTAACCAGGGTAGGGCACTGGGTTCCATGAAGGGCTCTCGGGGGGTCATTCTGACCCCCGCAGGCGGCAGAAGCCGCCCGCCTGGCGGGAACCGCCAGAAAACCGTACCGCGGTCAAAAGACTGCACGGTCATTCTGACTTTCCCGCTGGGCTGGCGGGCGACCGCCAAAAGGCCGCCCGGCCGCCCAGCGGGAAAGCCCCAGCAACGAGGAAGCCGGCTCCAAATGGAGCCGGCGGAGTTGCTGGTGTGCGACGGGTACAGTTGCATCCGTCGCGATTTTCAGTGTCTGCCAAGCAGACACTGAAAATCTTAATGGGGCCCGTTAGGGGGCCCCACGACACCCGTTCCCGCCATCCTGTTTCTGGCGGTGAAAACCACCAGAAACAGGATGGCAGGAAGGGGATCGGAATCCCCATGGTGGCGCTGCTTGCAGCGCCGCTGTGGAGGATTCCCTGGGGCAGCAGGAAACCGGCGGAAAACCGCCGGTTTCCCTTTTCTGACCGCGGCTTTACCGCTGCGGTCAGAATGGCCACAGAAGCACCGCCAGCCTGTTGGCGGTGCTTCCGCGGTCGTTGGCCCTGGCGGTCCATGACCGCCAGGGTCAGAATGACCCCCTCTGTGTTTTTGGTGCTCGCTCCCTTTATCTCCACTGGGCAGAGTAGCAGTGGCAAATATGCTGTTGCTCCCACGACTGCTTTATTACTTTGCAGCATTGCCCATTGTGATGCCTAGGAGCTTCTTCAGTGAACTGAATAGATTACTGTTAAGGCTAATATGGGGGAATGGTAGAGAACGAGTGGCCCTCGCCACTCTCCAATGCCCACTAAGTGAAGGAGGGCTGGGTGCCCCTAACTTCGAGCATTATGATGCTGCGGCACAATTGCAATGGGCACTGAACTGGCTACATAGGCTTAAATTGGTGGAGGCTTGGAGGGTTAGCACACAAATACAAGGAGTATCGGTATATACGTGGTTGACAAACTGCACGGTGCAGTATAACACTGGCAACCCCTTACTGATAGCAGCTCATGCCTGTTGGAGACGATACGTACAAAAAAGTGGTGCGGGATCCCCTTACTCGCCCCTCATCCCTTTAGGGCAGATACCAGTGAGCGTGACCTCGACAAGAACTTATTCCGTCGCCACATGGGCGGAGGCGGGAATATCAACAGTGGGGGACTGCTTTGAGGACGGGGCCTTGATGTCATTCGAGGCCATTAAAGACCTTACATTGGTGGGGTTGGGAAAATTTATGTTGTATTATTCTATATGTTATTTAATTAAAAAAGCTTGGGCGAAGGGGGACCAGGAACCCAATATTTCCCCTACACTACACTACATTTTATCAGATAATGGCCACACAAAAGTGATCACAAATCTGTACAAAGCCTTGAATGAAGCACCCAGCAACGGACTGGAGAACGCAAGAGTACGATGGATTGCAGTTCTCCCAACTCCTCTGTCTCCTGAGGAATGGTCCCTTGCCCTTGGCCAGGTTCAACGTGTATCGCGGAACCCCACGTTTCGGTACACCCAATTTAATTTGACACATTAGACATATCTTTCCCCATCTCGTCTTAAGCGAATATTCCCTGCGTCTAGCCCGGTGTGTCCTCGTTGTGGCTCTCTGTGGGCACACTTTTATCATATGGTGTGGGAGTGTAGGCCTCTGGCGGAAGCTTGGCATGATGTAGTGGCAGACATTGTCGATGTTACAGAACAACTGTTTCTGTTAGAGCCGAGATCGTGCCTGTTGGGTATTGGGACCAGAAACAAACAACACACTCACACTAACAGGTTTGCAGATCTGGCTTTCATAATGTACAAAAGGCTGATTGCCATGAATTGGAAGGCTCCTAGGGCACCAGAGCTCCAGACGTTGGGAACCATGACGTTGCGATGGGCACGGACAGAGGCCTGAGTGCTGCGAACACTACGCGATAGGGGACAGAAGCACATGGGCTGTGACACATGGGAGGCATTTGTCACTAGACTGGAAATTAAGAATGATGAGCGGCCACTGTGAATTTGGGAGTGCAATGACACAAAACGTTATGGAAGGCTAGCAAAGGATGGCTAAGATTAGCTGGCTATACTTTCGTCTTGAATGACGTTGCAATGATAACAACGTACCTGCACATATATTAGTACCAGGCTGTGAAACTGAAATGAGTTATGAGGATGATAGCAAAAATGACTTCCACAAGATGCTTAAGCAATCAAAAGGGACTCATGATATATGACATTGTACTACAGTGTATTAATATATGGAGGTGTGATGTAGGAGGTTACAGAATCTCCCATGTGAAGGATTGTATAATGCATCAGCAACTAAATGTGTTACTGAGTTCTTGCAGGATGGAGAGTTTACAGTTTGGATCCAGATTTTGTTAGTTATTTTGATGTCTGGACATTATATAATGTTGTTATCCTGTTGCTGTGCGGACTGCATTAACAAACGATTGCAAGGGCTGAAAATAATAAAACAGATATAAAAAGAAAATGGATATGTGGTTCATCGCATGATCCTCCGCGGGGGCTGTTGATTCACAGTTGGGATGATGATAGTTGTTTGCGGTGGTTCGCAGTCTTTCTTTGTCAGTTACAATTTCGTTTTCTATTTCAAGGATTTTGCTGTTGAAAAATGAAGAGAAATCTGCAAATTTTTCATCTGAGTTATTGCCCATCTTGGTTACAATGTTTGCCCCGGTTTGCTGGTTGACAATTTCAAACAGCCTTCTTGGGTGATTCCTTTTATTGTTGAGTTGGGATCCGAAGTACAATGTCTTTGTTTTCAAAATGTGTTTTTTGTTGTTGTTCCGTTGTTCACGTAGTTTGATTAGAAGCAATGTTGAGGGTACCAGTCTCCACATTAGCTCGGTATGTCCCAGAGTCCTCCTTTCCTCATTTAGGTTTTGATTGTACCAAAGTTGGGAGGTTTTGCTTTTTTGTGTTTTGAGTCTCAGCGGGGCTACTTCCTCTATTATGTTTGATAATATTCGGTTGTAGTGCTCAGTTAATTCAAGAGCATCAAGGGTTGTAGTAGGAGGAGTGAGGTTTGCCTTGTAAAGTGCAGTCAATAGCACCCTGTCCATGATGTTAGTGTCTCTGACCCAGCATGTTTCATTTCTTGTCCTTTATTTGTATATGTGTGTGTATTTAGGTGAATTGGGATTGAGTGATGATCAAACCAGTCATTGGGTGTGATTGAGTCGATTATTAGTGTTCCTACTCTGGATATGATTAGGTCGAGTGCTGAACCCTTGTTATGTGTTGGGCTTTTGGTCAGCGATTAATTGTTTAAGGGTAGAAACCTGCTTGTCATGTTTATCGTTCCAGTGCAGGTTGAAGTCTCTGAAACAAATGGCATTGGGGTGTAGCATGGAGTGTATTGTAATTTATTCCATTATATGTTCAATGAACCGCTAGTTGCCACCAGGAGGTTAGAAAAAGAGGTGCATTTTCGTTAGTGATTTCTCTGCTTTAGAGATTTCTGAACCCGCGTATTCACATGATGTGAGACTGTCTACAGGAAAGGTTCTGACTAATAGTGAAGTTTTATGAATGATTATGATCTCTCCTCCCTTTAAGTTGTTGTTGGTCCGGGTGCTCAATGGTGTAGTTTGGAGGAACAACTTTTTCAAGCATGGGTGTGCACCATTGATTTAGCCAAGTTTCTGTCAGGAAAAGAATGTCTAAATATCTAATCTGTGGTGTAGGATAGTTTTGGCAAAGTCTGTGACATGCTTGATCGTGGATATGCAGTTTTGAAGCATTCATTTTGGTGTTGGTTTTGAGAGGCATGTGGGATTAAGATTTGGTGTTAACATGATCTCAATTAGGTTCTTCTGGTTTATGCTTCAAATTATATCCTGAGGCCTTCCTCTTTCCTTGACGTCGGCAGTCGGTATGTTGAAAGTTGGTGGTTGGCCTCGGGTGAGGAGTCCTTGTAGTATAGTAGCAAGGCTTTGATATCTGTTGCGGACAGATAATTAGGAGCTCACCCAGGTTGAAAAATAGATGGCCAAGGGTAGGTGGCATAGCTTAGTGACTGAATGAGAAATGTTGTTAGCCTTGTAGGGATGATGCATCTTGTACAAATGACTTATTCTCTTGGACAGTTATTGCGGTTTCCTTGATGTTCTTATTTGCTATATTTAATCCCTTAATTAAGTTATCAATTATATTTTCCAGTTTGCATAGCTGGGTATTCCAGTAGGTATTCAGATTGCGTCTGCTAATCATTTCACCTTTTGAGCATTCTATGGAGTGTGATTCATTCTATTGCTAATCTCTAAAGATTGATCTGGGTGTGTGCACTATAAAAATGGAGGTTTGGCCTTTGCCTTATTGTAGGTAACCTTGTGTGCTCATTCAGTGCATTGTTTTGGTCATTGTAGTGAGTCTTTACTGGAGATTCAATTTTGGCGTGTGCGCATCTTAGAATCTCCTGATATCCTGATCTAGGAGTGCAACCAGTAGACCTATTGAGGGCAAGACCTCCTGAGCTAGGATTTTAACCAGTGGAGCTACTGAGGGAAGGGAAGTGTCATTTTTGTGTTATTATGGACATCCCCATTTGGGTGTCAGTGAATGCTTTTGTTCCGAAGGGGTGTTGGTTTTTGCTCCTTTCGGTTATCCCTGACTTGTATTTAGTTATCACATCTACTCAGCATTCTTCTACATTAGTTGGTGTAAACATATGAGGAGGCCTCGGAGAGATGGTAACCAGATTGTATAGAGCTGGTGTTTGACTATGGTCCTGCTTTGTTTTTGTCATTGTTATAGAATTGTCAAGTTTCTTATGGTGGGGTAAGTGGGACTGTGAAAAACATCTGGGTTAGGGTTTTGGTTGCATGCGTTGTAGATCAAATGTGGTTGCATTACAATCAGTGTGTCGTGTGGTGTGGAACAAACCATTTTGGTTTGGGTCTTTTTCTTATGTGCTTTCGCTTCTGTGAAGTTCTTCATAAGTCTGTGTGTCTTGGGACGTGTCCAGGGATGGAGGCACTCTTGTGTGTGCTCTTAGCTTAGGAAATCTGTTAGACGTTTCTTCCTTAACGTGGTCTCCCTTACCTTTTTGCCTCTGTTTCCCATGTTGTTGATGTGTGCTGAACTCTGTTTTTGCTGTTTTTGGTACTCTGGACAGTTTACCACTGCTCACCAGTGCTAAAGTGCAAGTGCTCCTTTACAAAATGTGTGTGGAATTGGCTTATCCATGATCGACATATTTGGTTTACTAGTAAGACCCTAGGAGAGTGCACTAGAGGTGCCCAGGGCCTGTAAATCAAATGCCACTAGTGGGCCTGCAGCACTGGTTGTGCCACCCACATAAGTAGCTCTGTAATCATGTCTCATATCTGCCACTGCAGTGTCTGTGTGTGCAGTCTTAACTGTAAATTCGACTTGGCAAGTGTACCCATTTGCCAGGTCTAAACCTTCCCTTTTTTTACATGTAAGGCACCCCTAAGGTAGGCCCTAGGTTGCCCCAAGGGCAAGGAGCTATGTATGGTTAAGGTAGGACATATAGGGCCTGATTCTTACCTTGGCGGGCGGCGGAGGCCGCCCGTCAAAGTACCCCCGCCAGAACACCGCACCGCGGTCGTCAGACCGCTGCGGTGATTCTGGGATTTCCACTGGGCTGGCGGGCGACCGCCAAAAGGCCGCCCGCCAGCCCAGTGGAAATCAACCTTCCCGTGAGGACGCCGGCTCTGAATGGAGCCGGCGGAGTGGGAAGGTGCGACGGGTGCTGTTGCACCCGTCGCGTATTTCAGTGTCTGCAAAGCAGACACTGAAATACAAAGTGGGGCCCTCTTACGGGGGCCCCTGCAGTGCCCATGCCATTGGCATGGGTACTGCAGGGGCCCCCAGGGGCCCCACGACACCCCATACCGCCATCCTGTTCCTGGCGGCTCTGCGGCGCAGCGAGCTGCGCCGCCATGGAGGATTCTTATGGGCAGCGGAAAACCGGCGGGAGACCGCCGGTTTTCCTCTTCTGACCGCGGCCAAAGCGCCGCGGTCAGAATGCCCTGCGGGGCACCACCAGCCTGTTGGCGGTGCTCCCGCCAACCCTGGCCCCGGCGGTCCATGACCTCCGGGGTCAGAATGACCCCCATAATAATGTGTTTTATATGTCCTGACAGTGAAATATAGCTAAATTCATTTTTCACTGTTGCAAGGCCTGTCCCTCTCATTGGTTAACATTGGGGCTACCTTTAAATCTGATTAAAGTGTAGAATCTCTTTGGGAGCGGATGGACATGTGGAGTTTGGGGTCTCTGAGCCCACAATTTAAAAATACATCTTTTAGTAAAGTTGATTTTAAGGTTGTGTGTTTGAAAATGCCACTTTTAGAAAGTGAGCATTTTCTTGCTTATACCATTTCTGTGACTCTGCCTGTTTGTGGATTCCCTGTCTGGGTCAGTTTGACATTTGGGCTGGTTGCACCTCACAGTAGACAGTGACACAAAGGGAGCTGCATTTCCTGATGAGCCATCTGTGCTGGGAGGGAGGGGAGGAGTGGTCACTCACACCTGAAAGGGCTGTGCCTGCCCTCACACAATGCAGTCTCCAACCCCCTGGTGAGTGTCTGGGGGCTGGCCTGGGCAAGGCAGGATTTCACAATCAAGAGAGACTTTGCTTTGAAATAGGCCTACTTCAAAGGAGAAAATGGGTATTAGAAGGGCACCCAAAACCACAGACTTTAGAACACTTCTGGAAACCAAGAGGAACCTCTGCGTGGAGAAGAGCTGAAGAGCTGAGGAAGAAGAGCTGCCCTGCCTGTGACTGTGCTTTGTGGAGTTATCATGCAGTTGCTGCTTCTGCCAGAGTAAGAGGGCTATGTTGGGAAATCCTCACTCACCCCTAAGTGGGTTCTTGTCAGTCCTTTCCCTTCTCCTTGGTTTTGCTGCAAACTGTTTAGGGTGATACTAAACGGGGCAGGCCTGTTGTCAGGTTCCTTTGTGTGTGCTGCAGGCAAAGCCCTTTAATGTGTAATTGGTGGGAGTACAGCAAGATCGCATTCCCTCACTCCTAGGCTTCCTTTGTTTCACTGTCTAGAAGCAATGCACAACCCACAGCAGCAGATCCATTCACAGTCATGTGGCCCAGGACACTGGCAGAAAGGCACTGCTGGGTAAGGCAAGTAAATGCCAACTTTCAATAAGTGGCATTTTCAAAGCAGTTACTTAAAATGCAACTTCATCATTAAAAAGGATTTAAATTACAATGCATTTGAGTGTAAACATAATTTCTCTATCTGCTCCTAATTTGAAGATAGCACTTGTTAAAGGCAATAGGGGAACCCAGTTGAAGTACATGGGCCGATACGCCACACAATAGTGAAAAATGACATAGGACTTTTCACTCTCATGACATGTAAAGCATAAAAACCAAGTCCTTCTGTGATACACAGCAAGGTGGAGAAAAATTATACACACAGTTCTACAGGTATCTAAAGCTACCAAAATTCTGCATGGGCTGAAACTGTCTATTTCTTTCTCCCACCTATTCGAAGCAGAAGTAACAATATCTGTCTACAAGAATGGCATTATACTGGAGCAAGCATCTGACCCAAATCTAGAAATGTTTGATCAATGGTTTTGTTAGAAATGGGGTCTTTGGTTGGCAGTCAGGTTAACCCCTTGTCCAAGCAAGGACCCTGACTCTAGTCAGGGTAATAGAGAATCAACCTCAGCTAACCCCTGCTTAACCCCTTGGTAGCTTGGCACGAGCAGTAGGCTTAATTTCAGAGTGCTAGGTGTATTTGTACCAACACACACAATAACTTAATGAAAACACTACAAAATGACACAACACAGGTATTTAGAAGAATAGAAAATATTTATCTAAACAAAACAAGACCAAAATGACAAAAATCCACAATACACATGTCAAGTTATCAATTAAAAAGCAAAAAGAGTCTTCAGGTAGTTTTAAACACACACTAACATTGTTAGCGTGAAAATGTACCTTATGTGCGTCAAAAATAACCCAGCACGGGTGAGTGTGCATCAAAAAGGGCTTGTGATGCGTCGATTTCACTCACGAGCAAGACCTTGCATCATTTCTCCTTCATCGGGTCAGGGCGCGTCGTTTCTTCTCTCTGCAGGAGAGCGATGCGTTGATCCTGTCAGCACTCTCAGGTCCGGGCAGGCCTTGTGTTGTTTTTACACGCCCAGTGGTACTTGCTTCGGAAATCCAGGCACACTATAATCTGAAAACCACGCAGCGTGGGTTGCGAACTGTCAGCGATGCTGCTCGTTGTTCCCCTGCTCCGTGCCTCGATCTTCAGGTCGCGTTGCAGGCGAGCATCGATATTCAACCACGAAGCCGGTGGCACGTCGATTTTTCAGCCGCAGATCAGAGTTGTGTCGATCTTTTACCCGCACAGCTTTCTGTGCGTGGATTTCTTCCTCTTAGGCTGTCAGCTTCTCCTTTAAGGGTCCCAGGAGCTGGATGGGAACCACAAAGCAGAGTCGGAGTCTCTCCAGACACTCCAGGTGTTGGCAGAGAGAAGTCTTTACTGTCCCTGAGACTTCAAACAACTGGAGGCAGGCTCTAAATCAAGCCCTTGGAGATCTTCACAAGATGAAATGCACACAAAGTCCAGTCTCTTTTATGGACCTGTGGAAGATTCAGAAGAGGGACTGCCCTGCTATTGAAAATACTATTCTAATGCCTTGAAGTCTGAAGAAGAAAAATTGCACCTGCTTGCCTTAATCCCAGGGTACACAGTGTGACCCCAATTGTACTTTTTCTGTCCTCCTGGGTGAGCTACAGGGACACAAAAAGCTTTCAGAGGACTCCCAGCAACTGTCAAGCTGAACAGTACCAACTGGAACAGCCATAGATCCCTTCCTGGTTGATTGTGGAGTGAGTCCTGATCCCCAATAGGTGTCTTCCAGGCCCAGGACTCTTGGCTGGCATCAGTGTGAACTCCTCCTCAAACACATGTGAAAATCTGAAGTTTGGGCTTCAGGCAACCGCAAAATGACATCTTCATGATGGGAATCAACCACTTTAAACAAACATCAACACGAAGCTCCAGCTGGACCTGCTCTTTGTGCTGACTGAGACCATCTGCAATGACAGACAGTGTGAGACCTGCACTTTGTGTTGACAGCGACTTTCCTGGATAATCAGCCAATGTGAAACTTCAGAGACGACTGGTGCTTTGCGCCAAATAAACAGCTGTCCATGATGGTTGAGCTGCTTCTCGCTACAGTAGCTTATTCCTCACTTAAAGGCAAACAAAATTCTTCATGTCTGACTTGAGAAGGTGACTCTTCAGTGAGACTAACCTGGTCCCTGTATTCAAAATGCAGTTCTTTGCAGTCATCCCCTGGCATTGCATGACCAGATAACTGTAAGTGGGGCTCTGTGCTTCTTTCAGGTATTTTTACATAAAAGTTTAAAATAATATCTCTAGTTCTACTGATTTGGGTTTTGTCATAGTGGTATCAATTTATTTATTAAAATGGACTCTATTTTTTAAACTTATTTGGGATTTTCTTTTCTTGTGTTTTAACTTTATTATTGTTTGTGTGCTACATAAATAATTTACACATGGCTCATAAGTGAAGCATGACTATTTTTGTGCCAAGCTACCAGGTGGTTTTGCACATGTTAATTACGTGATCTTTGTGGGTCACCTAATAAGGATTGTGTTTGAATTTGAGTATGGTTTCCACCCTTCTTAACTAATAACCCAATTTCTTACAACATACAGGGGCATATTTATGAGTCCCTAGAGCCTCCTTGCGCCACATTAACGTCATTTTTTTAAATGCTAATGTGGCCCAACGAGGTCAAAATCCCTGCGTCATATTTACAAAGTGGCACAATGCATGTATTGTGCCACTTTGTAACCCTTTGTGCTACATTATTCCTGCACGAGGCATAATGTATGCGCAGGTGGCGTTCCCCTGTTAGGCGGGGGTCAAAAAATGGCACAAAGAAATCTAAGAGATGTCTTTGCATCCATTTTTTTGGCACTTTTAATGCCTGCTTAGAGCAGGCGTTAAAAGGAGGCACACCATTGATTACAATGGGCCTCAATGAGCTTAGCAGGATTAGCGTCAATCTTTTTTACCCTTATCGTGCAATGCTCTGGACTAGCGTACATTTTTTTCACACTAGTCCCCTCACTACCACCATGGTGCACCGTATTTTAAATACGGCACACACATGGTGGCATTAGGGGAGCGCTAAGGGGTTAAACAAAAGTGGCGCTGCACTGTGTGCAGCACCACCTTTCTTAAATATACCCCACAGTTCTTTAGCTTGCATGTATGGAAAAAATGCTACCAGCTGTTTTGAGGCATTGCGCTGTTGAGTGATACCTCTATTCACCTGCTAGAAATTGGTGGGCATATTTAAGAGCTGCTAGTGCCTCCTTGCACCATTAGCAACATTTTTTCTTTTATGCTAATGTGGCCCAATGAGACCAAAATCCCCGTGCCATATTTACAAAGTGGCACAATGCAAACATTGCCACTCTGTGCAAGCCTTCACGCAACATTATGCCTGCATCAGGCATAATGTATGCAAAGAGGGCGTTTCCCCGTTAGGGGGACCGAAACAATGGTGCAACGAAATCTAAGAGATTTCTTTTCGTCATTTTTTCAGCACTTTTAACTCCGGCTCGGAACAGGCATTAAAATGAGGCAAACCCATTGATTACAATGGGCCTCAATGAGCTTTGCAGGATTAGTGTCAACATTTTTTAACATAATCCTGCAAAGCTCCGGACAGGATCAAAAATTCTGACGCTAGTCCTTTAACTACCGCCATGGTGCACTGCATTTTAAATAAGATGCACCATTGGTGGCATTAGAGGGCACAGAGTGGGTATCACTTTTCTTAAATATGCTGCTGGATTTCTGGTTGGAGGAGGTATGTACCCAGTCCAAGCAGGAACCAGAATCCTAGTCGGTGTAAGTCACAAACACACCCTCCGTTAATATGTGCTCACCCTCTGGTTACTTGCCACTGAGCAGTTAGGCTTAGCTTAATAGGCAATGTGTTAAGTATTTGTGCAACACTTCAAACATTATAATAGTAAAAACACCACACAAGAAAAACACACCTGATTAGAAAAATAGAACTCGATTTAATAAATGAAACAAAACAAAAATGACACAAACTCAACAAGTGGAACTTGAGTTATGAATTTTTAAAGAATAAACAGTGGACTAGTACTCAGAAGCAATAAGCGCTTACTTGGGATATCTGCTTTCAGTGGACTGGGACAAACTCAAGAGTTAATGCTGACCGTGATGGAGCATGGGACAGCTGAAGAGACCCAGCGAGACCCGTCCAACAAAAGAACCCTAATCTTTTTTGCATCAATGGACATGCAGAGAGCAGAGAGGAGGTGATGCATCAGTTTTGGTCCCCTCCACAGAGGAAATGCATACATTTTTCCCACTTAGCAGCGGCAATGTGTCGGAGTTGATCCCAGCAGTACAGGCAATGAACTGGTTCCAATCCACCCAAAAGGTGATGTGCCAGTTCTGTCGCTCGCAACTGCGGTGATGCATCGATTCTTGCTGGGGCAGCATTTATACCCACTTCCAAGGACCAAGGTTTGGCGCCACTTAGCAGGGCAAGACCCATGGTTGGCAGAGTCCAGGTCCTATTTAGGACTCATCAGCCAAGTATAGCTTGGTTTTAGTTAGAGTGTGCACGGGACCCATGTCTGGGCATAGCCATCCCACTTAGGATGACACAATAAAGAATGCAAAAAAAGTGATGGATGGAATGCTTGAAATAATCTCAGCCACAGGTAATTACTCAGACTGCATCCCAGTCCATCATTATTTTGCATATCATACCACCTTAGTTTGGACCCAGCCATACGCAGATCAATCTTGACCCTGTTCCAATGTGATCAGTCCAGCCAGAACTTCCAGACCAGGTCCTCAGGCGTCATATGGCCTGATTACAAATGCCCCTTTAAACCACTGCACAAACACCTGTTCACAGAGGAATCACAACTATAAGTGGTGGTGCAATGATTATCACACCCACTAATTATCTGGTGTGATAAACTTTGCGCTCTGCATGAAATTTACACAGGGCAAATATTGCGGAAATGTAAAATATGAAAAAGGCTTGGTGTTGGACAGGTAGAATTCGTTGTGGTAAGCTCAAAAATCTACATATTATTCTCTAAAAGTGCATAACAGTGATAATTACCACACAATAAATATATACAAATTAGTCGAGGATTTTATCAGTTGTGTAAATACCTCATTTTACAAGAGGCACACATAATTACACAGATGATATGCCCAGCATTAACACAAGTGGTCTTGCAAAGCAACAACAAAAGGAAAGTTATAATAATTAATAGATGCATAATGATAGTTACTCTTCTACTGTGTTAAAGTTGGCTTTCTTAGTGTGGGATTCCCCCAGACTTTTTGCCTTCACCCCCTGATTTTTGCTGAACTAATTTTTGCTGGCATTACAACTCTGCACTGTCCCTCTGCTTGCAAAGTACTTGTGCTCTCTCCTGTAAACATGGTGAAATCATCATAGACCCAGGAGGCCCATTCAATTTACTTACAGACCCCTAGAACATGGTACTGCCTGCACCCAGGGACTGTACATTTCAATTCTCCAGCTCCATTTATGTCACGCACTAAAGTAGTACTGTATAACATGTGTCAGACCTGTCACTGTAGCATGTACTGCAGTTTTAAACTGTCATTTCAAGCTGGCAAAATACACCTTTTGACAGGCCTAAACCTTCCTTTTTAATGCTTTTATTTCACCCCTATGTTTGGCCATAAAGGCTTACAGGGCGGGGTACATGATATTCAATGAGTAGGACATGTGTTTTTAAGTTCACTCCTAAAGTCATTTTTCAGATAGAGAAATTATGTTTCTACTCAGATTAATTGTAATTTAATAACCTTTTTAAAGATGAGGTCAGATTTTAAATTACATTTTGGAAAATGCCACTTTTAGAAAGCGGCCATTTATTGCCCAAACCTACTGTGCCTTTCTCAAGTGTCCTGGGCCATATGACTGTGAAGGTCTCTCTTCTGGTAGGGTCTGTATTGCTTCCATACATTGAGATAAAAGAGCATTAAGTAAGAGGGGAGTTGGCCTTCCTGACAGGATGGCTGGGGAGGAGTTGTGGGCTGGGGAGTAGTTGTACCCCGCCCTGATTACACTTCAAAGAGCCCTGCCTGCAGCAGTCACAAATGAATCTGACACCAGGCCTGACCTTGACCTTTTCATCCTAGACAATTTGGAGCCAGTCCCAGGGGAAGTGGAATTACTGATCAGAACCATTCTTGGGAGTAGGTTAGGGAAATCCCTCACTCAAAGGCTGGCATGAGGTAGAAAAAACAGGGCCTACAGAACCACTCTTCCAAACACTCCTGGATCTGTGAAAGATTCAGAAGAAGGACTGCTTGCCACCAGAAGGACTGCTCTGCTGCTTGAAGGACGGTCTTGATATGTGAAGAAGGAAGGTGGGACCTGGTTGCCTTGTGTGAGCTGCAGTGACACACTAAACTTCCCGAGGCCTCCCTGCACCTGTCCTGCTTACCCGCTTCAACTGGACATGCCTGGACCTGCCTGGACCTGCCTGGACTGCCTGAGCCCTGCTGCTGGCATCTAGTGAATGAGTCTTGATCCCCACGAGGTGCCTCCCAGGTCCTGGACTCTGGGCTGGCATCAATGAGAAATCCACCTATAGAAAAAAGAGAAAATCCTAATGTTTGACTCTTCGTGACTGTGAACGGCCCTGTTCAAACCAAAACTCAGCTGCGCATGATAACCTCCAGTGAGACTTTATCTTAGCACTGACAGAGACTGTTTATGACTGTCGGAGATGACCAGCAATGCAAGATCTGTGCCTTATGCTACAGCATGACAGACCACGTTGTCTGAGAACGTGAAGCTACAGCAATGACCAGCAAGGGAATTCCCCCACATAAAAGCTGGCATCAGCTGTAAAAGTAGGACCTTCAGACCCTATCGTCATAACACTCCTGTAGCTGTGGAAGATGTAGAAAAAGGACTGCCTTGCTGTCTGAAGACGTAAGTGTGGACTGGCTTGTTTTGAGCCCAGGCTCCCCAGAAGTGATTCCAAGAGTCAGTTGGCTGACTTTCTGTTTGAGTTACGGGGACACAACACGCTTCCAGTGGCCTGTGTTGCAACTGACCAGCACCGACTGGACCTATCTGGACTTGCCTAAGCCCTGCTCTTGGTCTCTGCTGGAGTGAGTCCTGAGCCTTTAGCCCCAAGAGGTGCTGAAAAGGTATTGGACCTTTGGTTGGTATCAGAGTGTACTCCTCCTGACAGAAAGGTGAAGATGGAGCAGTTTTGGCCTCCTCATGACCTCAAAGTAACTTCTTCATGCCAAGAATTGATTGCCCAAGGTGACCACAAATGTGAGGCTCCAGTGGGACCTGCTCTTTGTGCTGACAGTGCTAACTCACACTGACTGCCAACCCAAGACCTGCAGTTTGCACCAGCAGCAGCGGACAGCCTCAGCCTCCAATGCAAATCTCTAGGGATGACGAGCACTTTGTGCTATAGCAGCGAATCCTTCTGGCGCCTGACCTGTTCGTTGCACCAACAACCTCCTCCTTACAGCCTCCTCCAACGGGAACTACACTCTTCACACAGGACTTGAGAAGATAACTCTTCAGCATGACTAATCTGGTCCCTATATTGTACCCATGCTTCATTGTGGTCAGCCTGAACTTGTCACTTGCCCCCAGTACAGAGTGACCAGATAACCGCAAGTGGCACTTTGTGGTTTTGGCACTATTTTCACCTAAAAATGTAAAAACTCATATCTCCATTTCTACTGATTAGAGTTGTTTCATTTTCATTCCATTTTATTAATTAAAATGTACTCTATTTTCCTGAATTGTTTTGGGATTTTTTCTTATGTTGTGTTTTCACTTTACTACTGTTTGAGTGCTGCATAAATACTTTACACATTGCCTCTAATTTAAGCCTGACTGCTTTTGTGACAATCTAGCAGAGGATTAAGCACAAGTTTATTTACTGACTTTTGTGGTTCACCCTGACAAGGTTTGTGTTTATTAGTTGAGTTGGTCTTCCAACCCTCTTAACTGATAACCAAAGTTCTTTCAGTGTGAGCAAAGCAGCCCTGCTCATAAGGGAATGCTTAGCTGAGCGGATTGTGGAAGTGCATAAAAAAGTATATTAACTGTGGTCATGAGCAGAGTGCAGCAGGGTTAGTGAGTGTCAGGAGAGGGTTAGACATGTAGCTTAAAAGATAAAAATATTTTCTATTTTGCACAAGAACTAAGAATGCCAAGAGCCACGCAGGTAGGGGCATATTTATACTTTTTGGTGCAAAACTGCACTAACGCAGTTTTGCATAAAAAAATTGTGGACTGGCTTGCATTATTCCTGAGCGCCAGCCTGGCACCATATTTATGGAATGTTGTAAGCTGGAGCAAAAGGGTGGGCTAGCATAAAAAAAAAATCACACTAGCCGGGTGGGGGTAGCGGTATGGGAAATAGGGGTTTTGCACCAATAAATGACATTAGGCAGGTTAGAGTAAAAAAAAAAGGACTCTAACCTGCCTAGCATCATTTTCTCATGCAAAACCATCCATACCACATGACCTCTGTCTGAGAAAAGACAAGAGTCATGCCCACCACTCTAATGGCCAGCAAAGGGGACCAGTGTCCCCTGGGCATGGCCATTGCACCCAGTGCCATGTAAGGGGGCCCATTTCAGGGCCCCCAGTGGCACTTTAAAAAATAAAATAAAATACTTTCCTGTACTTACCTATACTTACCTGGGATGGGTTTCCCCATCCTCCCCTGTCCCTCTGGTGTAGGTGGGGGTGTTCCTGGGGCCTGGGGAGGGCACCTGTGGGGTTATTCCATGGTGTTCCACCATGGAAATAGCCCCACAGGTCCCCTAACGCCTGCCCTGACCCAGGCATTATTAAAGGTGCAAAGCAAGCTTTGCACCATTATTTGGCCCTTCCACCCCCATGCATGATTTTAGCGCAGGGGATAAATATGGCGCTAAGGCCATAGAGTTATTTTTTGCACAGGAATGCCTACCTTGCATCTCATTGACGCAAGGTAGGTTTCCATGTCAAAAAAATTACTTTAATTCCATAACTTTGGTGCTAGACGGGTCTGGCGCCAAAGTATAAATATGGAGTGAATTTTGCACCAAATTTATGTAAAAAAAGTGACGCAAATTCGGCACAAAACAAGTATAAATATGCCCCCTAGTGGGAAAATTAAGTAGGCTGCAATAACGAAATAACTCCATAGCTGATGGCAATTCGTTAGGGTGGTGATGAGAAGAAACATTTGGTTAAGGAAAATCCTGATTGACAGTTTAAAAAAAATATTTAAGGCAGTAACTGCACAAAAACACGTTTTCAGTTCGAAGGAATATCTGCAACCTATTTTATTTGAAATGTTTAGACTTGTAACTTTGAGCTCATATGTGTTAAAATACAACCACACACTGTCAATGTAAATATAATAGGCAATGGGTAGTAAACTAAACAAACAGGGTCAATTACTATACCATCTCGGCAACTGCAGAAGTAGCTATCTTTCACTGAAGTAGTAAAGTCTAAAAGTTGTTCTTAAAAGATTTGAATGTTTTTTCTATCTCGGCTTTTGCCCACAAAGAGAGGATTCTTATCATTTATAACCATATAATTTACTTTTCAATCTATTAACTACAGAGTCTGATGGAAAAGGCACATCCTCGTTAGAGGTTTCAGCTGTGCCTGAAGATGGAGTGGAAAAGAATCAATTTTCAGCACAGGTGGAATTTATTCCTGCAAAATGTGTCCTTTTGAAAACCATGCTTCTATGACAATGAGTTAGCAAGGTAATGTAGAGAAACTAAGCTAAAAGATCTCATTTTTTGGCAAGTGGTTGGCTGAAGCCTTAGAAAACTAAAACTTCTGCCTTTGATCTGAGAATGGAATTAAGTGTAAAGTCAGAATAAACAGGATATTAACTTTCACTGAAAACTGACAACATAACGCTAAAGATGAAAGGTGCCAGCTGACTGTGTAGCTGCCCTACCACCGTTTTCATGTGCTCTCCTTTAATTTTTCATGTTGGCATTTTTGTTGGATTTGAGTGATCTCTATTCGCAAGGACCCATAATAGTAAATATAGTGCTCTCTAAGCACACTTATGGTGCACCTGGGGCAAGTGAGAGCCTAAACCCCTCTCCTGATGTCCAAAAGTCTACGCCATTGCAACAAAGCGAGACACTGACGCACGCCAGGGCAGGGTGCGGAGTGTGAGAAACGCTATGATTTAAAGGTGTGCGAAAGGCTACTCGTCCTAGTATAAATACATGAAAAAAGCAAAGTATATTGGTGGTGTCGAACGTTTTTCACCAACACACTAAACACAAAGGCGGTTATTGCTTCATCTCACAAGACAATGCAGGTCCATTCATCTGATGTGAAAGTTTGCAAATAGGGAATAAACATTTTGCTATAGTGAACCTTAACCCAACCAACCAGGAAGCCCTTGTTAAAGAGTCATTACTTTAACTACTGTGAGATCAAAATGTGTGAATATTCATACTCCACAAAGTGAAAAAACAACATAATTTCTGTTTGTAACTCACGTTGACAAATCTGCTGTACTATGTTGTACATGATTTACTGTAGCACATCTGCAAAGCAGGAATGACCAGATAGAGTTGGACATGTGGAAGTGAATGTAGCAAGTATTACTGGCATACCAACAATTCTAGATTTATAAACAGGACAAATGATGTCGACATTGTTTATTGTGACTGAAAATAAATTACCTTTCAATACATGGATATCAGCAAGGCTGAAAATAGTGTTTACATCACAATACAGGCCTGGAAAGAAAAGCATTGTGATACCATTCAAAAATATTATTTTATAAAATTGTACATGCTGTGTTCTATTTTACACTCCAAAATCCAACACCAAAACACCAGGGTATGATACACAGGAATTTTGTAAACTGCCATGGGCGCACAATGACATTATAATTCATAACTAAGTATCAAAAACCTAATTGGCAATCAAACAATGTTTTGCTATCTTGGAATCGTGTGATCTTGCAAATGCCCCTACCCTGGACGTGGGACATCTCAATTATATAGTGCAAATTGCAGATCAAATAATTTAGCTTTGTACGATTGTTTCTGAAAGTCACTAGTTTGAAAATGAAATCTATTTTGGGTATTTATTCATTGCTATGATGGATCAAGAGTAGGTAACAAAAATCGGTACCCGGTGATGGTATCTCATAAAAAAAATCCAGAATGCTTTGACAGGCCTTTCTGACAACTGTCAGTGCAATGCCAAGTTTTTTGGAGGGGTAGAATGGCACAGACAGTGGTGGCTTCAAAGGCTGGAGGCCATTTTTTTTGCAATTGGGACATGGAGGGGAAGGAATTTTGTGTATGTCTCTCCATTACTTCATTGTTCGAGAGTAACAATTGAAAGTGGGGCAGAGGATTTTGGCGACCATACACAATACAAAATTAAACATGGGTACAGAAGTGAATAACATGGATGTTTCTCACATCAGGGTTTTGAGTGCAGACAACGACAACTCGAACTTCAACTCACTTTGTTTATTTGATATCAGTGAGAAGCCGTCCTCTTTGTTCATCAGTGAAGCGGTCACCACTTCATCCCAGGCACCTATTGGAAACATGCTCTTGTTTTTTCTATAGCCATATAACAGAAAATATTCGCTATATCCTCTAGCAATGCAAGTGAACTCCTGTATTTGGATTTTAAACCGAAAACTACATCAACCGTATATAGACTAATTTCGACATGCTAGGATCTGCAACACTGCACTCAATGTCCTGCCTCTTATTAATACAGGCTGCAAACAGTTTGTTAAGCAGCACAAAGGAAGTGGCCATAACAGGCAAACCTTATAGTATGCAAATTGTTTTATTGATTGTCATACAAATAAGCCATTGTCAACTAACCCCACATTAGAGTGAATATATAAGGCAACATCTGATGAAGTGAACTGGGAAGAAATATTCAACTACCAAAGGGGCATGCTCAACACCTGTATGCCTTTTCACTGTCACAGGAAGACCTTGCAACATTACAGCTGCTTTTTAAAATATAAACCAACTCTGATCTTCGCCTATTAAGGTGACAATAAAAGAGGTGATCCAGTTAACCAATAAGACTCATTGGCAAGGCTGTCTGTGATCGGCTTCAAGATATTCTCAATAATGAACAAACACTTTCAGAAATACACTAATAATTCTACATTACTATATGCTCTGCTTAGCAAAGTAAGCAGCCTCCACAACAAAAGCTTGTTAATCTTCACCTATCTACTAATCTTCATCCAAGTCCTTAGCACTTGGTAGAGAATTCAGCTTCCTTCACCTATACCGCCTTTAATAGAGTTTCCAGTGGCCATAGTCTAGTAAGGGCAAGCTGGCATGAAATGAGCATCCATCTATATGTTTGATATTTGTGTTTAACTCTGGTCTATTTAATACTTCGCAAAAGTCCAAGACATTTTAGCTATCTCAGAGCTTCCTCACAAATTACCCACACATGTATTTTTAAGACAGCATTCTGAGTGTTCTATTACCCATGCTATCATGCAGGACATTCCTTTACTTTGATACATGCCTACTATTCTGTACATAGAAATATCAACATTAACTACATTTTCCTTCAAGTACAGCTGTTTATGTCATCCTTGATAACTTCATTCTGTACCTCAGGGTACAAGTTTGTTTGGCCATCTGATTTTTACTGTTTATATTTTTAACATTCAAGCGTGCCCAATGTAAGAGTTTTATGGTAACCACGCATTCCGTAAATTAGCTCATTTTATATAAATTAATGCAATTGTAGAAGTACCAAAGTTTTTGTGTAGGAAAGTCTTATCCTTTTAAACTCAAAGTGACAAGAAACTGAGCAAGAAAGATAGAAAAATTAGTTACAGAAAAAGCTTCAACTCTCAGCTTAATCCGGGACTCAACTACAGCATAGTGTCACAGGTGTCCCATTAGGGGAATATTTACTGGAAGTTTATGAATAGTCCCTCCTCTTTCTTGGTGCTCTTGGCAACCAGATACATGCCTTTTTTCTTGATTCCATGACCATTTAAACTTGACAGATTACTAACAACTCTTAATAAGTATTATATTACTTTTGTTTGCATATGTAATTGCTTTGATAATTATATTTTGTTTTTCCACTGACGCTCAACAGAAATCCGTTCGTATTTCATAATGCTGTCATGAGTGCTCGGTCGGCTTTTCCACTGGTTTATTTTAGCAAGTCAACTCAATGAGTATTGCAACTTGCTCAGCCGCTTTGAAGTACTAATGTTACAGATTGATATTTAGCAATTCCATTTCAAGATTATCTTCACTGAACAAAAATTGAGACGATCATTATACAAAAGGTCAGAACACGCTACTGGGTGGTAATTTTTGTTACTACCAAAGACTAAAAGATGGCGGTACCTTGTAGAGAACTTTTTTGGCTGGCAGAACAATGCGCCAGGTTTGCATCTGCAAAAACAGAGCAGACCTCAATTGCTTAGAGTTCTGCTCCTTTCAATTAAGGTCTTTCTCCTTCCACCCTCAGGAACAGTGGGACACATTTTGATATTACAGTAGAAGAAATAACATCTCATAGCGGAGGACTATCCTCAATGCACCTTTTAATGGAGGTTGTAACTTGGATGCAATATGGGGTCTCCCACATACAAAGTGCTAAGTGTAGGGTAAAGTGTCTAATGTCACTGCCCTCCCAGGGAAGGGTGCCCGAAAAAACAAATTTGACCCATTTGTTTTCTTGTGAAGTGTGACTCCCCAAAACGCAAATGGAGTTTTAGGTTTTATGTGAAGATTTAGCTTTAAAAATGCTGCTTGGTTCCTTTCATCTGTTTGGGGGGAATCCTTTCATCCATGAGCACTCAAATTCCTCAAGTGAAACTTACTTCAGTGTGCTTTCCTTGTCCCCTGGGTGCAATTCAGGCCAAGTATTTATGTCCCATAATTTTCAAAGTTCAGAGGTTGCCATTGAACTCTTAGTCTACTGCAAGTTACTATGCACTGTTAAAAGATATTGTGGGACCTATGTGACTCCTCCCAATGTTTTTGATAGTATGACTGACTGTCTTGTGAGTATTACTGTGTTTTTCCAAAGTTATGGAAATTTTCAACTGCCAAGTGAAGGCAGCAAGTTTGAATGTGTGAGCGTGTGCACGCACACACCAAAGAGAGAGAGAAAGGGAAAGGGAGAGAAAGTAGTTAATGTTTGTTGAAAAACTATCCTCACCTGTAGTAGTCCTACTAAGTTGATATACTGGGTCATGTGAATAATTGCACTAGCTCCATTCTGATTATTTACAATTTTTTTTTATTTTTAATTTAGCTTTGTACTTTTTTGACTTCCAGATTGACGCTCGTGGCCATTTCCCCAATTAGAGTCAGTAGGAGCGATGGTGCCCTTCAAAGAGACAAAAAGACGCATTGGGCGGTGAGAGAGAGGCATTTGTTTCTTAGGCAAAGTTTCATGTTTGTATCATACAGTGGTAATTGCAAACGACCTCACATACAGTCTCTCTCTCTCACACACGTACTCTTCCCAACAAAAATCACTTTTCACAAAAAGAAAAATGTAAAATGCTTTTGACCCCACATAACATCACAAGAAGCAACAAGGTATGGCCTGGAACCCTGGCAAGTTGTATGGAGGAGATATAATGTAGGCTTGGAGCCATCACAGAAAGTGAAATTAAGGAAGTTTAAATACTGCAGGTAAAAGATCAATACAGTAAAAGCGGCAACATAACTAACGAAAATAAACACTTATTGAGGTTAACTTCCTGTATTAACTAAGATGATGTCATGCTACATCAGGGGTGCCGCCATAAAATGCCATGGGATGCAGTCGCGATATGTCAGTGGTACCTCCTTCACATACAAACATAAAATCATAATACGCCCATGCACATCCTGCAAAGTTCAAATGGCATCCCATGTAGCCAATTACATAGCCAACTGCCGACCCAGAGTCACTGCACACATCAGAAAAGACTTAAATAACCAGATCAAGCCTCAGATTCTCATACAGTCACAGTTTTGATATGGGCAGGTACAGCTATAAAGATACAAACATTGCCTACAATTTTCAGGTACACCTTTATGTGCCCAGGTACAGTTTAAAATTGCTAGGCATAGTAACAGGTGCCAATTATCAACTGCAAATGCATAGACACAAGCTTGATGATGGCAGGCATTCTGGTACATACCCAGATACAACTTCAAACTGAAATCTCAAATCAGCAGGCACAACCTCTGCTGCTAAGACACAAGCATATGCCTTGGCATAGACCTAATGCTTAAGCACAGCACAGCCAAATGCACAGGGACAACCTCATTTGCTAAATTAGAATGCCAATAACCTGAAAAGAATTTGCAATGTCAAGACGTGGTAGTGTGAAATGCTAAGGTACAACCCAGCATATGCACAGAAATAATCATCGTAAGGCTGGGCACAGTCCGTACAGCCATCTTATTCTAATTACAATCAACTTATGACCAGGCATAGCATCATATTCACAAATGGAGTCACAATTCCTAAATGGAGCCTTAAATGGGGTGGTTTAGCCTTAAATACTCTGGGCCTGATTCACAAAGGTAAATGTACTCTTTTGTGTAAGTTTACCATTTTTGTTGCTATTCACAAACTCCCATTGTTAGAAATGGGGTCTCTAGTCCGCAAGGCTATATGCCTAGTCCAAGTAGGGTCCACCACTCTAGTCAGAGTAAGTCAGATTCACACCAAAAGGTAACCTGCGCTCACCCTCTGGTAGCTTGGCATACAGCAGTCAGGCTTATCTACAGAGGCAACGTGTAAAGAGCTTGTGCAACACACACACACAGTAACACAATGAAAACACCACAAAAATACTTGTTTAGAAAAATAGACAGTAATTTTATAAATAAATCAAGACCAAAAATCCAATAAGTAGAAGTTGAGTTATGATTTTTTAAAGAATAAAAAGAGTTCTAGTGCTTTGATGGAAATAGCGCTTTAGGGGTTACTTGAGGTTGCACTGGATCAGGGCAAAGTCAACAGCTCAAGTCGACTGCAATGGAGCGCAGGTGGGTACAGAAGCCATTCAGGCCTGTGGATCAGAGTCCCTGATCCTAGTTGCAAGCACAGGATGTGTTAATATGCCTCACACAGTGCTGGTGATACATTCGTCCAAGGGATTTATAGATCTTCCTTCAGGAGTGGGGCAATGTGGCGGTTCTGATGCAATGGTGATGCTGTGGTTCTGAAGCTGATGTGCCCGTACTACTCCTGCAACAGAGTCAGATCTACCTCTCTCAGTAGGGTATGCGTCAATTCCCACTGGAGCAAGCGTCTGAGTACACTTCCAGGGAACCAGGAACAGGAGCATGGGTACAGACTTTGATATCTCTGAGTCTCAAGAAACAGGAGGCAAGCCAACAAGCCCATGGAGATCACTTTGGGGTGCAAGGCAGAGTCCAGCTCTCCCTCAGCAAGGTCACAGAGCATCAGGGTAGCACAGCAGAAAAGCAGTCGTTCCAGGTCAGCAGTCCAGCAGGGTGACAGTCCCTGATGAGGCACAGCAGTTTTTCTAACAAAGTCAGGTTGTAGGTCCATAAGTGTATGATTTGGTGGGGTCAGAGATTGAATACTTATACCCAAATGTGCCTTTGAAGTGGGGATCTTTTCCTCCTCAGCCCAGCCTCCAGACTATCATTAGCAGGTAATCAGCCCTTTGTGTGGGGACGGGTACTGCCTATCAAGGAGTGTGATTCCCTTCTGCCTTTCCTGCTCAGGAAGAGACTTCAGAATGCAGATGAGCACTCAGACAAATATAACCTTCCTGTGTTTGTTGCTGTCTCGAGGGAATGCACAAAGTGCACCTGTCACCCACCCCAGACATGTATTGGAGACAAGCTGAAGGCACACTGAGCTATAAGAGCGGAGAAATCCCTATTTTTAAAAAGTGCGATTTCTAAAACAGTGATGTTAAATCCGAATTTACCACTAAAGAGGATTTATCATTACCATTCCAAAGATATGAAACATGAGACAATAACCCCTTTCTTATCAGGAATTATAGTTTAGAAGTGTATTAAGGAATTCCCAATGTTACCCTATGAGAGTAGTAGGCCTCACAATAGTGAAAAAAATATTTCAGGTGTTTTTCACTACCAGGACATGCAAAACTTAAAAGTACATTTCCTGCCTTTCATTTACACAGCACCCTGCCCAATGGTCTACCTAGAGCCTACTGTAGGGGTGACTTTTGTGTAATAAAAGAGGAGTTTAGAGCTTAAAGTAGCATTTAATTTATAGGACCTGGGTATATGGTATACCACTTTACAGGGGACATACAATTAAATTAAATATGCTAATTGTGTATAAAACAATGGTACAATGTTTGGGGAGAAGCACATGCTGTTTAGCACTGGTCACCAGTGGTAAAGTGCTAAGAGTCCTAAGTCGACCAAAAAGAATCAGCAAACGTATGAGGCAATCAGGCAAAATGTTTAGGAGAAGATCACCCTCAGGCTGACATGTCTAACAACAATTTAGTAATAAGTATATAGCTGAAGATACTCCGCAGTCGGGGCGGAGAGCTCCACACATAAAAAGATAGGCCGGGTCAATACTTTTATGTGCTGAGTCTTCCTCGCCAACTGCAGAGTCTTTGCAGTCATAAACTTTCTATTAAATCAGAGTTTGTGAATAGCAAACATTTTTAACTTACTCAGAAGTGTAAGTTTACCTTTGTGAATCACACCTATGGTTCTTGTTCAATTCCCCTTGAAGCTATACCTTGCACTGACATAACCTCAAATGCATAAACACAGTCTGAAATGGGCAGAAATAGATGTCAATATCCAGGTACTAGTATCACATGTTTAGGCTATGTTACATTGTGATGACTGAGCCTTTGTTGCGTAGGACAACTTCAGGACATGCAGATATGGCCTTAAATATCCAATACTGCACTATATAACACACTTTTGGGATAATATGGGGACCGATACTTATCACTGTGTAGCCATACTATTTTGAAGTCGTAATACCTTCTCTTTTAACACTATCAGACCACTACATCACAAGGTAAGTATACAAATGTTTACTAGGTGAATACAATCGTTAACAGGGATAGACGATGTAAAGGCAAAAGTAATAATAATACAAATATACTTTACATAATGATGTTTTGGTAGACAGCACACTGAATGCAATAAAATTATAGATCACCCTTATTGACCTCGATAATCATTACTATACATGGCTGTATATCTAAACAACTACCAATGTAATACAGAGCCAAACAGGCAGGACGCCCGTAAAACGTAATAAATTCAATGATTTAGACACATTCTTTGGTTTGGGGAACGTTGGCTTCCAGTAAAACCGACCTGTCAGCATGGGTTAGTAGAGATGAGCTATTTTGTGACAGCATTTATACAACGTCAATTAAGAAGTTTGAAACACAGATAATATAGTTGTGGTCTCCGTGCTCTAAGCACTAGGCGGTATGTGAAAAAAACAAAAATGAATATTTTTAACATATCACAATATCAGCTCGTTGCAGCATCTGGTGGACAAAGTGCAGCTCATTCCGTGCAATAAGAGTAATACATAGAAAATTATCTTCGATTTAGCCATCCTAATTCAAAAGTCCTTCCTATAAAGTTTTGATAGAAGCCTGTGACCTTGAGCGTCTGTGTTTGTTGCAGCCTGGAGACTGCATGTCCAAGGGAATGATGGGCGCAGAGAAGGATTCCTAAAAGCTGAGACTGAGATCACCACAGAATGCCCCGCTTGTTTGGCAGGCGCCTCTTTATTGTCTGATGCTTATCGAGGGAATGTGCTGGAGTAATTTATGAACTCCTTTATTGATCCTTTGTGTCTCTGGATACATGTACAAAGAATTGCCAAGAGGGTTGAAAGACACATAATTATACCGGCAGGCATCTTTTATTAATTAGCAATGTGTTTTACAAGCGAGACCCAGATTCACTGAGACATGGTGTTAAATTCAATCGATTGGTTGACTGTGTTTTTTATTGTACGTCTTACGAACAAGCTCTGTGCACCGGCGTGCAAAGCTTCAGTTTGATTTTAAAATTATATCTATTTCGGAAGGCACAGCGATCTCTTTTTGATTCACTACTGTCCATTGTGGACCCAGTCCTGTTTGCACCTACACAAATTCAAAGTCAATCTAGAGGGCATCTAGAGCTTGCGTTCCTCAACAAAGCCACCATGGGCTTGGCCTGCACTAATGGTTTCACAGATCTAATCTGTCCATGATGGTCACTTGAAGCTTTACCACACAGAGGGCTCCAAGCGTGGCACACACTATAGTAGTCATCTTCTGTTGGGCTCATCTTGGAGTTCAAACTGAGCTAAGTTTAAAATAGAAGTCACAAAGAGCTAGACTCACCATGGATGTCACGCAGTGCTAGATGCCCTCTAGTTCACACAGTTCTAGGTACAACCTGAAGGTCATCCAGATCTGCACTCCCACTGATATTAATCCAGGCATAGGCTCACTATCAAAATCAGAGATTGATTTGCTCTGAACATCACCCACACCCTGTCTCACTTTGGAAGCCACAAAACTAACTTTGGAATTCTCCCAAAGTGGAACTCACAGAGACAGGTGCATAGCATAAGAAATTGGAATATTAGTTCCGGGGGGATGAGGACCCACCTCAAATAATTATAACAATACTTTTGTGGGTGGACTACTAAAGTTCCTAAATAAACCTGCGCTTAACCCTTTGGTAGCTTGGAACAAAACAGCTAGTTCTAACTTAGTGACATTATGTAAAGTATTAATACGACAGTCAAAGACTAATAAAGTGAAAACACAGCACAAGAAAAATCTCAAATAAATTCATACAAATAGAAAATATTTTAATAAATAAATTGACATCAAAACGAAAAAATAATCCAAAAGTAAAACTGCAGATATACATTTTTAAGTTTTAATAAACAATAGTACCAAAAAGCACAAAGCACTACCCATGGCTATCTGATCATACTAGACTGGGTCAACATCAAAAGTTAAGGCAGATCGCTCTGGAGCACTGGTCAGATGCAGGGACTAGGTTTATTCTAGTGGAAAGTTTACCTTCAGACTTATAAACCTTTATTGGGAAAAAGGGGTTGTCAGCAAGTTATCAGCAGAGTAAACTGCAAGCTGGATCTGATGTGGGGTGAGAGGACAGCAGCTTGCTGAAGAGCCGGGTCACGATGCAGCCATTAATGAAAGCACAAAAGTATGTTGTGGGAGAAGTGCCCACACTGTGCCCGAGTATGCCTCAACACCAATAGGTTGCTACTTTGCTTCAGTTCAGATGAAAGATGTCCAGTCTTCCTTTAATTTCTTCAGAGAGGGAGGCATTCCTTCTTCTTATTCCTCACAGGTCCAGGAGTGTTCTGACATGAGTTTCACAGAGTGCATTTTGCCCTGCCAGGGACAGTAGCTACAACCAAATAATAAAACCAGCATTTTGAAGTTTGGAATGCAGGAAAGTGAGTCTGCTGTCCTTCACAAGGCTCCATCCTTGCATTCCCAGTCCTTTTGGCAGAGTTCACACATAATTCTGCCTTAATAATAGTAACAGTATACAAAAGAAGGGGCCTACCCTAATAACCCTACTATACCTGGGTAGAATAAGAACAATATGTAAACAGGAAGTGGTACAATAGTAGGGACAAATCTGAGAGCTAATTTGCACACAATGAGCTTCTGAATTGGTCATTGGATTTGTATTTAGTTACAACATAGTTATTCGCTCTATTTTTTTAACTTCAACAACAGAGTACGAGAATCCTCTCGATGACTTACCATATACCTATTTTTACACAAAAAGGTGTTTTACGTTACTGAAAAATTAGATACTCCTAAACTAAGGGAACTGATTACCACTGACATGGCATGGTAACTCATAGATCAAAGACAAAACCAGACATCTGGGTATATAGTCATTTTCTCTTTCGACTATTTCTTTAACCTATTATTTTCTGCATAGGCAAGATCTCTATAAGCATACATTACTTAAACACCAATTTATGGTACAAGGATCTAAGTAATGACGAACTGTTAACATGTACTAAAATATTAATTATTTCCTAGGTCCCTTGTTAAGTATGAAGTAAACAACCTAAATCTATATACCTCATTGAAACCACGAGGCCAGGCTTACATATTTACCATCTGTGTGCAGGTGCATATTAATCAATATAACACTTTTACCGCCACAGTGACAACATTTTAAAATTAAATTGAAGACCATAGTTCATCCTGGTCCTTTAGGCCACGTCTTGCTGTACCATATTTCTCAATAAATCTTGCCTCCATAGTACTCAAATTTCTATTAAGTCCTTGACCAACCTCAGTAGGGTATTTCACTTGCAAGACTGTCCACCAGATTTCATCTGGTTTATGATTCAGTTCTTCATAATGTTCCACCAAAGGTGCGCCTCTGATTCCGCATTTAATTCTTGATCTGTGCTGCATAATTCTCGTTTTCACTGCTTGGGATGTTTGTCCAATACACACCAATTCACACGGGCACTTGATGCAGTATATCACGTTCTTGGTGTTGCAGTTAGAGAAACATCTTTGTCTATGTACTTGGCCATTTATCCTTATTTCATTAGTATCATTCGTGAATTGACAAGCTGCACAATTCTGACATCTGTAATGACCTTGTAAAAGGGGCAATTGTAACATCATTCCCAGATCTTTCTTTTTATTTTTCTTAGGCAAGGATGCTTTTACCAAAAGGTTTCGCAAATTTTGGGCTTTTTTAAAAGAGAACAAGGGTTTCTCAATTCTTAATCTGCTCAATATTCTCCAGTTTCTCTCAATGATTGATCTTATTTCGTTTATTTTAGGACTTTAGGTCAAGGGAGTATCTTTTTTCTTTTGTTTAGGAGTTAAAAGCGACTCTCTGGGTGTGTACCAGGCTCTTTTCAAAGCAGTTTTAACTAGTTTTTTCGGGTAACCCCTATTAACCAATGTATTCGTCAACTCTATTGCATTCTGAAAATAGTCTTCCTTGTTGCTACAATTTCTTCTAATTTGTAAAAATTGGCCATAATGTGGGTTTTCGTTAAAGGTTCTTCGGTGGCAACTTGAAAAATGTAGCAGAGTGTTGTGGTCAGCGGGTTTTTGTATAAGACTTACTTCTAAATGGGCTTCTTCGGCTAATATCCATTAATCTAAAAATTTAATTTTCTTAGTATCAAAATTCAGTGTATATTTGAAAGATTATCAGAGGGAGGATGACATATACTTGTGGTTCAAGGGGTATGAGTCTGCTCTTCATAGGAACCTGGGGCCAGATGTAGAAAGCATTTTGCATGGCGCAAACTGCGAAATTCGCAGTTTGCGCCATGCAAAACGCTCATCGAGATGCACATTCCCATTTTGCGAGTCGATACCGCAAAATGGGACTACGACTCGCAAATAGGAAGGGGTGTTCCTTTCCTATTTGCGATGCGCACTGCAATGCAGAATTGCTTTGAAGCAATTCGCAGTTAGCACCCATGTCAAGTGGGTGCTAACTCATTCGCAAAAGGGAAGGGGTCCCAACGGGACCCCTTCCCCTTTGTGAATGTCACCAAAAATATTTTTTCAGAGCAGGCACTGCCTACTCTGAAAAAACGAAACCAAAGGGTTTCATTTTTTATTTTGTATTGCAACTCGTTTTCCTTTAATGAGGTGGGTCTTTGTGACCCCCTTGCGATTCGCAGAAGGTGTCCGAGACACCATTCAGCATATGATCTTGCTACATCTGGCCCCACCCCCTGAGGCACATTGTGGGGTGGGTCTGTAGAAACACTTTGAGGTAGAGGGGAGGGAAACTCTGACATCCTTAGGGGATCCTCAGGGACTCACTTACACAATAATGAAGAACTCCCTACTCACAAGATATGGTCTGTCCCCTGAACAGTATAAGGACATGTTTAGATCCTACAAAAAGAAAGAGTCCCAAACCTGGTTGGTATGTGTAGATTCCTTTTGCAGGTCACTGGATGGTTGGGTGAAGGGCAGTAAGGTAACAAATTATGAGGTGATTTACAATTTGATTGCTTAGGAGCACTTGTTTAGTCTTTGTTTTCCAGAGCTGTGGCAGCACTGGATTTACAGCAAGCTGACTGACCCCAGGAAGCTTGCTCAGGAAGCCAACCATTAGGAGAGCACCAGGGTCCAGAAGAGGTATGGGGGAGACCACGCCAAGGGTGGGCATGGTCCTTCTGAGAAGAAAGGGGGGGGGGGTAAGGCTAAACAGGAGGAGTTCTCTAAAGGGCCCCAACCTAGTTCCCAGGGTAAGGATTCACAGCACCCCAATGAGATGAAACCATGGTTCTCCAAAGGGAAACCTGCAGAGGGAGGTCCCCACAGGTGCTTTGCATTTGACCAGGTGGGTCATGTGAGGAGGGACCCCAAATGTCCCATGGGTACACTGGCACCCACTGGTACTCAGTCATAGAGTTTGGCCAGTGCAGCGATTGGGGAGGAGTTGGTTCCCAGTGGGTGGGAACCAGCTGAGATGACCCTTGTCTCACTAGGGGACAGTGAGATGGTCCAGGAAAGCCTAGTGCCTGAGAACACTAAGAAGTACAGGCAGAGGGTGGAGGATCTGAGAGACACAGGAACCAGTGTGACTATAGTGAGGAGTCACTTGCTGTTTAAAGAGCAGATAGATCCCTGTGTACCTCACCAAGTAGTTGCAGTGGAAACCTCAGAGAGCCTGTGCAGTGTGGCGCAGGTTCCCTTTGAATGGGGAGGGAGTCTTAGGTTCCTTGAAAGCAGCTGTGAGTCCAACCATGCCTGTAGAGTGTTTGCTTGGCAATGATTTGGAGGATTCACTCTGGAAAGAGGTGGAACACAGGTGACACTTAGAGATGTTGGGTCTGTCTGGGTGTGTATGCATATCTACCCGGTCAATGGCAGCCTGAAACAGCACCCCTGGTGTCTAACAAAAGGAGGAAGGGCATGGGTCGTGGGAAACTGGCCCCAGAAGTTCCCCACAGTGCAGGAGGAGTCTGAACATGAGGGTGACACCCCAGAGCCTACAGGGGAACAGGTGGCTGAGCTAGGGGATGTCCCTGAGCTGTCACAGTGGCTGCAGGAAGGGGTGCCCACAAGGGAGGCATTCTGTGAGGCACAGAGAATATGTCCTACTTTGGAGGGTTTGTGGCAGCAGGCTGCAGACCAAGTGGCTGGCAAGGAACCAGGATCACACCTGTTCTATTGGGAGGACGGCCTCCTGTATAATGAGTCTAGGGTTGCTGTGCCTGGGTCAGCCCCTGTGCTTGTGGTACCCCAGTGCTTTAGAGCCTTTCTTCTGAGTCTGGCTCATAATATGTCTTTAGCTGGACACTTGGGGAGGGACAATACCTTTGACAAGCTTGCCACCCCCTTTTACTGCTCCTAATACTCCAGCACTCAGATGCACATTGAAGGTCTTGCCAAACTTGTCAGGCAAGTGGGAAGAGTGGGGGAAGTACAAGGCTCCCCTCCAACCATTTCCAGTGGTTAGTACCCCCTTTGAAAGGGTTGGTATTGACATTGTAGGGCCTCTGGATCCCAAGACAGCCATGGGGAAGAGGTTTATCCTGGTCTTGGTGGACCATGCCGCCGGTACCCAGAAGCCATTCCTCTGAGGTCAATCACCTCCCCAGTGGTCGGATGTGCTTTGATGTTTTTTTTAATCCTCATGGGGTTCTTCAAGGAAGTGGTATCTGATAGGGGTACCTACTTTATATCTTCTTATATGAAGTCTCTGTGGTAGGAGTGTGGGATAATGTATAAGTTCACCAGTCCTTACCACCCCCAAAGCAATGGTCTGGTTGAAAGGTTCAACCGCACCTTGAAAGGCATGATCATGGGCCTGTCAGAGTCCTTGAGGCGTCAGTGGGACATCCTCTTGCCATGCCTTCTGTTCGTCTACAGGGAGGTGGTCTCAAAAAGGGCTTGTACTTAGTCCTTTTGAGTTACTGGAAGGCAACCATGTTAGGGGACCTTTGAGTCTGGTTTGGGAAGGCTTGGAGAAAGCCTCCAGTAAGCACCACCAGGATGTATTCAGTTACATGCTGGCTTTTAGAAACCAGACAGCTTGCTTCAGGAAGCCCCCCCAAGAATAACTGGAAGCAAGTCTGGAAGAATTGAAAGGGGTGGTACGGCCAGAATGCCACTCTGGTTGAGAACCAGCCTGGCCAAAAAGTGTGGGTGATGATGCCAGTGGAGCCCAGCGTGCTCCAGGACAAGTGGACTGGGCCATTTAAGGTGGTGGAGTGTAAGAGCGAAGTCACCTACCTGGTGAGCTTGTGAACCTCCAGGAACCCCTTGATGGTCCTGCCTGTGACCCACCTCAAGCCACACTTTGAACAAACTGCATTGTCTATGCTCCTAGCAACAGATGATGGAGTGGAGGAATAGAGGGAGCCTCTTCCTGACCTTCTGTCTGCTGGAGAGAAGGATGGGTCCGTGGAGGGTGTGAACCTCTCCCCCTCCCTGACCCCAGAACAACAGAGGGACTGTTGTCAGGTGTTGGGTCAGTTTGCCTCCCTTTTCTCCTTGATCCCAGAGGTCACACACTTGTGTACACATGAGATAGATACTGGGAACCGTCCACCTTATTACAGATTGACTAATAAGGTCAGGGCTAGCAACAAAGAAGAGGTATCAAAGATGTTAACCCGATGTTGCTGTGTTCAGTTCTAATTGAGAGGTACGCTTGCAGCACTTCTGTAAAGTGTTGGAGGCCCTGCAAAAGGGGGGCCTGACTATTAAAGCTAGTAAGTGCCAAATAGGGCAGGGTACTGTGGTGTACTTGGGACACCAGGGCGGGAGTGGCCAGGTGGCACCCCTATAGCCAAAAATTGACACTATTCTGGCCTGGGAGCCTCCCAAGACCCAGACACAGGTGAGGGCCTGTTTAGGCCTCACTAGCTATTATAGGAGGTCTGTCAAAGGTTATGGCACCATTGTTGCTCCCTTGACCAAGTTGACTTCCAAGAAGCAACCAAAGAAGGTGATCTGGACGGAGTCTTGCCAGACAGCTTTTGATGCTCTGAAGGCAACTATGTGCACAGCACCTGTGCTGATGGCACCTGATTTCTCCAAGCAGTTTGTTGTGCAAACTGATGCCTCAGAGCAAGGTATAGCAGCAGTGTTATCACAGCTAAATGAAGAGGGCCTAGAACAACCTGTAGCCTTCATAGCAGGAGGTTACTTCCCAGGGAACGTAGGTGGAGTGCAATAGAGAGTGAAGCTTTTGCTGTGGTCTGGGCTCTGAATAAGCTAAGACCCTACTTGTTTGGGACTCACTTCTGGGTTCAGACAGACCACAGGCTCCTCAGATGGTTAATGCAGATGAGGGGTGAGAACCCTAAACTGTTGAGGTGGTCCATTTCCCTACAGAGGATGGACGTCATGGTGGAACACTGCCCTGGAATGGAACATGTCATTGCTGATGGTCTGTCCCGATTCTTCCACCTTAGTGATGAGAACTCCCAAGAGGTTGGGTAGTTTCTCCCCACTTTCTGCTGGAAGGGGCACATGTTAGACTTGGCATCCTTGGCGTGGTGTTTCTTAACGTTTTGCCTCTGCTTCCCAAGTTGCTGATGTGTGCTGGACTCTGTTTTTGCTGTTTTTGATACTCTGGGCACTTTACCACTGCTAACCAGTACTAAAGTGCAAGTGCTCCTAGGTAAAATGTATTTGATTTACTAGCAAGTCACTAGTAAAGTGCACTAGAGGTGCCCAGGGTCTGTAAATCAAATGCTACAAGTGGGCCTGCAGCACTGTTTGTGCCACCCATATGAGTAGCCCTGTAAACATGGTTCAGACCTGCCACTGCAGTGTCTGTGTGTACAGTATTAAACTGCCAGTTCAACTTGGCAAGTGTACCCACTTGCCAGGCCTAAACCATCCCTTTTCATACATGTAAGGCACCCCTAAAGTAGGCCCTATATAGCCCCATGGGAAGGGTGCAGTGAATATTAAAGGAGGGACATGTACGGATGTGTGTTACATGTTGTCACATGTCCTAACTGTGAAATACTGCTAGATTCAATCTTCACTGTTGCAAGGCCTATCTCTCTCATAGGTTAACATGGGGGCTGCCTTTAAATAACTTTAAAGTGCAGATTCCTTTTGAGAGCGAATGGAAATATGGAGTTTGGGGTATCTGAATTCACAATTTAAAAATACATCTTTTAGTGAAGTTGGTTTTAGATTGCTAGTTTGAAAATGCCACTTTAGAAAGTAGGCATTTTCTTGCTTAAACCATTCTGTGACTCTGCCTGTTTGTGGATTGCCTTTCTGGGTCAGTTTCACAGTTGGGCTGTCTGTGAATCCACTCTAGACAGTGAGACAAAGGGAGCTGCGGTGTAGCCTGCACATCCTGATGAGCCATCTGTGCTAGAGTGGAAGGAGGAGTGGTGACTTACTCCTGAATGGGTTGTGCCTGCCCTCTCACAATGCAGTCTCCAACCCCCTGGTGTGTGTGTCTGGGGCCTGGCCTGGGCAAGGCAGGATCTTGTGAACAACAGAGACTCTCCTTTGAGGTAGGCCTACTTCAAGGGCAGAAAGGGGTATAAGTATTGGACTTAAAACCTCTGAAAATGAGATAACTTCTAGATTCAAGAGGAATCTCTGCCAAGGACAAGAGCTGAGGAGAAGTGCTGCCCCTGCCTGTGACTTTGCTTTGTTAGGCTATCAAGTGGTTGCTGCTTCTGCCTGTGAAAGGGGACATAGACTGGACTTTGTGGTGTATTCCTGCTTGTGAAGAATCTCCAAGGGCTTGAACTGAGCTTGCCTTCTGTTTTGAAGTCTCAGGGCCATCGAAGACTCCCTCTGCTAACACCTGGCCCTTTTGCTGAGACTCCTGTCCTGCCAAGTGGTATCCTATCCAGTCCCTGGGCACTTGAAAGGTTAAGTGAGTAGGCAAGAGCTGAAAATCCAAGCACAGAACGCCATGCGGGGAAAGTTTTGACACACCATCTGCAACGTGGCTGATAAATGACATGCTGCCGGCCTCGCACTAAAATCGACGCTCTTCCTGCATCGCACTGGGAGATCAGTGCATCGCGGCTGGACAAATAATGCACAACACCCACTTGCGGCTGCTGACCCCACGCAGCACCGTTTTCTAACACCGTGTGACAGGATTTTCTCACATCATCCCTGGGCGTCAAAATCATCCAGACTCTACGCGGATTCGAGGTGCCCTGTCTGGAAATCGACGCACTGCCGCCCGACCAGAGAAGAAAGTGATGCACGGCCCCCCTTGTGAGGAAGGAAGCGAAGCATTGCTGCCTTTTCCGATGTACGCTCGCCCATGCACCTTTATTTTTATTGCTAACCAGGTACTTTGTGAAAAATCAACGTTTCCATTGTTTTCTATGGAGTAAGGTTCTTGTTCTTTTTTAAATTCATATCTTGACTTGTGTATGTTGGATTTTTGATGTTTTGGTCTTGTTTGATTTAGATAAATATTACCTATTTTTCTAAGATGGTGTGGTGTCCATTTTGTCGTCTTTCACTGTATTACTGTGTGTGTTGGTACAAATACTTTACACATTGCTTCTGAGTTAAACCTGCCCGCTTGTGCCAACCTACCAAAGGGGTCAGTGGAGCTTAACCAGGTGTGTTTCTCCTTTGCCCTGACTGGAGTGAGGGTCCTTGTTTGGACAGGGGGTAACCTGACTACCAACTAAAGACCCCTTTTCTAACATAGCATAATGGAGATCGCTCACAAACACCCTACATGTCTTCACTGTAAGGTCATTGGTAGTCCTGTCAACCGCCTTTTGGCCAGTGGACTTTCAATGCAACCCATGATCCCTCAGGAGCTTGATTGTTCAAATCTATGCTTCCATAATGGGAGTACTGGGAGGTGCAAAGAGCATTTTGTCATCTGCATTGTGGCATATGTTATACAAACTGAGAGATGTTTTCAACATTCAGTACAAACACAGTAGACACTGTATGCCCTTCTGTATTACAAAGAGTTGCCCCAAATATGCTTTAAGCTGTGATTAATGTGTGCTGGTGGTTGGTGCTGGGGCCACTGGCACCCATTTCTGGGAAGCAGAGCTTATTTTTCCTATTCAGATATTGACTGAAAACAAGAGAGGAAAACACACACAAAAAGGAGCAAACGAGGAAGAGATTATATCGAAAAAACTTATCTAAGGGAGAAAGCAGGGGCCAACAAGAGTGAGCTAAAGGGGAAGGCAGTGTCTGGTTGCCAGTTAAAGAGGCCAGGCATTTAATAGCTCCATCTCCGGGATACTGACCAGAGATGTGGGCACTGGCATTCTTTATTTTTCAAATGAAGCACTGGCATTAAGTTCCCTTCCTGTACCCCGAAAGGGCAGCCTAAATATTATGGCCAGTGGTATTACAGTTAATAAATCCAAAATTGCACTCTGGATTATAAATAAGCCTCTCTGTTTTTACTGATTTTTCAAGATAGATAGAGACTGAAAATCATGTATTTTCGTGCTAGTACTTATTTTTAAATGTGGACAAAAACATTAATTGAGTTGTTTTAATGATTCTAAATGCTCTTAGTCATGACTGCTAGGGCAATAGCTGCACAGATTGACTGGTGGGGAAGTTAATTTTAGTAAAGCGGCTTAGACAGCAGTAGATATTTACAAGGTTAATGTTAAAATGTGCATGTTTTCATATAAGTGCAGTGTTCATATCATTGAAACCTGTCAGACTTTCAACGACGAGTGCATATTGATCGGTTAAATAAAGGTGGAAATATACAGGTTTCAGCTTAATGTTTTCACAAAACCCAAAATAAATACAAATAAATACAGGTGAAATTAGTAAAAAATGAATATGGATAAATGTAGACAGAAATGTTTAAAAAATACCATAAAATCAGGAACCCTAATTATAAATTATACATGAATATTAAAATATGCTTAGATTGCTGATTCAAATTGTTTCATGAAATGTGTTTGCTATTTTTGTCATAACACCTTACCGCTTGGTTGTCCAGCAGTGACTTTCCATTATCTATTTGTTGGGCTAGGTTATTTCATACCCGCTTACCCCTAATAACTCTGCATATGCCCGAAGCTTGTGCACCCCCTTGGAAGCTGGAAATAGATGGCCAAGCTCTAGAAGGGGTCTCCCTTACGAGAGACAACTTAGAAGGCGTATTGTAAAGTATAGGTGGGAACTCCCAGGGGAAGCAGGAAGGAGTGGATCCCAGACTTCATCCTCCAGCCAGGGGCATAAACCTGACCCCCCTGCTGGAAGAAGAAGGGATTATACTTAAACCCATAGCATCACTCAGGTGCTTTCTGTTCCTGTGAAGTTGGAAATAGCCTCCTGCTATAAATTCACATGCTAGCTCTGTCCTCATAGGCAACAGTGCAGAGACAGAGCATATGCTACAAAAAAGGGAAAACCAGGTTATTGACTTCGTTGTCCCATAGGAAGGCAATAAGAAAATAACATTTCTTTTTTTCTTAGGACACGAAAAGCTGATATCAAAATCTCTAAAGCCTCCGGTTTTTCATTTTGTCGGGTAGCCAATGTTCCTGCCATAAACTTTTTACAGACTTAAATATTAGGCTGTGAAGTTCCGAAATGTTTGGTGTACTTGAGTTTGTACCATTTCAGCTGGCTTTTAGCAACTGTGCATAAATGTCTCTTCGTTAGCAGATATGAATTTGTGGCACATTTAGGGCCATATTTATACTTTTTGACGCAAAACTGCGCTAACGCAGTTTTGCGCCCAAAAAATTAGCGCCGGCTAACGCCATTCTGAAGCGCCATGCGGGCGCCGTATTTATTGAATGGCGTTAGCCGGCGTTAGCCGACCGGCGCTGCCAGGTGTGTGTGAAAAAAAACGACGTACACCAGGCAGCGCCGGCATAGGGAAAAATGGCGTTTGGGCATCCCAAAATGGGGCAAGTCAGGCTGAGGCCAAAAAATCGTCTTAACCTGATTTGCGGCATTTTTTTTGGGCGCCCAGACGCCATTAACATGACTCCTGTCTTAGCAAAGACAGGAGTCATGCCCCCTTGCCCAATGGCCATGCCCAGGGGACTTGTGTCCCCTGGGCATGGTCATTGGGCATAGTGGCATGTAGGGGGGCACAAATCAGACCCCCCTATGCCACAAAAAAAAAAAAAAAAAATACTTACCACAACTTACCTTTTCTTCCCTGGGATGGGTCCCTCCATCCTTGGGTGTCCTCCTGGGGTGGGCAAGGGTGGCAGGGGGTGTCCCTGGGGGCAGGGGAGGGCACCTCTGGGCTCATTCTGAGCCAACAGGTCCCTTAACGCCTGCCCTGACCCAGGCGTTAAAAAGAGGCGCAAATGCGGGGTTTTTTGCCCCGCCCACTCCCGGGCGTGATTTTTGCCCGGGAGTATAAATACCACGCACATGCCTGGGAGTAATTTTTTAAGACGGGAACGCCTACCTTGCATCTCATTAACGCAAGGAAGGTGTTCACGCAAAAAAATGACGCTATCTCCATGAACTTTGGCGCTAGACGCGTCTAACGCCAAAGTATAAATATGGAGTTAGTTTTGCGTCGAATTTGCGTCGAAAAAAACGACGCAAATTCGGCGCAAACGGAGTATAAATATGCCCCTTGCTTTTCTTAGGATGACGCAAAGATGGGTCTCAAAAGTCGGGATTTGGAAAATAAACCTGCAGTTGAAGGGTGGACATCACACGTTTGCCAACTGCTAATTTGGAGAAAAACACAGAAAATATGAAATATATAAAGAAAATCTGATGGTACATGCAGTCTCAGTCGGAAGTTTTACAAGGTACCGATTGTGAAGATGCCACAACTATAGTTTTCTCCGCGTGCTGTTCTCTTACGGTTTTTACTGCCCTAACACAATGTAGAGTAAGGGGCATCAGCTAAATTATTCACAGGACCTCGGGTGGGTATATCGTTTTGTAAAGCCCAAACTGCAAACTAAATAATTTTAAAGCACTATTAAGAATTAGGGAATTAGATGTATGGATCTCATAATGGATGTAGCATTTAAGAGCATTAAGACTAACAAAACATAACATAAATGTACAATACTACCTACTCTAATGCATCAAGGGTGAGGCAACAGTGACAACTGTTTTTTTTGTTTTTAGTTTATATAAAAGTGATTATGTGTTTACAACCTAATGGGACCAAATAAAGTAAACCTACCTGGTTTTATTATAGCAGTACTAAAATGGGTCGGGCATGACGCAGGCTTCAAAGGGAAACATATATTTTACATTGCATATACAATTCTTGGAAGACAGCGCAATGGACAGGTGTACACACAGAGTACTATGGTCCATATTTATATAAATTTACAGCCGGCTAATGCCATTCCAATGCGCCAGGCGGGTACCTTATTTATGGATTGATGTTAGCCGGCGCTGCCGGGTGGTTAGAGTAAAAAAAGAATTACTCTAACCGGGCAGCGCAGGCATAGGGAAGAATGGGGGTTGTGCGTCAAAAAACGGTGCAAGTCAGGTTAGAGTAAAAAACCATGGCTTTAACCGGACTTGTGCCATTTTTTGACGCACAACCCCCATTGAAATGACACCTGTCTTAGGAGAGACAGGAGTCATGCCCCCCTGCCCAATGGCCATGCCAGGGGACTTCTGTCCCCTGGGAATGGTCATTGGGCACAGTGGCATGTAGGGGGGCCCAAGTTTGTTTTAAAATTTACTTACCTCAACTTACCTGTACTTACCTGGGATGGGTCCCCCCATCCATGGGTGTCCTCCGGGGGTGGGCGAGGATGGCAGGGGGTGTCCCAGGGGGCAGGGAAGGGCACCTGTGGAATACTTCCATGTTCAGAGACCACAGAAAGGAACCCACAGGTCCCTTAACGCCTGCCCTCACCCATGCATTAAACAATAGCACAAATCAGGCTGTGTGCCATTTTTTAAGGCCCACCCCCTCCTGTGCGTCAAAATGACGCAGGAGTATAAATAAGGCACACATGCCTTAAACTCATTTTTTGGATGGGAACGCCTACCTTGCATGTCATTAAAGCAAGGCGGTTTCCCGCATCCCGAAAATGATGCACACTGCAGAATTTTGACATTCGCGGGGTCGAGCGCCAAAGTATAAATCTGGTGTTAGGTTTGCGCCGAATTTGCGTCAAACATTTTTATGCAAATTCGGCGTAAACAGAGTATAAATATGCCCCTTTGGCCCATATTTACACTTTTTGATGCAAACCAGCGCTGGCGATGGTATGCGTCCAAAAATTTGCCGCCGGCTAACGCCATTCCTACGCACCAGGTGGGCGCCTTATTTATGGATTGACGTTAGCCGGTGCTGCGGGCTGGTCAGAGTAAAAAAAAATGACTCTAACCAGGCAGCGCAGGCGTAGGGAGAAATGGGGGTTGTGCATCAAAAAATGGTGCAAATCAGGTTAAAGTAAAAAATCATGGCTCTAACGGTGCTTGCGCCATTTTTTGATGCACAACCCCCATTGAAATGACTCCTGTCTTAGCAAAGACAGCAGTCGTGCCCCCTTGCCCAATGGCCATGCCCAAGGGACTTCTGTCCCCTGGGCACAGTGGCATGTGGGGGGGGGCAAGTTAGGCCCCCCTATGCCACTTTAGAAAAATAAAAAAATTATACTTACCTCTACTTACCTCTACTTACCCGGGATTGTTCCCTTCATCCATGGTTGTCCTCCAGGGGTGGGCGAGGGTGGCAGGGGGTGTCCCTGGGGGCAGGGAAGGGCACCTCTGGACTGCTTTCATGGTCAGAGACCATGGAAGTGAGCCCACAGGCCCCTTAACGCCTGCCCTCACCCAGGCGTTAAAAAACGGCACACATCAGGCTGTGTGCCATTTTTTAAGGCCCGCCCCCTCCTGTGCATCAAAATGACACAAGAGAATAAATAAGGTGCACAGGCCTTAAAGTCATTTTTTGGACAGGAACGCCTTGAATGTCATTAACACGAGGCGGTTTAACGCATCCAGAAAATGACGCACACAGAGGAATTTTGAGGTTCGCAGGGTGGGCGTCATAGTATAAATATGATGTTAGGTTTGCCTTATTTTGACACAAATTTGGTGCAGACAGAGTATAAATATGCCCCTTTGTGTCACACATTGGCCTCAGGTTTGAACCATGACGAGCAGCTAAACCCATCAAGAGTTGGTTTCAGTTTACATACAAAAACTTCCTTCCTCAGTAGAAATGTATTTGCAACTGTTATAGCTACCTGTAAAAAGTAGGTGGGCATATACCCAGAAAACAAGCTGGGATTTGGGGAAAACATGCAAAAATGGTGCAGTAATACCAATTTGCACATGTGTTTCCGTATTGTAGATATCAAATCTCATAACACCCCAGTACCAGGCTTATTTTCTCTACAAGTGTGCCAGCAACAGCAGGCTGGAACAGAATGAACGGCACCTGTGGTGGTTAGACCCCTGTGAGTGATTCCTATCTTTGAACAGCAAAGGGGAATTTAAGGCCACACAGCCTGTACCTTATACTCATATTGTCATTTTTTATAGAAAACTCAGACATTTAGAATAAAGCAAGCATTGACAAAGCCAATAGATCTCACCTCTAAAGTACCAAGCTATTGGCAATGCTGTTGCTTTTTAGTATTAGCATTAACAAGCCAAAGCGGCCACCGCAACACCCATTGCTTTTGACGCTGCCTCAGGTTTATGAGTTGTCGTAAACCTGAGCCAGTGCCAAAAACTAAAGCCCTCCATGGGGAGTGGCCATAGCATGGCGCAATGAGGAGGAATGCTTTTATTCCTCTTTGTTTTTTGCATTTTTTTATGTGTGCTGCATTCTGCACACACATAGAAGAAGCAAAATGCCATGGACGATTGTTTACATGCAGGAAGCGACACCTTCCTGCACATAAACAATCACTCAAAATGACAATTGGTACTTCTATGTGTGCTGCATTCGCCATTACAGATTGTTTATGTGCATGAAGGGATACCTTCTTGCACATAAACAATCTATCCTCTCAACGCAGACACCCTTTCACTATGGCTCAAGGATGTCTGTGTTGGTGCTAGGCAGCTTAATTCAGCGCCATCGAAGGGGGAAACGCAGGGGTTGCGCCGTATTCCCCTAAATACGGTGCACCTCTGCATTTCTAAAGTGGCATAGCGCAGTGCTGCTACTTTTGGCGCAGCACCATGCTGCGCCACTTTAACATAAATCTGGACCGCAGTGCCTTAAATAGACCCCCTTCTCAGCCATATGAGAATCCTGAATTTAAAACAAGTTATGGCAGAGTTTTGTACCATCTGCCGAACACTTTCTAAATCTCTTCACATGTTCTATGCATGCATGCAGAAACATTGATTTACTTCTGTGGTGGAAAGATGATTGATGAAGCGAACACGTGCTGCTGTGGATGTGAACATAAAAACCTAGTTACCTTGTTCAGACTTATTCATCTGTCTGAATTGTAATCATCAACATTGTCCCCGTGAACTACTTATTGGTCTCACCTTCGCCTTGCGTCAAGGCATTGTGTTATATTGTCAAATCTGATGTTATAACACTCCCTGCCACTGTCAAGCAAGCTCCTTCCCTCTTAGTGATAGCTTCTTTCAAACACCTTTCAAGACACAGTGGGGATACAAGATGCATTTGCAGCGAATAGTAATGCATTTGTAGTTCGCCAATTTGCTGTGAATTGAGGGCTTCATTTTGACTTTATTGCAAACTTCTTTAAGTTTCTTTAAGACATCCGTGTAATGTGTGATGCTGCACCATATGTAATTGTGGTTAATGAATTTTGTGCACATTATGTAACTTGTATTAATGATAATCTCTGATATTGGAAAGAGCATTGGGTGGGGTGGGAGTGAATTTTTAATGGGTATGGTAGGGTGTAAGACAAGGTTAAAATAGAACCCTAATTTGTGAATTTCCTTTTTTTTAAAGTTTTGGTCTGTAGCCACCTTCTTCCTACCTTAACTCAAGTTATGTTTTTGAGGGAATTTCATTGCTTTTCTTGAAATATCATTTCAACTTGTTTTGTCCCTCCCCCTTGCTCAAGGATGGGTGGTAGCTAGAAATCTTCCTCCTTCTGCAGTGCTTCAGGTTAGAAGGGGTATTTGCAGCCCTTTTCAGCCTTGGCTAACGGTGCGAGTGGATTGTTTGACACTGACAGGCTATATGCCAGGGGGTGCTGTGCATTTGTTCCATTTTGGACCCTGCTTTGCCCAGTGGTATGTGTTATATTTTCCACTCTTGCCCAAGAATATGAGATGGAGTCTCTTTTAAATTCAGTACTGGATTTTGCCAATTTAAGGGGGATCATTTAGAAATAGAAGCCAACATTTGCTGTGCCCACCCTTGAGCAAAGGTGGATGTGTTATTTTTGTAAACACCCTTCACCACAGGTACTGGATGCCATCATCTCCCTCACACCCCGCCTCTTCAGCTTTCCCAACACACAGCAGAAGCAGCAGGAGACCAAACAGGGGTTCTACCAAACCAACGGCTTCCCACACGAGCTAGGTGCCATTGACTGCACACATGTACGGATTGTGCCACCTGCTTCAACTAAGCATATATACAGCAACAGGAAGCACACACACTCCATCAATGTGCAGGCCATTGTGGATCACCGGGGATTGATCACCAACATCGTGGCAAAGTATCCTGGGAGTGTACATGATTCATTCATCTTCCACCAATGTACCATCAATCAGCACTTCCAGGATGGACGATATGGAAATGGCCTACTTGTTGGTAAGTACAGAAATCCAGTAATATACACAATGCACAGCAACCCTGTAGGACACTCAACACATAAATCACTACATTGACACGTGGCCAGGAAGACACTGAGGTTGTGACACTGCCTGTCATGTTTGATATCCTGACCCAATGAGATACACACCTATTGACAAATGACAGATGCAAATAACAGATGCCACTCCAGAGCCACAAGGGACCAATTTAAAACCACACAGTGACAATGACACGGCCTTAACTGGCAGTACAACTCGGAAGGTGAATCTTTCAATATCACATCAATAACACTCAATCACACACCCTTCAAGCAATATGTAGTGTGTAAGGGGTGTGTAATGTGTTTCGCTGTAGGTCAAACACCATGAGACACATAACATGATGATGATGACTCTAATGAAGGTAACATGGAATCATTCAGGCAGTACCAACATCTCACATCACTCCTGGGGTGACATTGCCCGCTACCAATAAGCAAGTGGACTGTGCTAAGAACACATATTGATGTGACATTATTGAAAAGTGCACATTGCTCCACATATGGATTGAGACAATTACACATATACACAACAGATGTACAGGCATATGGACCTTCTGACAATTAAACAATTAAACCTTCACCCCCACAACCAAGATAGCCAGCTTACCTGGAGCAGGTTCAGTAGTGTACGTACACGTTTGCATACGAGCCAACTCAGTGAGAGCACAAAAATAGGTTTGCATAGAACTTATCACACATGGGTTATTTTTGCATTGTCAGTTGTCAACTCTTCAGTGCTGCCTACTAATGGAGATGTGTTGTACATTGTCATCTAGCCAAATCAAAGGTCCTCACTGTTGTTTTTCACATTCTATTACATATGTTGAATTGGAAGGGATCAACTGTGGAATCGATTCTGTGTGTGGAAGTATCATGTCACCCCCAGTGAAGACACATGGACACTTCTTTCACCTGACATAATGTATGGGAGTATACAATGTACTGCAAGTGTACAAAAATACCGCTGATATCTGGTCAATCAGCCAAACACCAGTTTAGATAATTAAACAACCCAATGCTGATGGTACATCCTAGAAGCCTAGGATTCCACACAATAACACAAACACAGATGAGTCACAAGATAACAACTGCCATGCAAAGTGATAATGATGGCGCAAGCTACATCAACATTTTTTCACTTTTTCTCTTTCAGCTGATCAGGGGTATGGGATCCAGCCATGGATCATGACCCAATTTGCCAACCCAAGCACAGCATCAGAGCGTGCCTATAATGAGGCACATGGGAGGACACGCACCATAGTAGAGAGGACTTTTGGCATCCTGAAGTCACAATTCAGGTGCCTCGGCATCACCGGAGGCATCCTCTTATATTCATCTGAAATGGTAGGCAAGATCATTTTGACCTGTGCCATCCTGCACAACATGTGTGTAAGGAGGAACATTCCCCTCTATGAACCAAAGCCACAAATGCCTGAAGAGGAGGATGTTGTCCATCAACATGAGGGGGACCATTCAAACACTGCAGCAGGATTGCGTCGGAGACAACACATTGTACAAAACGTCTTTTAACTCTAGTAACCATCAACACTGTCTTACCATATGTCATTAGACACCTCACTTCATCACTAAATCATGGTCTGGGTAATTATTTATGCATCACATGATACCTAGGCATCATAATCAGAGTTTAGACTCATGGAGCATTGCAGATATACAGATTAGGATACTGAAAAGGCCACATCACATTTGATGGGTATGAATGTACACCCAACTTCACACACACTTTAAATGACATATACCCTGTCCATTTCACATTTGAAGGGCAATATCAGAGTAGTACAGCTATGGCACACATCCATGTTGGCTACTTGATTCATTGCAGCATATGGCACACAACTAAGACACCATCAATCATAAGTTAAAAAACTGCTTCATGCATGAGGCAATGGATGTGCTATTGCATTGGTAACAGGAATGTAAGACCAGACCTTTGACAGCAGTAAGTGTGACATCAGCTATCACTGCACGGAGCATGTGTGACAAGAAGTCCATGTAAGCTGAAAATGGATAGCACGAGTGCCCCAGGTATGACAAGACATGCCCTGTGCATGCCATCCCAGGTTATAAGTCCTGCCACAGGCATGTTTTCAGTCTCTCCCCACCCTTCTCTAGGGGGCCCTATAACTGAACTATTTGTACCCTGATAATCCTCCATCTACACACACCAAGACTCACATTCTGACTCCAGTGTGCTTCCCTCTTAAGTATGGCATGCTATAGTCCTAGTTCATCTGTCTGCATGGACTTCAGGTCCGATAATGCACTGCCTGGTAGTCTGTAGGATCTGTAATCACCTGTCCATTGCTTCCCATGTGAAAGGTACTGTTGGCCCTTTGAACTGGATTCTCACCTACAGGACTTGTGAGAGACTGAAGCTGCCCACACCTGTGAGCACTTCCATGCAGACCAGCCATTTGAACCTGCACTGCCATTGCTGCTGCCTGGAATGGCTTAGAATCTGCCATTTTATGTATGTTCTTGTTGTGCATTGCCGTATAAATCATTTGTGTAACACAGGCCTTGGGTTATTGTGTAACGTTGCAGCCTACAGCACAAATACAGATTTTATTTTCCACAGTGTTGTTCCAGCTTTTCCCAGTCAGAGTCTGCTCACTGTGCATTTGCCTTGTTCATGTTAGTTCCTGACAGAGCCTGCATCCTGTTAGCCTGATTGGTTCCTGTCTTTGTGTTACCATAGAGGTTCCCTGTGGCTACATTTGTCTCATAGTTGCTTTCCATGCCCTCAATTTCCTCCTGGGGTATTGTGTCTGGTAGGTCTACGATGAATCCTCAAATAGGTTGTATAGTGTAATCAGTTTACTTTCACGTATCATGGTCTGGGACATGTATTCAAATAGCCTAATCCCGGCCATATCCCTTGTCTGGGTTTCATGTATGCATGAGTGACAAACAATGACAGTGTACTATGGCTGTATGCATGGATTGGGTATGGTGCCTCCAGCACAACAAACAACGTTTGCTAATGTGCATGAAAGGACAAAACATGTATGTGCCCTGACGGTCCACACACAGATTCACATTGGCTGAAACCCAATGATGGTGCTTGCGTGGTGACTAGCTGTGAGATTAATCAGCACAGAGGCACTGATGTTCCCTATTATAGTGGGAATTTTAGAGGCCACCCTGTGTACAAATGTTGTGATGAAACCTGCCGGTTTCTATTTACTGATCCATTAAGTTTGTGAGCACACCAAGGTTGCCCTGTTGTCAGCCTCATAAAACTTCTGCAGTGCCATAACTGGACTATCCCCATGTGTGTTGTCAATTCCTCTTTGGCGTTCAGTCAATTTTGCTTTGAAGGATACTCTGTTAATGCAGGGAATGGCTCCACAGACTCATGACTAGACATGCATGTAACTGTGACAACATGGAGGCCAATAATGACACAGGGTACACATGGCCACACACTTGAACTGGACACCTTTGTGCAATTAACCTCTGGAAATATGTGAACACATGCAGCTTGGTCTGTTGGTCCTCCACTGCCACAAGAGAAACATAGGTCATTTATTTGACTCAAACTGTGGAGTGACATTACATTTTTGGATTGGTTTTGGGACTCTGTATCACAAACACTGTACTTACATAGCATTTTCAAATGCCTGACTCATGGGTAGTATACAAACAAGTGACCAGGAAGTGGTATCCAACATTCCAGTACATGTGATGGCTTACTCTTGTAACATTGCCATTATCAACCGGCATCTATCTATCCTGTGCATAGTTTGTCATGGGAGATGTTTTGTCCCAAAAGTCAGGGAAGTTCACACAGCATTAGATGCTACATGTATGACAAACACATATCCTGACTCATTTCCACACTGAATAGCATCTGATGGTTATCCACATTTACAACGCATGCATACAACCACATTCATGAAAGCACGTCTTGTGACGTTCACTCAGAGGCCCAACAACAATTGAAATAGACAATTCACAGACATAAACACACAGGCCATAAGTGAATGTATTACATTGCATAGCTTTGCTATCCTCCATTGACGCACCACCTGCTCAAACTAGGTAATACCAATTTTTATTCAAAATGTTTGGGTAGCTGTTGCGTCAGGTAAGAGTGCTCATCCGGTACAACAACATGAGTATTGTGGTCTGCAGTAATGTGGTCTGCCACATGTGCCCAAACACTGGAACACACAATGCAGGTGCAGACAGCCTATCTCTGTACAGTTACAGCTTTCATGTACGTTAAAAATGAGAGAAATGACACAAACACAGTTAAAGACAGTATGTGACGCAAACGTGTTGAAAAATGATGCTCAGAGCCATTATACATCCATTGGGCTTGAGCGGTAATTCCTACACTGTACCCCATGAAATTGGTTACCAATGAAAAATATATGGCACTATGAAGGCGGGGGAATTGCGGGGAATTTTGAAGCATTTGCCGCAAACAAAATTGACGGACAGCCCGTAAGCATCATAAACTTTTCACGCATCATAATAAAAATGCACCGCATTAGAGACAGGAAGTCATGTAATAGGATATCCTGTTTCCAGAAATGGTACATTGGGTGTACTTTCACTTTCACTTTGCAGTCTATGATTTTTCTAGACTGTGTGGCTGTGCTGAAAGTTTTGTCTGTCCAAATTGTGCTTTTGTCTCCTGTGTGCCATCCTATTTGTCATTTGTTGTTTTAGTAATTGTCTCAGTTGTTCAGTGTAAGTGTGTTTTTGTCATATTTGGTGTCTAATTTTGTCTTTGTACTGTTGGACAGTGTGTAGTGGGTATTGTTAGTTTGGGGATTGTTCGGCTGTTTGTGGGTTACTTAACTTTCATTGTCCTCCCTCCTTTCCCTGTATTTTCCTCTGTACCCTTTCCTATAACTATTATTTCGGTCATGTTGTGTCGGCCATGTCTGGGTAAAATGGGTAAAGAGAAGCGGGGGGCATTCATTTGGCTGGTGTGCCACTTCCTCCCCCAAATGATTGAGGCTGATGGCAGAGTGGTAAAGGGGTATTACACAGAGGCGAGGAGGCTCAGGTGGTCCAAGTTGCTGTACCATCTGAGGAGAATTTTCAACACACTGCGCAACAACCACCAACTCAAGCATCTCTGGGCTGACCTTGTTGCCAGAGAGCAAGACCTGCTGGACCACCTGGGTGTGGTGATTGGTGGCCCTGTTGGTGAGTACAATTCAGAGTAATGTGCACATTTAAATGCTCTGTAGTGACAGTAGAAGATTTGTTGATATGCTGCTTGCAATGTTTTTGGACATGTGGAATGCAAATTAAATATACAGTGGCCCTGATTTATACAGTATTTGCTACACATTACTGTCATTTGTTGACGTAACAGCTGCACAAACTTACAAAACACAACTTGATCTTGTAAATTAGTGCTGCTTTGATGTTAATACATGATGGTAATGCGGCTCAAACCTATGTTTCATACATGTTCTGTGAGTGTACCATGAAAGACATGTATTTCACAATCTAAAGCAAGGAATTAATGTGGTCCCCAATTTTTGGGAATACATATCTGAACTGTATTCCTGGCCATACCTACAAAGTTCTTTCTAACCTCAGGTAGTATCTTAGGCTGATACTTTGACTTGGTTTGTGCCGCAATTAAATTAGAAATGGATGCCAAAGTAATGCACATGGGTTCATATCTAAATGTTTGGTGCTACTTTCCATAGCTGTAGCGTAAAACATGAAGCAAATGCTACAAATTGAAGAATAAAAAATATATCTGGCCCTCTGTTCATTGTTCCTGTGTGTTTTAATTTGCCTTGGGCACAATAGCTGGAACAGAGCTGATGCATTTGACATCTGTGCCACTTTATAGCCATGCAATTCTCATAAGTTATCGGGTCATCATGGGATGCTTGAAGTTGCTGATTGCATGGTCACAATTTATTACTTGCATGATGTTGTGCAAGGGACCCCTGACCGATTCCATCATGCATATAAAGTGCCCAAATAATTTGCTACTTTACATTTGGTACACCCCTGCTGATCTAATGCAGCATATGTACAAGAGCTATCTTCCCAGTATGAAGGCTATCACAGACATGGGTGTATGCTAAGATCAGAAGACCAGCATTCCTGCGACTGATGCCATTCCCAAGGTACAAACAAATTGAAACCTACATCATCAAGATTGCCAAGGTAGGACATTTGCTAAACCATGTTTCAATAATGGGACAGTGTCAGTTTGTTGTATACCCGCAGATCACCCAACTTGGCTAATGTAAGATGATGAATGTGGCTAACTGTGAATTCCAATACCCGATAGGGGTACACAGGGCAATGAGTAACACATTTCAGGTGCAATGACTACACCTGTGCCCATGCATTCTGTCACGGATGACCAAAATAAACACAGTCAACATATATTTCTTTGTGGTATTAATTTAGATAAATGGCCAATCCATGTTTAGCATCAGATTGTCATCAAGTAACACACAGGATCCCTGCCATTATGGTGTGATAGAGGGCATATCTGGCTCAGCGTACACTGTCAATGTAGCATATGTAACCTACAGACAACACAGGCCCACATATAATGGACCATAGAAAGCATAATAATTCATGAGCTAAACTCAACCCACATGAGCATCACACAGTAACTGAGTGTCCCTTCATGCACAAGCCACAATACCTGAGTGACTGGTATTGCAGTGCACCAGGAACATGGCTTTACATGTCTCTCATAACAACAAATTAATAAATGGAGTATACTCTACAAATGAATCTGCAACCAATTGAGGAATCATGTTTGTCAGCTCATGATTGTTAGGGCCACTGCATGTGTGCATATGTGTGTCTTTCACTCACTGGAGTGACAGGGTCAATACACGTTTGCAGTGGTATGTCTCTTGGAGTGTCATCATGCCTGAGGGGCTGGACTATCAGATATAATGTCACACACAGTAATTATTTCTTCAAAGTGTTGTACAGTGCACAGACATTGAGCACATTTCACCCTTCCATGCTTTACATGTGGACCTGCCCTCTACACAATTGGAGAAGTGGCTCGATTTGCGGACCCAGACATATCCAGTAAGTGTTGATATTTCAGTTCTGTGTTGTGTTTGCAGATGTTGTGTTGTTGACTCCTGTGTGTTGGACAAATATCAAGGTATGATGTGCTGGCACATGATCTGATATATGACTTGACTGGCGTTTGACTTTTATTTCCATATTTGAGTTGAACAATCAGTGGTGCAGAGTCATCATTTGGGATTGTAGTGCAGCGCTTTAGGCATGGCCATGTGAATAGGGTGACATTTGTTGTTACATTTCTTGTAATTAAAAATTTGGAGGTAGCCATTTTCATGATTTAGTCAGCAAGTCATACCCTGAATCACACAGAGCAGGGATGCCGAAGTACTACCCACAGACTTGAGCCTTCCTGTTAAGTAATGAACATGTAGGACGGTATGTTTGACTTCCTAGCAGCATCTAGCTCCAAATGTTGTGCTATGTTTATGAGGCACTTAAGTACAATGTCATACGTGTGCATGCAGCTCAGGCCCAGATGGGTGCTTGCATCTATGTGCTTCTTGTAGGACAGGTATTTGTGATGTCAAATGATGTTGACAATTGCCCGCAACTAGGAACATAAATGTGGATGTGATTGTACAATGTTTGTGTCTATCCTATTTGGACACCCTCCTTACCTGTGGTGGACTGACTAAACTCGTGGACAGCTGTCCAAAGCTTCCTGGCTGTCCTTGATGTTTGAAAGTATGTCTTGCATGTCCATCCCCCCCGAGGCACAGCCCTAGGGTTATGAAATATGTGTACCTAGGTGTGAGGATCCAAGTGTAGTACACAGATATTTAATTCAGAAATTCATTTGTTCCAACCTAGGATATCCACTCATAATTAGCAACTGCATACCATCCTGGCAATTCCATTTACAAATCACAGATCTTGTGGCCTTTGATTGTCATCCAGAAGATAGTCATTAATTGGCCTGTCACATGTGGAGGACTGCCAGCATTTGTTATGTGACTAATGGCAGAACAATGATGCTTAGATCATTTAAGTGGGTACACATCTTTTAGAGCATTGCTGTGCTGTTAGATAGGACATGTGTAGGCTGCTTTGGCATGTATGTCCTCAGGGACAATCTGTGATCTGTACTGTGATTTGGCCTGTTTAAGCTAATTTTGATGAATGTTTTGAATATCATCAGTAGCTGTATCACACAATGATGTAACTAATGTTAGGCTTCATCTTTTTTAACAGCAGCCGATATGGATGCCAATCAGAAAGAAAGAACAATCTAAATGGTGGGAAGCAGTTACATTACAAAAATACATTGACTGTGGAAGAATTCCCAGAGTTTTAAGAATTTTCACAATTCCAACCCTTGAGAATCCAGACTCTGAACTGGTAGTAGAATGGATGGAAAATAATCACCAATGCAGAATTAATATGCTGAAAATACTGGTTAAATACACATGGAAAGAATGAGACAGGTTAAATGTAGAAATTGAAAACATTATGAAAGAATTAAACGAAAAGGATTCTATTGAGGAATATGACAAAGAAACGGAGAGAATAAATGAAAAATTACAAAAAGTTGAGGAAACTCTAAAACTAAAGAAACAACAACAATTTGTGAGCGATCTGAAGGACTATGAAAAAGGACAAATTCTTATGTTTGGAATAACCAGTTATATGTCTCTTGGAGTGTCATCATGCCTGAGGGGCTGGACTATCAGATACAATGTCACACACAGTAATTATTTCTTCAAAGTGTTGTACAGTGCACAGTCATTGAGCACATTTCACCCTTCCATACTTTACAGGTGGACCTGCCCTCTACACAATTGGAGAAGTGGCTCGATTTGTGGACCCAGACATATCCAGTAAGTGTTGATATTTCAGTTCTGTGTTGTGTTTGCAGATGTTGTGTTGTTGACTCCTGTGTGTTGGACAAATATCAAGGTATGATGTGCTGGCACATGATCTGATATATGACTTGACTGGCGTTTGACTTTTTTTTCCATATTTGAGTTGGACAATCAGTGGCGCAGAGTCATCATTTTTGATTGTAGTGCAGCGCTTTAGGCATGGCCATGTGAATAGGGTGACATTTGTTGTTACATTTCTTGTAATTAAAAATTTGGAGGTAGCCATTTTCATGATTTAGTCAGCAAGTCATACCCTGAATCACACAGAGCAGGGATGCCGAAGTACTACCCACAGTCTTGAGCCTTCCTGTTAAGTAATGAACATGTAGGACGGTATGTTTGACTTCCTAGCAGCATCTAGCTCCACATGTTGTGCTATGTTTATGAGGCACTTAAGTACAATGTCATACGTGTGCATGCAGCTCAAGCCCAGATGGGTGCTTGCATCTATGTGCTTCTTGTAGGACAGGTATTTGTGATGTCAAATGATGTTGACAATTGCCCGCAACTAGGAACATAAATGTGGATGTGATTGTACAATGTTTGTGTCTATCCTAGTTGGACACCCTCCTTACCTGTGGTGGACTGACTAAACTCGTGGACAGCTGTCCAAAGCTTCCTGGCTGTCCTTGATGTTTGAAAGTATGTCTTGCATGTCCATCCCCCCCTGAGGCACAGACTTAGGGTTATGAAATATGTGTACCTAGGTGTGAGGATCCAAGTGTAGTACACAGACATTTAATTGAGAAATTCATTTGTTCCAACCTAGGATACCCACTCATGATTACCAACTGCATACCATCCTGGCAATTCCATTTACAAATCACAGATCTTGTGGCCTTTGATTGTCATCCAGAAGATAGTCATTAGTTGGCCTGTCACATGTGGAGGACTTGCAGCATTTGTTATGTGACTAATGGCAGAACAATGATGCTTAGATCATTTAAGTGGGTACACATCTTTTAGAGCATTGCTGAGCTGTTAGATAGGACATGTGTAGGCTGCTTTGGCATGTATGTCCTCAGGGACAATCTGTGATCTGTACTGTGATTTGGCCTGTTTAAGCTAATTTTGATGAATGTTTTGAATATCATCAGTAGCTGTATCACACAATGATGTAACTAATGTTTGGCTTCATCTTTTTTAACAGCAGCCGATATGGATGCCAATCAGATCCACGAATTCCAGAGTAGGGCGATGCGTTATCGCCACATTCTGGATGTTGGTTCTGGGTTCTGCCATATGGCAAGGCATTATCGTCATGAGAGAGCCACAGGGGTCTGGAGGGCATTTGCCCAAGGGGGCCCATCCCTGTCCACAACAGCCGCCACCACCAGCACCACCACTCCAACCCAAGTGCACCAAGGATGACAGCCACCACTGCAGGTCCCTCAACATCATCCGCTCATGGACCACTGACAGCAACCCCTGCACCTCCTCCTCCAAGCATGGCACCGGCAACATTAAAACCCTCCACAACTGGCACACAGACCACCTCTGCTACAGTCATTGACAATGTTGAATTTAGGAATATGCAACGTGACATGCAATGGATGTTGCGCAGAATGAACAGGCTGCAGTAGTAGGTGTCCCAGATTAACAGGAGAGTGCGTGGGATAAAAAAGATCCTGCAGAGGGCAAATTTATAACTGTTGGACCCTCAGCCATCATTCCCTCCACTCCCACCCCTTTCCTGGTTCTTATATTTAGTGGGTTTAGGGGGCTTAGTGTTAGGTTAGAATAGGCTGTTAGTTTAGTTAGTATAAGTGGGTTAGGGGGTGGAGGGTATGATATTTTTACATGTGTTTTTTTGTGGGTGGGTGGGTGGGGGATGATGTCGGTGTTTTTGTGTATTAAAAAATAAAAAAAATAAAAAAATATATATATTAAAAACAATATATATATACAAGTTCCAATCTGAGTAAACTGTATGAAAGTGGGGCAACAGAGCATTAAGATTTGAGGAAATCTTAAGGCAGATGTCCTGGTTGAATTAATTAACAAATATGGCAACAGATAAGGAAATACTGCGTTGTGCAGCTGCATAACAGCTGTTTGAAAATATAGGTCAGAAAGAGATTGATACACAGGAAGGTATAAACACAAATCCTGGAAGGTTATGTAAAAGCCGTAAAGCATTATGGGATATGATGTGGAAATATTCAAAGAAAGAACAATCTAAATGGTGGGAAGCAGTTACATTACAAAAATACATTGAATGTGGAAGAATTCTCAGAGGTTTAAGAATTTTCACAATTCCAACCCTTGAGAATCCAGACTCTGAACTGGTAGTAGAATGGATGGAAAATAATCACCAATGCAGAATTAATATGCTGAAAATACTGGTTAAATACACATGGAAAGAATGAGACAGGTTAAATAAAGAAATTGAAAACATTATGAAAGAATTAAAAGAAAGGGATTCTATTGAGGAATATGACAAAGAAACGGAGAGAATAAATAAAAAATTACAAAAAGTTGAGGAAACTCTAAAACTACAGAAACAACAACAATTTGTGAGAGATCTGAAGGACTATGAAAAAGGACAAATTCTTATGTTTGGAAGAAAATATGATGTCGTTAGAAACAAATTTAGAGAAGGATTGAATGCAGTTAATTTTTCAAAAGAAATTATGACATTAATGAGGGAGGAGACAGAAAAAACAGAGGGATACAAGAAAGGAAATAAGAGAGAGTGAAGATAGTGAAAGAAAGTGATATATACACTCAACCAGACAGTAGAGGAGTAAAAAACAATATTTTAAAGGAATTCGACCCGATAGCCCAGGGTAGATCTATGGGTCAAGCAGGAAGAGGAAGAGAATCTCATCGAGGACGGGGCAGAGGAAGAGGAGTAAAAAGAGGAGCAGGAGAGTCAAAAGAAAACTCAACAGGAATGCAAACAAGGGGTCAAAGGACAACAAAGTAATGGAGAAGATGACAGTAATCAATGACAGGTATATATCAGATTCAGAAAGAGAAGTACTATCACTAGGACTATCGTTTCACCCAACAACACATTTCAATTGAACCCAGAGTCAAATAGACTTTTTCCAATTCATTAGATAATTGAAATTAAAGAAATGGTTTGGTACAAAAATAAATAACAAAAAAGTGGATATTGAATGGATGCCCTTTAATTTAGAGATAGGTGACATAGAAATGTTTTATACTTTGTGTGAATTGGATGAAAATATTGAACCCATTTTGAATTTACAGCAATTGGGTATTGATGTCCATGAAAGATGTCCGAGCAAGTTTAAACCAAAATCAACATTCTGTCCACCAGTTAATTGTGATGCGATTAATGTTTTTGAGAAAGGCATTATTAAGGAAATAAAAAAACTGAGATATGTGAAGAGATCAAATTATGATAACTTACAATTTAAACAGAAAAGCGATGGAATCATTACGTAATGATAAAGAAATCATTATAAAGAAATCGGATAAAGGAGGTAATGTTGTGGTATTATCTAGAGAGAAATATATCAGGGAAGGATTAAGACAGTTACAAGACACCAGCAGCAATCGTGTGGCTAGTAGAGAGGAAATAAAGGATGTTAAAAGTAAAGTGTTTGAAAAACTGGATGAGTGGAAAGATCAGGGACACATAGAATGGGACGAATACCAATTCCTTAAGGTCGAATTTCCCAGGAAAGTACATAAAAGTGTGGATGATCCTCCCGGTAGACCTATAGTGTCATCTATAGGGAGTCTTTTTGAAAAGATTTCCAAATATGTTTTTTTTTCTACATCCATTTGTAGAAGCATTACCTTCATATATTAAAGACACTAGATATTTTCTGAGGATAATTGATGGGATTATGTGGGAAGAGGACTATCTTCTTATGAGTCTGGATGTTGCGAGTCTTTATACAAGTATACCTCATGAGAATCGTATAAAAGCATTGAGATACTACTTGAGAGCAAGATCATTGTCATACCTTTTGCATACAGAGATGCTGTTAGACATATGTGTCTAACAAATATTTTTTGTTTTTTGAAAACACACTGTATCATCAATGTCAGGGAACTGCGATGGGCACTTGTTTTTCTCCCAGCTACAGGGGTTTGTACCTGGGGTGGTGGGAGGAACAAGTGGTCAGGAACATCACTGGTTTTGAAGATCAGTGAATTATCTGGGAAAGATATACAGATTACATTTTTTGCATCTGGAAAGGCAGTAAAGAATCTGCTATAGAATCTGTGACTAATTTGAATGACAACTCTTTAAATTTAAAAGTTAGTAGTGAAATACATCATTTGGAGTTGGTGTTTTGGATGTGAAAGTGAGTGTGGTTGAGAATAAGCTGGAATGTGAGTTATTTAGAAACGATACAGCAGGTAATAGTTTATTTCACACCACAAGCAATCACCCAAAGAACTTAATTCAAAGCATCCAGTATCGGGAATTACTACGTGTTAGAAGGAACTGTAGTTTAGATCAAACTTTTTAAAAAGAAGCTACTCTCATGATTAAAAGAGATTGTAGAAAAGGCATTGATGAAAGTTAGACAGGTGAAAAGAGATGATTTATTGGTGACCAAATCTATAAAACATAAACATGAGGATCAATAAATGAGATTTATCACTACTTATCATAATAAGACGGGTAAAATAAAAAGGATGTTAAAGAAATTTTGGCCAGTATTGAAAACGGATGACAGTATTGCAATGGTGATTAATGACCATCCTACATTTACATTCAGAAGATGTAGATCATTAAAGGATACATTAAGTCAATGTGTGGTACCAACTATGGAGAAGAATAGATCCATTTAAGGGTTCTTTACTTGTGGGAAATGCAAAGCGTGTAAATAAAGCGATAATTGTAAAGAAATACAATTTCCCAGGTACTATAAGATCTTTTATAATTAAGAAACATATGACCTGTCATTCAGATTACTGCATATATGCTTTGAAATGCCCCTGTAATAAATTCTACATAGGGAGCACGATACACATGGCGAAGAAAAGGGTATTAGAACATATGAGGGCGATTAAAAATGAAGATAAAACATACCCTGTAGCCAGACATTTTAAGATTACCATGATAAAAATGCAAATAAATTGAAATTTGTGGTACTGGATAGAGTTGCATTGAATATAAGAGGTGGAAATACAATATTAGAATTGAGGAAATTAGAATCTCGATTAATAATAGAGTGTAATACCATGGAACCTGAAGGATTGAATAAGGATGCGGAACTGGCCGTACATTTGATGGAATAATATGACAGTATTTCAATTTAAAATAAAAGATATGGTTGAGATAACTGCAAAACGAGGTAGTATATGTGTAATACTGATTGTTATGTGTTAAGGTGATGGTTTTGTTATAATGTGATTTTAATGCACTGTATTTTTTTGTTTTCATAGAAATATGAAAAACATGGCGGTCGCAAAAGAGTAAAAAAGCAAAAAAGCAAAAGAGCTACTATACACAAGGGTCATTGAAATGCAAAAATAGAATCGAAATGTATAATCTTTTCTGCATAAACACTGTGGATTAAAGTCTAAGTATATGATGTTTGAAAAAACAGATTGAAAAGGAGATGGGAAGTAGATCGAGATAATGTTTTCATAATATAAGGAGGTATATGGGCCCACTTGGGATATAATATTGAATGAGATTGACAATTTTGGGAATATGAAAAGGACATTGTCGAATAAATTGTAGAAACAGTAGGAATCATTTGGAATTATGTGTAATTGATCGAGTATATATAATAGGAATATGAGATGTAGTAGTTAAAAGATTGTATGAATACAATAGGTGATTAGAGATCGAAATATATATGATACAAAGACAGAATTTGTTTGAAAAGAATGTTTAAAAGGTTTAAAATGTTCAAAGTGTATGAAAAACATATTCCAAGATGGCCGCAGCAGTAAAAAACAAACTTGTGTCCATTATTGCTGTTGAGTAAAAAGGAAAATCATTTATGGAAATGGAAGTAAGGACTAACACTGCCTGTCATCAAGGGAGCGTAGACTTCCGAAATGCGTTGGGTGTTTTATTTTGCCGGAACAAACTTTTTTGAAATTGAGGATATTGTGTGGCCGAGACATTTCTTTCCATGCAGAGAGGAGCATTATGATTTTATATATATTGCGTTGGGTTAAAGATCTTAAGTTACAAACATCCAAGAAATGACACTTAAAAAACAAATGCATATTAATATGATAAAGATTGAGTATTTAATTGTTATTGTAAGATTGTATGATATATGTAGCGGGTATTCGTAAGTAAAGCAGTTCTTTCACGAAATATGGTAATTGAGCACTTTGTGATTGGTGTATATAAACGGAGCCAAAATGGCGATCCACAGGTCGAGGAAGGCGGCAACGCCGAAACGCATCCCTGTAGGTAGATAAACATGATTTAAACTTGTAAAGTCCGTGGAGTGCTGCCTTTTTCCCTTATCTATGGGAGAGAAGTGTTTAGTATAATACGCAGTGGCGCGCGTATCAGGAACAGCACCGTTGACGTTTAGGTGCCGAAAGGAAACGCCGCGGTCAAAGTGTTTTATATATATATATATATATATATATATATATATATATATATACATATATATATATATATATATATATATATATATATATATATATATATAAAATTGTTTAGGATAAGATAGTATGTGTTTAGGTTAGTATCTGTTGTCCTCCATGTGTCCCGTCATGTAAGGGGGGTGAGGGATTGATGTTTAGATTGTATAGTTAAATGTGATAAGTAAGTTTAGCTGAGGGTAGTTAGGGCCAGTTGTGGGTAATGTGTAGTTAGGATAGGTTAAGTTAGTTAAGGTGTTTCCCTTAGTTTTATTATCCTTTTTTACAGTTAAATAAATATTTAGGTACTCCCTTACAAGATGTGTCATATGCTTGGGTATCAGGGTATTGGCATGGGTGAACAGTGTTAATTTTGTATTTGCATTTGTGTTCCATACTGCATCCAAATCCCAATTGAGCTCTCACATTGGCAGCTTCACCAAAGCTACTTCTCTATGCATCTGCCATCTTTTGCACCCACCACTCAAGGTTACTATGGTTCCCAATGTGTTGTTAAGTTTGGATGTATGTTTATAATCTGTCATACTTTGAGAACAGATTTTGAATCTTGGGCACTATGATACGTCTGCCTGCAGCCTCCTGTTCATGTGAACCCTGATAAGGTGACTGATGGGATAATCTTATATAGTTCTGTATACATAACTCACACCTATCATTTCTTACATTATACTGCCAGGTTGCATGTTTGTCCGTACACTCGTACACATCCATTCCTGCTGTATGGTGTGTGTTTGATGACATTTTAGAGTCAGATGTCACATACCTAAAGATTGTCTAGAAAAAAAAATTGAAGACATTGATTTTCTGCTTACACATCCCTTGAAGCAGATTTATTCTATCCAACACAGCATTATACTGTAATTTTTCTATTTACTTCAGAAATAACCCTCAGGAAGGGCAGATGATGGTACAATCCAGACCCCAGTGCATAGTTATCAGCCCACAATCTTTCAAGGCAATTGTATTGACATTCTATGGCCATTGACATGAGGCAAACATCACTCATCTCCTACACGGTTGATGTGTCACATTGCACAGCAACAAAGTGGTTGTGTAAGTGCTATTTATTTTAAAGTGCTCTAGTGCTATATTTACATAGTCCAGGATTGTGAGTCCATTAGTGTGACACCTTCTATTGTGATACTACACAAGTGCAAAAGGACATGTCATTGGACATGCTGGGGTGAAGTGTCATACAGTGCAGAGGAACATGAATTGCCAATGAGGTAGTGAAAGACAATCACAGAGCATAGTGTTTAGGTAAACATTGGGCTGGAGAACAATGCATGTGAGCAGCTGTTGCAAAACTGGCATGTTACGAAGCACAGGACCTTGGATATAAGTGCCCATTTGGCGTGGACTTGTGCTAAAGGGTACTCTTATGGGTGAAGGTGATCTGTTCCACGTCTTCATCTTCTGATGTGTGTGTTGTCTCCTCTGCCCTTGGTGGTGGTGAGTTTGAAGGGGCAACACACACTTCAGTGTTTGAAGAAGTGGAGTCAAAAATCCCGGTAGCTGCCAACTGTGGGGCTATTAAGGGCAGTACTGCAGCAAGGAGGAGCTGCTGGTTTTTAAGTATAGAAGCTACATCACTGTGGTAGGCAGCCAGGTCGGCTCTGAGGGGGTCAATATTGCATTCGTGCACGCAGTGAAAGGTTTGGTGTGCAAGGTGTTGTGACAACTCCCGTACAGCTGTGCTGATTTCCTTCACACTTTGTTGAAGTTCTTGCAAGATAGATGTTCGCCCTTGCATGGCTGCTGCCTGTTCTGCAGATGACATCATGCACGAACGCACCCCCTCTAGGCTGGCTACCATATTTTGCATCCCCACCTGCACCTCCTTGGCCAGCTCCCTCAGTACTCCAACCCTCCGTCTACTTCCATTATCATAGTGTGGCCCTGCAATGGCTGTGGGTGTTCAGATGGCACTTTCACCACACTTAACAATCTGGAACTGACCCAGTCTCATATATTTCACATCCAGCTATATGTTGCTGAGACCTAGCATATACTATGTATAGCATTGGCATGGCACAATACAGGTGTCAGCATTGGTAGTGTGTAATGTTGATGTTGGGGAATGTGTGCTACATTGGATTGCACTGGTGGTCCTAGCAGTGTTCCATTTCCTCTTCTGACTGTGCGGGTGTGTTTCACTAGCCGGAAACATATGTTCTTCCCCTCAATGCTGTTGTCTTAGCACTATGACACTTGAGATGTTGCATGGTGGCATTGCAGCTATTGTGAACCAGGCACAGGGTAGACCCTGACATGTGCAGCATGGGTATGACATTACTGCTGTGTACCTCACAATGTTTATGACAATGCCAGATGTTTGTAGCGACTATGTACATTAACATTTGACAGGATTAGCACATTATTATTGATTACAGGGGATTGATAACGTTGTCATCCTAAACCCTCTAATTTGGGTGTGTTTGATCCATGGGCACGTAACTGCCATTAGCTAATTGACCTGCACACACAGCAGAGGTGGTAATGGCAACTGTTGTCAATGTTAAATTCCACTTGTGGATATGGCCTGAGACTGTTAATTGAGCCCAAGTTCATGTAGCGACAATACCAGCTGTCGTGTGACAGCATGCCAGTTTTACGTTGTACCCTACCCTCCTGGACTGGCTTTGCTTTTCCATCATCCTCGGCATGGCAGCATACCCCCATGCAAAGGTTGTTGGTGTAGTGTTGTATTGTGCCCCAGGTTTGCCCTGCACAGCCCATGCCCCTGGGCCGTGCCCCTTTGACCTTTCCACTACCTGATTATCATGGCTTACATGCATTGTGTAGTAGGTATGTCCCCCCCCGCTTGCAGTTCACAATTAGGCATTTTAGTTCCCCATGCCACTTACCCTGCATCTGTGTTGTTTCCTGGTAGTCTGCGCTGTCCTGTCCTTGAATCCCTGTGACGATTTCCTCAGGGATAACGGCTGCCACCATCTCCTCGATGTGGTCCAGGGCCTCCTGCGGTGCTGGACTCCCACCTCCAGTATGCAGTGCTGCCTTCCTGTTCCTGTAGCGACAATACCAGCTGTCGTGTGACAGCATGCCAGTTTTACGTTGTACCCTACCGTCCTCGACTGGCTTTGCTTTTCCATCATCCTCGGCATGGCAGCATACCCCCATGCAAAGATTGTTGGTGTAGTGTTGTATCGTGCCCCAGGTTTGCCCTGCACAGCCCATGCCCCTGGGCCATGCCCCTTTGACCTTTCCACTACCTGATTATCATGGCTTACATGCATTGTGTAGTAGGTATGTCCCCCCCGCTTGCAGTTCACAATTAGGCATTTTAGTTCCCCATGCCACTTACCCTGCATCTGTGTTGTTTCCTGGTAGTCTGCGCTGTCCTGTCCTTAAATCCCTGTGACGATTTCCTCAGGGATGACGGCTGCCACCATCTCCTCGATGTGGTCGAGGGCCTCCTGCGGTGCTGGACTCCCACCTCCAGTATGCAGTGCTACATTCCTGTTCCTGGCCAGCTTTTCCTTGGTCCTGGACTTGCAGTCATGCCAGCGTTTCTTGCACTCGGTGACTGTTCTCCGTACTTCTGCCACACTGTTGATCTTATTGACAATTTGTTGCCAAATTGCCTTTCTCCTCCCAAATGGCAATTTACAGGTGACAGAAAGTTGATGCTGGTGTTCCGTCACCTCTTTCACCAGTATTTCATGCTCCTCTGCACTGAACCGACACTTCCTTTTCTTTTTTTCCCTCTCCTGAGTCTTGTGTGGGTCCTCCTGGCTGGTTCCTGGTCAGTTGTCATCTTCCTGGGGTCTCTCATAGCTTCTGGAATCCATTTTGGGGCTCTTTTGCACATTTTGCAGTGTTTGTGCCGCTTTTTGATGATATTGCGTAAAAAAATGGCTGATCCGGTTTGCGACGACGTAATCTGGATAAAAGTCATTTGCTCCACAATAACGTTGTTTTTCTTTAAGATGTGGAGCATTGGATTGAGTAAAAAAAAAATTACTCTCACCAGTGGTTTGCGTTTCCATGTGTCAAAGTATAAATTTGACGCCCGGGTTGCGCAATGAAATGGCGTTAGCCGGTGTTAAAATTTTTGATGCAAAACTGTGTTGGCGCAGTTTTGCTTCAAAAAGTATAAATATGGGCCTAAATGCTTTACATTTTTAACCACCCTTGAGTGTGGGAAAGACAATGGGTGGAGACAAGCAGCTCCACGGCCCTTAGAGGAAATCAAGTAGGCTGACAAGATATAGACCACCAAAATATTGTGAAAAGTATGTATATGTAAGTACAGACATAGTATTCTTAACTCTACACCTAAGTACATCGAAGATACATTTTTATTGTCGAGGTACATAAAGGAGAGATAACTATCTCAATCAATACCATAAGTGATATAGTCATCTTCACAATATTTTTGTAGTCAGATATTTGGTTGCAATGTTTTTTGTAGTACAATATTAAGGAGTTGATATTCTGGTAGTGTACCAGCAAAATGCACAAGATTGTGGTCTACTCATATTTAAAGAGGGTGGGACATGTATACCTCAACTACATGATCCCCGAGACTGGGAAGTGTTATTTTTTTGTTCCTATCTTTTTGTGATGGCCAGGGGTACTTTAGGCCCCCATTGGTCTGGTCAGGACAGGTTATGTGGAGTGGTGATGAAGGCCTTTTTATTATTATTTTCTGTTTCTTCTCGACCTGTATGACATGATGGGAGAGACCTGCAGAACAGAGCGGTCCAAGGATCATTACTTTATCTATCACCCACTATTTCACTTTCTTTGTTTTTTAATCAATGCTCGCAGAAATTCGGAGGGTTGAAAACAGTGAGCACGCAATACACAAGCTCCCAACTTGCTCATGCTCATTTTTAATATTTTTCATTGTTTGTGAACATGTCTCGATAATTTTCCAGAAAGCATAAACATTTAGGAATATACATGTACCTGTATATGAGATGAACGATTATATTTTTAATTATATATGACAAACTGATGGACAGAATTTCCCCAAAGCAGAAGAGGTACCTAATGATGGCAAGTGCGCAGTGCAGAACGTCTTCCAGGGGGGACATAGACCCCCCTCCACCTGTTGTGCCGCTGTCCCAGACTGTTTTTGGCCGGGGGCGCGGACGTACTAGTGCAGGTAGTGTAACACTACGGCGGCTGTAGTGTTATGCTGCACTATGAGCCTGCACACCAGGGCGTACCTAAATCCAAGGGGCGGGCAAGCACCCTCTATTACCCCTCCTGCAGATGCCCATGCACAGTGCCATTTAAAAATGCTGTACATTCATATGGAAGTTTCAGAGTTGCACAGGTAGGAACCTTATAGGAAAACTGATATTGTCACAAAGTGTCAAGTTTTCGTATCCCTTACAACATTTAATTTGTTTATCTGACATATCAGCACCGTTGGACGGGCAAACAAAAGCAGCCGAGGCAAAAAATAGTCTACTCACTTCCTCCCTCCCTCTTTTTTATTTGCATTCAATCTCTCTTGCTCCATCTATCTCGCTCTATCTTTTCACGTCTATCTCTCCCTTCCTCTAGAGGCAGATGCAGTGGTCATTGGCTATTAAAAAAATGGACACTAGTGGCTCCAGTGTAACACCCCATGGGATAAATGGCCAGCTCTGCCGATCTACATCCAATATAGCATATTCAGAAACTGCATACTGAACACCATACTGTACCCAAACCGTAATTTAATTTGGTCAAAGAAAGGCAAAGGTATTAAGGGTGCAATAATTAAGTGAAGTGTCAATTAGACTTAGATAAAGTTTAAATTATTCTGGTGTAATTCGCATAATTTCAGGAATGTCTCCTTATCCTTGGTATGCAGAATTCCAGATTTGGACCTCAGGCATTACACAACGACGCACTATTTCTCCCCCGTTTATAGCACAATTACAGGCAGATTTAAGAGCCCCTTTTGCCATCTAACAGCACATTAGCATCATTTTTTTACACTAATGTGGCATTAGCTTGCCAAAAACATCACACCAGATTTACCACGTGGTGCAATGCATGCATTGCGTCACTTTGTAACCCTTTGAGCTACACCACTTATGCGCCACGCATAATGTATGCAAATGGGCGTCCCCCGTTAAGGAGGGTGAAAAAATGGTGCAAAGAAAACTAAGCGTTTTTTTGGCATCATTTTTTTCAGCACATTTAACACCTGTTCATAACAGAAGTTAAAAGGTGGCACACCATTATTCTTAATGGGCCTCAATGGGCTTTGCAGGATTAGCGAACTACCATAAAATATTTTGACACTAGCTCCCTAACTACCGCCATGGTGCACAGTATCTTAGATACAGTGCACACATAGTGGCGTTAGGGGGCGCTAACCGGCCCAAGAAAAGTGGCGCAGCACACAGTGCACCACCACTTTTCTTAAATCTGACCCTTAGAGTCTGAGAGCACAGGAATAACGAGAACGACCAGAACACAAGCAGCTCTTGTTCGTAGCAATCGTGTTTTTGCACTTTTTTGCACAAAATGCTTCCTTGCATCAAAAATTTAGGTGGGCGAGGACACTGCATGTTAAAATACATAGCTAAATGAAGGATTTGAATAGTTTTCCTGACATTTTGCTTAACTATGCAAAGGCACTCCACTGTGATACACACACACACACATACACATATGTTCCTTTATTTCCGTTCTCCAAATGAACAGTCATTAGCGATTCTTTTGTGCAGCCAACAGGATGAAGTTATTGCTTATGGCAGCTCTACAAACTACCTGAGTGCTGTGCATATTTGCCCATCAAGCACTCATGGCACATGCCTGCAGAGGTGATGCCGCTCCTGACACTTTTCTCCTTCAGTTACTGACTGAATAATCATCTCCGACATCCTTTCACCTTCCCCACCAGAGACAACGACAGTATAATGGCATCTCCCCCACACGGAAAAAATTAGAACCTCACAATGGCCAGGAACCCGCCATTTAGGGACCGACACTGATCCTAATGAGATGACATTAATGCTCTTCTGATAATTGCATATCTACCCTCTCTCCCCTGGACTGTAGCTTCCAACAGACAATGGATGTGCAGCCTCAGGGCTTGCGTGGCACTGGGGGTCGCGAGCAATCAACCACACACTCCGCTCCAGGGCCGCAGGGAGAGGAGGGTTTGCTGCTGCTTGCGCCACTGCTCTACCTCGCGTTTTCTTCTGCCCTTATATGCAAACGTCCCCCACCACCGGGACCTATTTTCATGTTAATGTGACTTTCAAGATCTCTGCCTAATCGGTTATGGAAAAGTATGTAAAAACCTACCCTTCTATTACAGTGCCTTGTGCTTTGTGTGCTATCCTTAACTGCACATCTCCCTTCTTAGCTGAAGGCAACTGTGCCACCTATAGGGTCATATTGTCTACTTCCAATATATTAGTGGAAAAGAGAAGCTAAAACGAAGGCTTGCTCCAAAAAGAGGGACCAAAATAAATGCTTAAAAAATGCATCAATATTATGTAATTAAACGTTTTAATTTGCACGTTCTGCAGCTTTACTCACAATGTAAAATTAGCCTATATTGAAATCTGTTGTTTGAAGGTGTTGCAGTTGATGATAAAAAACTGCATGAAGGTAAGCAAAATGTATCTCCATACACCAAGTTAAACGGTGAAGTACTATATGTTGACAGCAAAGCGTCGGAACTTATTGCCATATTACAAAACGTTTTGTAAATGTTTATTACACTCTATGTTTTGAAGAATAATTTTATATTCAATATTAAGGTATTTTCAGATTTATTGTGGGTTCTTAGAAAAAAACAAAGAAACACCCAAATATTTAGAGATATTTTTTGAGATAATTATAGAAACATCCAAATATTTTAGAGATTTTTTAGAGATAATAACAGTATGATGCATGTGTTCCATCTGAGACAGGTTTATAACGACAACAATATGATGGGAAAGATGTCAGCGTGCTAAAATATAATTGGGGTATTAGAAGCCTGCACAAGGACAAGTTGTTTAGATATTCACATTGCACGCATTTATATGAAATTATGCAGACACATACTATAATTAGGGGTGGATTAACTTGCATAATTCCGTGTATCGTAACCACACTGAATTACCCCAAAATTCAGTGAGATTACCTTGAATTATGAGAGCAGGGTAATTCTGCATAGAGTGCTATTTTTTAGTGCAAAAAATGCCCCTTCATATCCAAGATGGGCAAGAGAATGCATTTTGTGCACTAACTAGAGCTAACTGCATCATAACATGAATAGCAAGCTCAAGCAGCCACTCGCTCTCACTAAATGTGTACTTGGGCAAAGATAAAGGCTGAACTAGCTGTACAGAGCATCAGGCATTTCCCCGGGAGGTTGAACAGGTGGGAGGCCGCTTTTGTTACTGGAAGGCTGGCTTCGTGACAGTACAGCAGTTTCAAAAGCACTGCAGAGTTCCTTGTATATCCAACAGTTTTCAGGTAACAATAAGAGTGCAAAGATAACTCTGATGATTAATGTACCTGCTGGAGAGAGATCAGAGAGAGATCAGAGTTTTGTCTAGTGTCAGTTTTGACTCATCTAAGGTAGCTCAGAGGGTTAATATGGCTGCTGCAGAGAACGTATACTTTGCAGATTACGGAACAGTTCTTATGTGCTTATCTCTTTGGTATACTGTTTTTGTCACAGAGATTCTTTTTTTACTGTGCAGTTCATAAATTACACACATAACACAAAGAGCTATGAACTGCCATCAAAGAGCTGTGTGCAAACAGCATGGTACACGTTAGAAAGTTATGTTTTTTTCCCAGTCAATAAATTGCTATTGATAAAGTGATCCCTAACCACTGTGTTACATTCTGAATCCTGAGTTTATGTTTCCACAGACCAAGCACTCTTAAAAAATGCCTGCCAGTATGGATGACATGTGAATCCTACACCCCTTTATTTTATATAACATTTTCTATACACTGATTTGCACAAGTATGGTTCACTGTGGTCATTCTGACCCTGGCGGTAATTACTGCCATGGCGGAGGTCGGCGGTAGCACCGCCAACAGGCTGGCGGTGCACCGCTGGGCATTCTGACCACGGCGGTTCAGCCGCGGCCAGAAACGGAAAGTCGGCGGTGTCCCGCCGACTTTCCGCTGCCCTTGAGAATCCAGGGCCCCCGTAAGAGGGCCCCAAAAAGAATTTCAGTGTCTGCCTAGCAGACACTGAAATTCGCGACGGGTGCAACTGCACCCGTCGCACCTTCCCACACCGCCGGCTCAATTCTGAGCCGGCGTCCTCGTGGGAAGGGTGTTTCCCGCTGGGCTGGCGGGCGGACTTTCGGTGGTCGCCCGCCAGCCCAGTGGGAAAGCCAGAATGACCGCCGCGGTCTTTCGGCGGGAACCGCGTGGCGGGCGGCGACCGCCGTCCACCGCGGTCAGAATGACCCCCACTGTCTCTTTATGTGTGTGTGATGTAAAGTTCTCCAACACCCTACATTTGTGAGAGAAGTGCACAAACAAATGAAATCCACATGAGAGAGGGGCTATGGAGAGATGGGAGGTATTGTTGAAGAGTGAGGTGAGGGAAATATTGAAGAGCCCCAAAAAAGATTGCAGTGTCCTGTTGCACTGTAAGGTTTACAATTAAATATATAATGAAAAAATGGGTTGTAAAATGCACCGTTTTTGTCATTGTTTCCAAATGTTATTGGGGTTGGGACTCACACCCCAATCCCTATTGTAGTAGTCAGGCTTGCTCGCTATGTACCCCATGGGGCTGGTCTGACAAAATTTGCAAGGGCTGCTTTGGGTTCCGTGCCTGGCCCTGGGTAAGACTTTCTCCCGACTTACTCCCATCATTTAGAGCTAGTTTCTTAGCACAAAATTCACCCTTGAATCTAACTGGATAAGAGGACGCATTTTGCACTAAGGTAATGTCGCTAAAAGCAAAAAATACAAACAGCAGTATGAACAGCCATTCATGCTTGCGAAATGTGCTCTTGCAGTTGGAGTTTTGTTCCCCAAAGTAAAATGGCATTGCCAAAATTACTTTAATTACTGCTGCACAGTTAAAATTTCTACCAAACCTAGGGGCATATTTACGCATTTTGATGCAAAACTGCAATAATGCAGTTTTGCACCAAAATGTTTTGCACCGGCTTGCACCATTCCTAATGCACCAGCCGGGCGCCATATTTATGGAATAGTGCAAGCCGGTGCAAAGGGTGGGCTAGCGTAAAAAAAATGACATTAGCTGGGTGGGGCTGGCGGTATGGGAGAAGACGGTTTTGCACCCAAAAATTAAGTTAGGCTGGTTAGAGGCAAACAAAATGCCTCTAACCACCCTAGCATCATTTTCTGATGCAAAACCATCCATACCACACCACTCTTGTCTTAGAAAAGACAGGAGTCATGCCCACAACCCCAATGGCCAGCACAGGGGACCAGTGTCCCTTCGGCATGGCCATTGCACGCTGTGCCATGCAGGAGGCCCCAAATTGGGCCCCCAAAGGCACTTAATAATTTTTTTTTTTAAATTACCTATATTTACCCTACTTACCTGGGATGGGGTCCCCAATCCTCTGGTGTCCCTCTGGTGTGGGTGGGGGTGTTTCTTGGGCTTGAGGAGGGCACCTGTGGACCCATTCCATGGTTTTCAACCATTGAAATAGGTCCACAGGTACCCTAACTCTGGTCTGACCCAGGCATTAAATAATGGTGCAAAGCAAGCTTTGCACCATTAGTAAGCTCCTCCTCCCACCCGTGCATCATTTTAGCATGGTGGGATAAATATGGGGCTATGGGGTTAGCACCATTTTTTAGATTGGGGCGCCTACCTTGCATCTCATAGATGCAAGGTAGGTTCACACATCTAAAAATGGTGCAAACTCCAATATTTTGATGTTATACAGGATTAACGTCAACATATAAATATGGAGTTAGTTTTGCGCCAAATTTGCGTCAAAAAATGTCACAAATTCGGCACAAATGGGGTATAAACATGCTCCCTAGTATTTATGATTGGAACCACCTTTCTTAAACATGTACCGGTAGATAGGATACCACAGCTAATCCCATATGAGGTCACCCTATCACAACAACACTGAGGTTATAGAGAGAGGACATCCATTATGGCGCTACTCACAGTCTCATTTTATGCACCACTGTGCAATCTTGTGGAAACACCTTTTAGATGAATGCTATTACAGCATCTTTGATTGGTTTATTAAATACATTTTAGGTATTTCTCCTAGTAAAGGATGAGCACAAAGGATCTTGGAAAACAATTTCAATTCCACTTCACAGAAGCCAGGTTTTTAATTTAACAGCTGGGAATTATCGAATTTTAACTAGTTTTGACTGCATAAATCTAATTTCAAATGAGAATTAGGAACAACGCTAGCCGATCAGAGGCACTCATAATTGAGGAAAATATATATTTTTCTATTTGGGGCATTTGATGCAAGTTTATCTATTTGAGGTGGTAATGGGTCAATACCAAATTGCAAAACAATTAGAGACAGTCAGCAATCACAGTGTTTTAAACAGTGCAATATCATCCCCAGAGCTAGCTGTATTACTGGTATTCATGAAGTGGCTGCCTGACTCTCTGTTAGTCCTCACTAGTATCCAGGAACTGTCTACCAGATCTCACTTCTCAGCCCTATTGCCAGTATCCATGTACTGCCTACCTTACCTCACTCCTCGACTCTATTGTCAGCTTCCATGAACTGCCTACTTCATTTCAGTGGTAGTTCTCCATTAACACCCTCCTTGTTCTTTCAACTTTACTCAACTACTTGTCCTCCAGTATCAGCCTCTGTGAACAACTAACTTCAATCATTATTTGGCATTAATAACTACTGTTGGTATACTCACCATCTCATCCTAATACCAGTACTTCAAACCTAGTTGTTGTGCATCACCTGCTTCACACATCTCAGCCCCTACTAGCAGTCTCTATGTACTAACTATATCACCCTGATACCATTCCATCACATTTCTCTTCATCCACCTCTGCCATCACCTTCTTTTCCACGTCCCCGTCACAAATCACAATTGCCTCCTACTGACCCTTTAAGTCTTTGATTACCAGCCTGCACCAATCCCTACATCACCACTCTCTTTGTATCCCCTATTTATTCAATCATAACATTTATTTACCAGCCTCCTGTCTCCCTCCAGTACCAACACCCCATTATCTACATGCATACACCTCCAACCCTACCAAAATAATGGCAATCTATCACCAAACTCAACCAATCTAATTTCTTCCTGATGACTAGTTTCACTAGTCAACCAATTTGAACTTCCCACGCCTCATCATCAGGCACTTTCCCGACATTTCTACCTCTCTAATCCACTATAAATGCAATTCACATATCTATTTTTCTCAGTAGCAGCTTCCATGCAGCCAAACCTTTAGTGGTACTAACCTCTCTTGACAAGCCCACATCCACATTCCACCTCTCACCAATGCCATATCCACATTACCAATCCTCATGCACTTTGTCTGCCTCCCCACACACTACTTGCACCAGTACCAGTCCCCTTTTCTTTGTCTGCATGAGTCTCCTACATAATGCAGTACTACTTCAAAATTACCAGCCACCTTATGCTCCCACCATCCCGTTATCCTTCCACCATAGCAACTTTCATACATCGATCCATCCATCACTTCCCTCCCGTACCAGTCCCCTACATTATCAGGTTCCATGAGGCATCCTTCAGCCTCATCTAAGCTTCTCCCTGCCATATACCTAACAATGGCAAACTGCAAATACAGTAGGGGCAATCTAAGTCAGAAACCTAGCTGCCCCTGTTACTTCTGGCTTGCCCTTTAATGGCTCTGCCCTTGCGATCTATGCCCAGAGTGTGTGATACATTCACAAGTGTATTTCATGCAAGAAGTCATGCTGTGACAAATAACTACTATGCAGCAAATTGTGACAATGAAAACAGTAGCCTTTTTCTTTCCCACATCGAAAACAAATATCAGACAAGACAATTTTGCATAATCGCCAGAGTGTGTGCCAGACTAAAATTAGAAGTACCTTCATGTTTAAATCCAGCAGGGATGTCATCATAAAATTCACACCCCAGTACATTTTTTTCTTAAAAACTTCCCTCAACAAATGGGTAGTGAGCAAGGTTTCTACAACATAGCTGGATTCTATCATGTACTCTGTACCATTGATTGTACTCATGTGTTATTTGTGCCCATGCAGACACATAGCATCTGTATAGAAACTGCAAGCACAGCTCCTCGATAATTGTCCAGCCAATAGTGGACCATCATGGAATGTTCATCTATGTCAACACAATACCATCAATGAGTGGTTTCAGAATAACAGATATGGGAATGGCTTACTCATTAGTAAGAAAAGTTGAACTATTCAATATATCAACTAATGAGTTCTACGGTATGACATAATAGCCACCTCTGTCTCTGTGCCTAGATAGTGTGCCATGTGCACATAGTGGCAGTATCTTACTCTAACATGTTGTCAATGATGTTCCATTGTGTGATTTCCTCACTGATTCTGCACTGGAAGTAGGAAAAATCCCACAGTGAGAAGTATTGTGTTATGTCACACTGTGTGAGTAGATAGTACCACAATTTCTGCTATGTCAAAGACATCAACTGACAAATCATGTGGTACATGATTATTTTCAGTCTAAGAACAAATGATAAATCTTAGAAAAGTTTGAGAGGTGTGTGTGCAATGATGTGGCAAGTCTATATTAGTTGTAAATTTCCCACTACAATAACTGTTGGTGAACAAGTCATATGATCTTAAGCATATGTGTCACAGATGGCAGTATAGCTGTAGGCTGATCAAAGTATCAAAAGCACAAGTGGAAAATAACATCAAAGATCTATGTACGTCATGCACTGAAAGTGTAGAATCAAATATTGTTTAAATGTGTACTTTTGGTACATATATGATACCAAAAGATCAAAGTCGAGCTGCTTCCCAGGCATTCCAACATTCAAAGTCCAAATATAAACATAGACAATAAGCCATATTGCCATACTTCATTAATGCGATAGATAAATAATTTAATGCATCAAGCTAACTACATTTCCCGCATCTCTGTCCATCACTGCAACAGTGACGCAGTGAACATAAGCTATGAAAGATGTTATATACTACGAAATAACCTAGGTGAAAATGTAACCAAGATAAGGTATCACAGTGTACTTACAACAAAAAGTGTCTCATGCTAAAGAAATGATGTAAGAATCATGGCATATCAGTACAGATTCACAAACAACACAAAATCACATACACACGTTAATACCCAAAGTGTTGTGTATGGGTCTATAGTACAAATCACTTATTTCAATAACATTTTGTCTCATACTAAAAAGGGTCACATTGTAAAACCTATGTGTCATTCTAAGATCAGCAAGACAACTTGCCATGTAACATGCATTAGCTGATATATAAAGAAACCCAATTTAAATATCCATGGTAGTTTTCAAATAATGGTTAAGTTCACTAAGTAACCAGCAATGCACACTTATGTAAACGTAGGCCATCCCACTGGTATGTAGCCAAGCAAGGACATCATATGTGAAAATAGAAGAAATGTATGTGTGAGTATCAAACTTGTTGTCACTGTCACTACCTACAAAGCTCAAAATGTATGCAATATAATCTGATCCTAAATTGGATATGTTGCATATGTATTGAGTGCACTCATCTTACAGGTGATACAAATATTCTAAGTTATCATAGTAATCTTCTGGCTAAACAGGTAAGTTAGCATGTTGATGTGTTGTATGTCTTATACTATATACAATATGTGCAGTGACCCATATATGTTGAACATGCATGTGTAAAGCAATGATCAGCAGTACCTAACACATACCAGTCAAAAGCAAAATAGATGTGTATGATTTTGCTTGGATACATAATGCACATAGTTAGTTAGTTATGGCTAAGTATCAGCGAATCAGTACATTGGATGATTGATTTTTCCTCTTTTCAGGTGACTAAGATATGGTTTGCATTCATTGAACATGAACCAACGTCCAAATCCCCAGAAATATGGGCAGAAAAAAATATAATGCAGCTCTGAGCAAAAGTTGAAATGTTGGAGTTCCTAAAATCCCATTTTCCATGTCTTGAGAAATCAGGCAGCAGACTTCTGTACTTACCTCCTATGGTCTGCAAGATTATTTTAGTGTGTGGAACATTGCGTAATATCTGTCTTAAAACAAATGTGCAATGGGACTATGAGACTGCAATCCCACCTGAAAATGAAGAGGACGATGAAACTGATGCAGAAGTACAGCACACTTTGGCAAGTCATGTGACACAGGACTCACTTTTTCCCATTCTTTTCATAATCTTTGTAAAAACTCGGCCATGATCTGTAAGTAGTAAAAAAAACAATTTTCACACATCAAAAGATCTTCATGTTTGCATCATTTAATTTTGTTTGCAAATGCATACTAATCACTGTCTCAGTCTTCAAAAAGATGTGAAGGCATATCAGACAAAAAATGTAACATACCATGCTATTTTGTACATCCAATATTTTGAAGTAATGAATTAGGTATTTGTGACATCACATCCAGGATCAATAAATACTGATTGGAATAACCATATATATGAGCCAACATAAATACATGCCCCTCAATGTGTGGATTTTATAAAATATAATCCCATCACTTCACCATGAATGTTTAGCTGTCAACACTTCAGGATCCAAGTACCAGTTGCATCATTTAACGCCACAATGTAAAATGACTGTGTAATGACTGAAACTTTGTCAAAGTGTGCTATGGTTTTAAAATAAGTCCCCATGTGGCCTATCAAGCATATGATATTCATAGAAAATCACACCTGATTCACACAGAGATATGCAACAATCAGCTGTGTATTGTAGCATTTGTCACAAAGATGGTAGATGAGAAGGCCTATCACCCAATGAGTAATGTAGATGTGCGTGCATCCATCTGTACATATCCATGTTGAAGGAGATTATGTAATGGATACCACTCTAAGGTATGAGGGCAACATATAGTGCAAATTCTAGTCTAGTGTGGGAGTACTCATCACATTTATTTAAAAAGCAAAAAGTACCACTCCAGCTGTATGGTGCCAAGACACTAATAATGAGGGTAGTCAAAAGAAGACAAACATGTACATGTACGAAGCTATGCACACATTATTTTGTGCATACTAACCAACCCACAATCAATGTCAATTGTATACTGGTAATCACACTAAACTAAAAAAGTTAAGAAACAAGCAGTGGTATGACATGTAATCCGAGTGATGACAAAGCTCAGGAACTCAGAAGATCAAACCAAAGACATCTTGGTGTTTGTCTGGCAACAAGGCATGTTTGTATAACTCATACACCACCAGGGGCGGCCCCTCCACGAAAGCAGATGAGCATCACACTGCAAAAAAATGCCCCCAAAAATGCCCCCAGAACTGAAAAATACGATTGTAATAAAATGTATTTATTACCATTTTGTTTTTCAACACCCCGTCCTGAATAGTGTCAGGACAGTGTGGGGCAATTGCTGCTGAGTGACAGCTGCAGAAGGCTGTGCACTTTAGTTTAAAGTGTGCATGTCCCTTTATCTGGCCATCTTGTGATGGCCAGCCTGTCATGTGCACTTTAAATTTCGCTAACCTAGATGTCTTAAGACAGCTGTTTTAGAGAAAGTACAGGCCTCCAGTGCTCTGGTGGCCACTGAGAGAGGCCGCTCCCTCCAATCCTGACACTTCTTTCATGCCGGACACCAGAATGAAAGCAACACAGGATTTGTTAGTGCAGTTATATGGTTTCAGGAGTGCGACGAGAGGAGAGGAGTGCGCCGTCAGAAGAGGAGGATGCCATCAGGTAGGTGCATTCAAAAAAATATATATATTATTATTGTACCACCTCACCCTCATCCCCCACCATAAATACAAGCCAGCTACCACTGTATACCACTATACAGTTACATCATCAGCAGTATGACCACTTATCACAAATAGCCCTCAATTTTGCATGAGTGCAAAGGAGTCTGATGTCTAATGGATGAAGCTAAGTCAATTATGACAATCTTCACACATCCTAATCCTACTATATGGCTCATAGAAGTTCACATCTTTCTATGGTGTGCCAGGCCATAGCGCTTCAGTTGAACTATCCATTGAGACATGTTAACGTCACACAATTTATGATATTCAAGTTCAAGTAACACCTGAACGATACATGTAAGCTAAGGAACATATTTGTCAACACCCAATAAAGAAAGGCTGGTCTTTGTGAATGATGTGAGTCCACCTTTGCTACACAAGATGATCGAGGCTGAGGTTAACCTTGCAGTGATCAAGAATCAACAGCAAATACACCTATGTGCGAGTGTTCAAGGGTAGTGAAATGGGAACACATACATTTGAAAATATCCTTAGCCTCAGAAAGTCCTTCCAAAATATTACCTGCTAGTGGCTTGTGAGATATTACAAATGTGCACGCACTGTCAGGATAGCATTTTAACAAGATAAACTCTTGCTGCTGCTCTGCACCGGGACCTGTGAATAGTGAGCACATGGAGCTAGGCTGGGTTCCTTAAATAGACCCAAGCCCCACCCACCTGCCACACCCGACCACACCCAGCCAGGCTGCAGGAAAGACTTGGAAATTAACAATACTTTGCAAACAGTATTAATGACATTTCAAGATAAATACCTGCAATGCAAAAAGTTAATATGCAATATCAACACACAATACATAAATTATTACATTGCATAAGGTTTGCAATTTTGCATTATGTTGCCCGTAGAGCGTGCACTGTCCTGGTGTTGACATAAGCCAAGAAATGATCATCTATTTGAATACTTGTGAATGATAGATACATTTGTGCACAAAGGATGGCAAACACTTTGGAGCATACTCATTAAGGCACACATTAAGGCACTCATTACCTCCCTGGCAGACGGTGCTATTTTGGAGAAAGGTACTGCCAACAGGCTGGCAGTACCCTTCCCCAAAATATGACATTGGCGGTTTGGCTCAAGCCAAACCGAAAATGTACCACTCCATCCTCCAGGGCGGTAATAGCTGCCGGGCTGGACACTTCGGTCTCCCGGCAGGCGGCCGTCACAGTCCCACCCTCGGGATTTTTACCCCACCTACCACCTTGGTTTTCGTGGCAATCTTACAGCCACAAAAACCATGGCAGTAGGCACTATCAGTGCCAAGGAACTCCTTCCCTGGCACTGATAGGGGTCTCCCCTGCCCCCTCCCTCTTCCCAGGGTCCTCCCTCATCCTCCCTCTACCCCTCCCGACCCCCCAACATATACACACCTACACGCTCAGACATACACACGCATACACACACGAATACCCACATTCACCCATGCAAGTATTCATACACTCACACACACATCAACACAAACTGACATACATCCTAGCACACATTCATTCATACAACACAACATACACGCACACTCACACCCATTCATGCACACACGCATTCCACACTCCTCACACCTGCATGCATGCACACAAAAACAGTCACACACACACACACACAACACCCCCCACTCCCTCTCCTGTCAGAGCACCCAACTTACCTGCTTGCAGGGGGTCCTCCGGCAGGAAACAGGACGCGGCGCTGCTGCCAGCAGTAGCGTCTGCCAGCGGAACACCGCCAGGCCGTATCATGTGTCATGATACGGTACATGATACGGTCGGCGGCATTGTACTGGCATGGCGCTGCCATAACCATAGCCGGAATATGCCAGCCTTCTGGTGAAATTCCTGCTATGGTCACAATATGGAGGACGGTAGGTAGCCACAGTGACGGTCTTTTAGAGGCCGTCGCCGTGGCATTAGGCGGCATTTACCACCTAGTTCATAATGAGGACCTAAGTGTTTTATCCCGGGGTGATCTATGCAAGGGTACATGAGGGCAATCACAAAACTAAATGATGTTTGTCAAGCCATACCCAGGCACCTTGTGTGTCCCTGAGTGGCTTGAACAATCTAGAGAAGCCCAAGTCGACACAAAACACAGACTTGTGTTACTCAGCAGCAGAGAAGTGTGCCAAAGGGCTCATCACCAGATTGACAAATATTGCTAGACAAGAAATGCATCTTAGTTGTACAACTCTTCACCAGAGGTGCATGTGGGTAATATATTGCATTCCCTTTACCTTCCTGCACCAAATAAAATCTGTCTGCAAAGCAGGCACCCTTGCAACATGATAGAAGGGTGGCTGTGTCGCTGCAAGGTAGCCAAAACTGTACCAACCCTAGGAAAGGACAGGAATGCTACATATAAGGAGTATTACAGAGCATTCCAGCTCTTTCCCTTTTACCCACCGCAGGTAAGCAAGGTGCTTTGCTGTGTTGTATGTATATATTAAACATATGGCTTGTTTTGTGGGCTTTACTGTGTAGGCACACATGTACATCTACAATATGCATCCATACCCATGTATGTCACAATGTTTTACATTACTGCTAAACTGTAATTTTGAATAACATCAACCCATATGACTGTACCCTTCCATGTGATGGTAAATCATACATCATTAACATATGACTTCAATGGCTCTTAGGGTCATATTTATAGGTGTTCCCATGCAAAAAATGACTCTATGGCCTTAGCGCCATATTTATCCCCTGTGCTAAAATCACACACAGGAGTGAGGTGGGGTCAAAAATGGTGCAAAGCTTGCCTTGCCCCATTTTTTAATGCCTGGGTCAGGGCAGGCTTTAGGAAACCTGTGAGCCTATTTCCTTGGTGGAACACCATAGAATAATCCCACAGGTGCCCTCCCCAAGCCCCAGGGACACCTCCACCCACACCAGAGGGACAGCAGAGGATGGGGGACCCCATCCCAGGTAAGTATCCGTAATTACAGGTAAGTATTTTATTTTATTTTTTAAAGTGCCAATGGGGGCCCTGAAATGGCCCCCCTACATGGCACTGGGTGCAATGGCCAAGCCCAGGGGACCCTGGTCCCCTGTGCTGGCCATTGGTTTGTTGGTCATGACTCCTGTCTTTTCTCAGACAGGAGCCATGTGGTATGGATGGTTTTGCGTCAGAAAATGACTGTAGGCAGGTCAGAGTCATTCTTTTCTTACTCTAACCTACCTAACGTCATTTTTTGGTGCAAACCCCCTTTCTTCCATACCACCAGCCCTACCCGATTAATGTCATTTTTTTAACGCTAGCCTACCCATGGCACTGGCTTTCATAAATATAGTGCCCGGCTGGTGAACAGAAATGGTGCAAGCCGGTGCTAAACTTTTTGTTGCAAAACTGTATTAGTGCAGTTTTTCACCAAAAAGTATAAATCAGTGCCCTAGTCTTGTTGTAGTTGGGCCACTATGTGGGCCTTTGCATTGCTGCAGTTGGGCCACTGCATGGTCTTTTGCATTGCTGCATAAGTGCCAATGCATGACTATGTGCATTGCACTAAATAGGCCACTGCGTAGGAAATATGGCCCAGATGTAGCAAAGTCCGATTTTGCAAATCGGAAAGTGCGAGTCGCTGCGACTCGCAATTTCCAATTCGCAAAATAGGATGCAGTACGGTGTCTCAGACACCGACTGCGAGTCGCTATGGGGTCGCAAAGACCCACCTCATTAATATTAATGAGGTGGGTCGCATTTTGCGACCCCATAGCGAGTCCCTGCACTCACAGGGATGGTGGCCTGCTGAAGTCAGCAGACCTCCATGTCTGTGGCTGCTTTTTAAATAAAGCAGTTTTTATTTTTTTATTTTGCAGCCCGTTTTCCTTAAAGAAAAACGAGTTGCAAAATAAAAAAAATAACGAAACCATTTGGTTTCGGTTTTTCAGAGTAGGCAGTGGTCCATTGGACCACTGCCTGCTCTGAAAAACCCTTTTTGGCAACATTCACAAATCCCTTTTGCGAATGGGTTACCACCAGTGTGACATTCGCGGTCACAAAGCAATTTAGCATAGCGATGCGAGTCGCTAATAGGAAGGGAACACCCCTTCCTATTTGCGAGTCGCATTCACAATTTGCGAGTCGGTACCGACTAGCAAATTGTGAATGTGCATCGCAAAAGGCATTTTGCATGGCGCAAACTGCGATTTTCGCAGTTTGCACCATGCAAAATGCTTTAAACATCTGGCCCTATATGTGCTGCGTGGCTCTTTGCGGTCCATTATATAGGCCATTTTGAAAGTACATAGGTATTGTGTCAGCCCTTGCATTCTTTAGGAGAGATTAGTGTGTCATACAATGTACATTTGTGTAGCAATGCATCAGAAGAATTAACACAAAAAACGACAACCTGCCAGTCACACCTAGAAAATGATGCAATGGGTGTGGCTGCATACCAGGAAGTGTAAATGTTACTTTCACTTTCTGTTAGAGGCTGTAGGGTGGTGCTGGTTGTGTGGGGAGTTCTGAGAGTGTTTGGTGGATTTGTGGCTCTTTCTGGTCTGTGTCTGGTTTCTCTTTGTAAAGTGGTCATGTGTAGTTTTTGTGCCTTAGCGTTGTGTTTTGGATTAGTTATTGTCTCAGTATTGTTGAGTGTTTATCTATTATAGGGTAGTAGTTACTTAGGTATAGTTAGGGGTGTACACTTTCTTTGTAGGGATAATTATAGATAGAGCTTGTGTCATTGTAATCGGGTCCGGAAAGGGGAAAGGAAGCAGTTTTACAAAGGGAGACGCTGGTGCCAAAATTTGACTGATCATGCACTACTTGCCAAGGATGCTTGCTGCTGGAGAAAGGGTCAGCTGAGGGTGTCAAGCAAAGAATTGAAGGATGGATGGGAGCGTGTATGGTCGCACATGTTGAAGGTGGCCCATAAAGAGAGCTTGGTGTCACAGCTAAAAAATGTATGGGTGGACACCATCTCAAGTGAGGCTTATATTGTGGACCTTCTGGGTTTAGAGACCCGAGGCCCTATAGGTATGTATTAAATTACCATCATCATGTAGTAATGTAGATAACGTAGTTAAGGTACATATTAACTTCAACATTTGATTGTGATGTGTGAATGCCTTGTGACACCCAAGGCAAGAGAGAGGGACATCGGTTGCCAGATGCATCAAACTGTCACACAAAGCAGCACACCAGCCATAAATGCTGTGCTGTGTTACAAGTAGTTAGTGCTCTTGATTCTAAGTAAAGAAAGCAGCACTTTGCCCAAATGAAGGTTGCTATTTAGCAGTCTCCAGCACTGAAGAAGGTATGGGTTTGTAAATAAAATTAACATTTACAATTTTGGTCTGTTTCCCCTCATTTTTGTGACTCAAACACTGCACAATATGTAGCTAAATCTGCCCCCATGGCTAGATTCACAATACATATCATTATCCACTCTGCACAAGGTATAAGGTAGGTCAGTGTGGCAAGACTAGTATAATGTACCAAGGGGCACATTTATCAGTATTTCATGCGGTGCAGTGCAACAAGTCACTGTGCTGTACTGCATGAAAGGACAGGAATGTACCGTATTTAACATAATTACTGTCCTTTCCTAGTTCTGGCACAATTTTCCTGGCTAGTGCCACTGCTGGCACCCTTGCTTAATGTTGCAAGGGTGTCTGTGATGAAGCTGGACAGCAGTCCTTACACCAGCACATGCATGGGGCATGATTTTGGCATATAGGGCCTCATTATGACCCTGGCAGCTGGCGGTAAGCTGGCGATAACACCTCCAGCAGGCTGGCGGTGTTCCGCAAGGTATTATGCCCATGGCGCAATAGCCACAGCCATACCGCTGGCCCCTCCACTATACCGCCAGGCTTTCACCTGGTGTTCATAATCCCCAGGACAGCGGCGACCGCCAGCCTGGCCATGGCGGTAAACACCGCCATGGAAAGGCTGGCGGTAAGGGGAAATTGGGGTGCCCCTGGGGGCCCCTGCACTGCCCATGCACTTGGCATGGTCAGTGCAGGGGCCCCCAGGCATAGCCTCATCGCGCATTTCACTGCCCAAATGCGCGACGGGTGCTACTGCACCCTCTGCACATCAGCATTGCCGCCGGCTCCATTGCGAGCCGGCAGCAATGTTGATGTGACTTTTCCACTGGGCCAGCGGACGGTAACACTGTTACCGTCCACTGGCCCAGCAGAAAAGTCCAAATAGGGAGCCAGAAATACTTGCGCCCACTGCCTCGGCGGTCTTCTGAGAAGACCGCCGAGGTTGTAAAGAGGGCCATAATGTTAAAAACTTCTTGGCTTTTACCTTCAGGCAGATCTGTCATGCAAGGTGACTAGCTGTGTTCCATGGCCTGAAAAAGTATACATATGTGTCTTACGGTGTCAAAATGTGCCATTACATTGGTATGTCATAGTGCTAAGTTTAGAAGTAGATCTGTGTGCAGTTGCTCTATTTTTAATGCAACTGTTCCATTTTTGTTTTGCAGATGGTGTAGGAGGCTGGACTGGCTTGTAGTGAGTACCAAGGGGTACTTACACCTTGCACCAGGCCCAGTTATCCCTTATTAGTGTATAGGGTGTCTAGCAGCATAGGCTGATAGATAATGGTAGTTTAGCAGAGCAGCTTAGGCTGAACTAGGAGACGAGTGAAGCTCCCACAGTACCACTTAGTGTCATATGCACAATATCATAAGAAAACACAATACACATATATACCAAAAATAAAGGTACTTTATTTTTATGACAATATGCCAAAAGTATCTCAGTGAGTACCCTCAGTATGAGGATAGCAAATATACAGAAGATATATGTACACAATACCAAAATATGCAGTAATAGTTTTAGAAAACAGTGCAAACAATGTATAGTTACAATAGGATGCAATGGAGACACATAGGGATAGGGGCAACACAAACCATATACTCCAAAAGTGGAATGCGAACCACGAATGGACCCCAAACCTATGTGACCTTGTAGAGGGTCGCTGGGACTATTAGAAAATAGTAAGGGTTAGAAAAATAGCCCACCCCAAGACCCTGAAAAGTGAGTGCAAAGTGCACTAAAGTTCCCCAAAGGACAAAGAAGTCGTGATAGGGGAATTCTGCAGGAAAGACACAAACCAGCAATGCAACAACGATGGATTTCCAGTCGAGGGTACCTGTGGAACAAGGGGACCAAGTCCAAAAGTCACAAGCAAGTCGGAGATGGGCAGATGCCCAGGAAATGCCAGCTGTGGGTGCAAAGAAGCTGCTACTGGACAGTAGAAAGCTTAGGTTTCTGCAGAAACGACAAGGGCTAGAGACTTCCCCTTTGGAGGATGGATCCCTCACGCCATGGAGAGTCGCGCAGAAGTATTTTCCTGCCGAAAGTCTGCCAACAAGCCTTGCTAGCTGCAAATCGTGCAGTAAGGGTTTTTGGATGCTGCTGTGGCCCAGGAGGGACCAGGATGTTGCCAGTTGCGTCAGGGGACAGAAGGGGCGTCGAGCAAGACAAGGAACCCTCTCAGCAGCAGGCAGCACCCACAGAAGTGCCAGAAACAGGCACTACAAGGATGCGTGAAACGGTGCTCACCCGAAGTTGCACAAAGGAGTCCCAAGTCGCCGGAGAACAACTTAGGAGGTCGTGCAATGCAGGTTAGAGTGCTGTGGACCCAGGCTGGACTGTGCACAAAGGATTTCCGCCGGAAGTGCACGGAGGCCGGAGTAGCTGCAAAAGTTGCGGTTCCCAGCAATGCAGTCTGGCGTGGGGAGGCAAGGACTTACCTCCACCAAACTTGGACTGAAGAGTCACTGGAGTGTGGGAGTCACTTGGATAGAGTTGCTGGATTCAAGGGACCTCGCTCGTCGTGCTGAGAGGAGACCCAAGGTACCGGTGATGCAGTTCTTTGGTGCCTGCGGTTGCAGGGGGACGATTCCGTCGACCCACGGGAGATTTCTTCGGAGCTTCTAGTGCAGAGAGGAGGCAGACTACCCCCACAGCATGCACCACCAGGAAAGCAGTCGAGAAGGCGGCTGGATCAGCGTTACAGAGTTGCAGTAGTCGTCTTTGCTACTATGTTGCAGTTTTGCAGGCTTCCAGCGCGGTCAGCAGTCGATTCCTTGGCAGAAGGTGAAGAGAGAGATGCAGAGGAACTCGGATGAGCTCTTGCATTCGTTATCTAAGGAATCCCAAGAGACAGAGACCCTAAATAGCCAGAAAAGAGGGTTTGGCTACCTAGGAGAGAGGATAGGCTAGCAACACCTGAAGGAGCCTATCAGAAGGAGTCTCTGACGTCACCTGGTGACACTGGCCACTCAGAGCAGTCCAGTGTGCCAGCAGCACCTCTGTTTCCAAGATGGCAGAGGTCTGGAGCACACTGGAGGAGCTCTGGGCACATCCCAGGGGAGGTACAGGTCAGGGGAGTGGTCACTCCCCTTTCCTTTGTCCATTTTCGCGCCAGAGCAGGGCTAAGGGGTCCCTGAACCGGTGTAGACTGGCTTATGCAGAAATGGGCACCAAATGTGCCCATGAAAGCATTTCCAGAGGCTGGGGGAGGCTACTCCTCCCCTGCCTTCACACCATTTTCCAAAGGGAGAGGGTGTAACACCCTCTCTCAGAGGAAGTCCTTTGTTCTGCCATCCTGGGCCAGGCCTGGCTGGACCCCAGGAGGGCAGAAGCCTGTCTGAGGGGTTGGCAGCAGCAGCAGCTGCAGTGAAACCCAGAGAAAGGCAGTTTGGCAGTACCAGGGTCTGTGCTATGGACCACTGGGATCATGGGATTGTGCCAACTATGTCAGGATGGTATAGAGGGGGCAATTCCATGATCATAGACATGTTACATGGCCATATTCGGAGTTACCATTGTGAAGCTACATATAGGTAGTGACCTATACAGTATGTAGTGCACGCGTGTAATGGTGTCCCCGCACTCACAAAGTCCGGAGAATTGGCCCTGAACAATGTGGGGGCACCTTGGCTAGTGCCAGGGTGCCCTCACACTAAGTAACTTTGCACCTAACCTTTACCAGGTAAAGGTTAGACATATAGGTGACTTATAAGTTACTTAAGTGCAGTGTAAAATGGCTGTGAAATAACGTGGACGTTATTTCACTCAGGCTGCAGTGGCAGGCCTGTGTAAGAATTGTCAGAGCTCCCTATGGGTGGCAAAAGAAATGCTGCAGCCCCTAGGGATCTCCTGGAACCCCAATACCCTGGGTACCTCAGTACCATATACTAGGGAATTATAAGGGTGTTCCAGTAAGCCAATGTAAATTGGTAAAATTGGTCACTAGCCTGTTAGTGACAATTTGAAAGAAATGAGAGAGCATAACCACTGAGGTTCTGATTAGCCGAGCCTCAGTGAGACAGTCAGTCATCACACAGGTAACTCATTCAGGCACACTTATGAGCACTGGGGCCCTGGCTGGTAGGGTCCCAGTGACACATACAACTACAACAACATATATACAGTGAAAAATGGGGGTAACATGCCAGGCAAGATGGTACTTTCCTACACAACCCCCCCCCAAACGAAGGACAATAAGACTAGCCATGACCTGATGAGTCTTCATTGTCTAAGTGGAAATATCTGGAGAGTCCATCTGCATTGGAGTGGCTACTCCCAGGTCTATGTTCCACTGTATAGTCCATTCCCTGTAGGGATATGGACCACCTCAACAATTTAGGATTTTCACCTTTCATTTGTTTTAGCCAAAGTAGAGGTTTGTGGTGTGTCTGAACAATGAAGTGAGTGCCAAACAGGTATGGCCTCAACTTCTTCAGTGCCCAGACCACAGCAAAGGCCTCCCTCTCAATGGCAGACCAACGCTTTTCTCTAGGGGTCAACCTTCTACTAATAAAAGCAACAGGTTGATCCTGGCCCTCAGAATTAAGTTGTGATAGGACTGCCCCCACTCCTAATTCAGATTCATCAGTTTGGACATAGAATTTTTTAGAGTAACAAGGGCTTTTCAGGACAGGTGCAGAGCACATGGCCTGCTTCAGCTCCTCAAAAGCTTTCTGACAGTTTGCTGTCCATAATACCTTTTTAGGCATTTTCTTCGATGTGAGGTCATTAAGAGGGGCTGCAATGGAGCCATAGTTCTTAATGAACCTCCTGTAATACCCAGTGAGGCCTAGGAAGGCTCTCACCTGAATCTGAGTAGTAGGGGGAACCCAATCTATAATAGTTTGGATTTTCCCCTGAAGTGGTGCAATCTGTTCCCCACCAACAAGGTGTCCCAGATAAACCACCGTCCCCTGCCCTATCTGGCACTTTGAAGCCTTGATAGTGAGGCCTGCCTTTTGCAGGGCCTCTAAAACTTTCCATAGGTGGACCAGGTGATCATCCGAACTGGAGCTAAAGACAGCTATATCGTCCAGATATGCTGCACTAAAAGCTTCCAGCCCTTGCAGGACTGTGTTCACCAACCTCTGAAAAGTGGCAGGTGCATTTTTCAATCCAAAAGGCATTACTGTGAATTGGTAATGGCCTCCAATGGTTGAAAATGCAGTTTTAGGTTTAGCATCTTCTGATAATTTGATCTGCCAATACCCTGCAGTCAAATCAAAAGTGCTTAGATACTTGGCAGATGCCAGTGTATCTATGAGCTCATCTGCCCTGGGTATAGGGTGAGCATCAGTTTTGGTTACCTGGTCGAGACCTCTGTAATCAACACAAAACCGCATTTCTTTCTTTCCATCCTTGGAATGAGGTTTTGGTACAAGTACCACAGGAGAAGCCCATGGACTTTCAGAGTGCTCAACCACTCCCAGTTCTAACATTTTCTGTACCTCTTGCTTTATGCAGTCCCTGACATGGTCAGGCTGCCTATAGATCTTACTTTTGACAGGCAAGCTGTCTCCAGTATCTATAGTGTGCTCACACCAAGAAGTGGTACCTTGCACAGTAGAGAAGAGTTCAGAAAACTGACCCAGGAGATTTATGCAATGGTCTTTCTGCTCAGCAGTAAGACAATCAGCCAAAACTACACCTTCCACTAGAGCATCTTGTTCTGTAGAAGAGAAGAGATCAGGTAGAGGATCACTGTCTTCTTCCTGTCCCTCATCAGTTGCCATGAGCAGGGTGAGATCAGCCCTGTCATAGTAGGGTTTCAGGCGATTGACATGGAGCACCCTAAGGGGACTCCTGGCAGTGCCTAAGTCAACTAAGTAGGTGACTTCACCCTTATTCTCAACAATTGTGTGGGGTCCACTCCATTTATCTTGGAGTGCTCTTGGGGCCACAGGCTCCAAGACCCACACTTTCTGCCCTGGTTGGTACTGAACCAAAACAGCCTTCTGGTCATGCCATTGCTTCTGGAGCTCTTGGCTAGCCTGAAGGTTTTTACTGGCCTTTTTCATATACTCAGCCATCCTTGATCTGAGGCCAAGTACATAATCCACAATATCTTGCTTTGGAGCTTTTAAAGGTTGTTCCCAACCCTCCTTGACAAGTGTTAGTGGACCCCTAACAGGGTGTCCAAAGAGGAGTTCAAAGGGGCTGAAGCCCACTCCTTTCTGGGGTACCTCCCTGTAGGCAAAAAGGAGGCATGGTAACAGGATATCCCATCTCCTGCGGAGTTTTTCAGGGAGACCCATAATCATGCCTTTGAGAGTTTTGTTAAATCTCTCCACCAGTCCATTTGTTTGTGGATGATAGTGTGTAGTGAACTTGTAAGTTACACCACACTCCTTCCACATGGCCTTTAAGTAAGCAGACATGAAATTGCTTCCCCTGTCTGATACTACTTCCTTTGGGAAGCCCACCCTGGAAAATATTCCCAGGAGGGCCTTTGCCACTGCAGGAGCTGTAGTGGTCCTTAAAGGAATTGCTTCAGGATATCTTGTGGCATGGTCCACTACCACCAAGATAAACCTATTGCCTGAAGCAGTAGGAGGGTCAAGGGGGCCAACTATGTCAACCCCTACCCTTTCAAAGGGAACCCCAACCACAGGCAGTGGAATAAGGGGTGCCTTTGGGGTGCCACCTGTCTTGCCACTGGCTTGACAGGTTTCACAGGACTTACAAAACTCTTTTGTGTCCTCAGACATTATAGGCCAATGAAACAAGGGAACAAGTCTGTCCCAAGTTTTCATTTGTCCCAGATGTCCAGCTAGGGGAATGTCGTGGGCTAGAGTTAGGAGGAACTTTCTGTACTCCTGAGGAATCACTAACCTCCTGGCAGTTCCAGGTTTAGGATCCCTTGCTTCAGTGTATAAGAGGTTGTCCTCCCAGTAAACTCTGTGAGAGTCACTGACATCCCCATTAGCTTGTTTGACAGCTTGCTGTCTTAGACCCTCTAGTGTGGGACAGGTTTGCTGTGCCACACTCAGCTCCTCCCTGGCAGGCCCCCCTTCACCCAAAAGCTCAGCAGTGTCTGCTTCCAGCTCCTCTGGTGTAGGTTCTGCACAGGGTGGAAATTCTTCTTCCTCAGAAGTAGAATCCACTGTAGAGAGAGGGATAGTAGGAAGTGGTTTACTTCTACTAGCCCTTGCTTTAGGGAGCACTTGGTCCATTGTTCCAGGATCCAAGTTTCCCTGTCCTTTTTGCTTTTTGGCCTGAGCCCTGGTTAAAGCAAAAATATGCCCTGGGATGCCCAGCATTGCTGCATGGGCCTCCAACTCCACATCTGACCAAGCTGATGTCTCCAAATCATTTCCTAGTAGGCAGTCTACAGGTAAATCTGTGGCTACCACAACTTTCTTTGGACCAGTAACCCCCCCCCCCCAGTTGAGATTTACAACAGCCATGGGGTGGCTAAGTGTGTTGTTGTGAGCATCGGTTACTTGGTACTGGTGACCAAGTAGGTGTTGTTCAGGGTGGACCAGTTTCTCTATGACCATAGTCACACTAGCACCAGTGTCCCTGTAGGCCTGGACCTCAACACCATTTATTAGGGGTAGCTGCTTGTACTTATCCATATTAAGGGGACAAGCAACTAAGGTGGCTAAATCAATAGCCCCCTCAGAGACTAACACAGCCTCTGTGGTCTCCCTAACAAGACCAACCCCAACTAAGTTACCAAAAGTGAGCCCAGCTACTCCCTTGGATTGGCTATTAGTAGGTTTGCTCCCACCACCACTGCTATTAGTAGGGACACTAGGTGTAGCAGTAGGGGTTGTAGTGGTAGGAGGCTTGGTGCTTTTCTTTGGACAACTGGGATCTGTTGTCCAATGACCTTTTATTTTACATAAATAGCACCATGGTTTCTTTTCTTTGTTTTGATTAAAAGAGGATTTGGGTCCACCACCCTCACCTGAGTGTTTTTGTGCGCCTGACGAAGACTCATTTTTAGATTTGTCCCCACCCTTGTCAGAAGACTTACCATCCTTCTTCTTGTTGCCATCTTTGTCACCCCCTGTATGAACTTTTCTGTTCACCCTTGTTCTGACCCATTTGTCTGCCTTCTTTCCCAATTCTTGGGGAGAGGTCAGATCAGAGTCCACCAAGTACTGGTGCAACAAATCAGACACACAATTATTAAGAATATGCTCTCTCAGGATCAAGTTATACAGGCTGTCATAATCAGTAACTTTACTGCCATGTAACCACCCCTCCAAGGCCTTCACTGAATGGTCAATAAAATCAACCCAGTCTTGTGAAGACTCCTTTTTGGTCTCTCTGAACTTTATCCTGTATTGTTCAGTGGTTAAGCCATAACCATCCAGGAGTGCATTCTTAAGAACTTTGTAATCATTGGCTTCACTTTCTTTCACAGTAAGGAGCCTATCCCTACCTTTTCCACTAAATGATAGCCATAGGATAGCAGCCCACTGCCTTTGAGGGACATCCTGTACAGCACAAGCCCTCTCAAGTGCAGCAAACCACTTGTTAATGTCATCCCCCTCCTTATAAGGGGGAACTATCTTGTGCAGATTCCTGGAATCATGCTCTTTTGCAGGATGACTATGGGGAATACTGCTACTGCCACCATGGGTTTCTAAACCCAGTTTCTGTCACTCCTTCTCTACTTCTAAGGTCTGTCTATCCAAATCCAGCTGTTGCTTCTTGAGCTTCAGTCTGGTTTGTTCCACTCTTAATCTATTGAGATCCCTTTCTAACAATCTGTCATCAGGGTGGGTGGGAGGGACATGTCTTGAAACAGAAGTATGATGAGAATTGTCAGAAGGAGACCTGTCCCTTACAGAAGGCACCCTAACAGCTTGGTTAACAGAAACATCACTTCTACTGTGGTGAGAATGAATGCTCTTGCTATGATGTGAGACAACACTATCTGTATGGTGTGACTGTAAATCAGTACCAACTATGCTAGACTGTCTAGTAATGGGCAGGCTCTGAAGTTTATTTCCTGAATCTTTTCCTAGGGGGGTCCCTGGATCAGATTGGGAACCATTAGCTGCTTTTTCAACAGATGGGGCCCTTCTGGCCTTATCTTGTTCTCTAAGCATGTTAAGCAATAATTCCAAGGAAGGATTCTTCCCTACACTCAAACCTCTTTCTATACAGAGACTCCTTGCTCCTTTCCAGCTAAGGTGGTCATATGCAAGTTTGGACAGATCAACATTTTGGCCTGTGCCAGACATTTTAGAAAGAGTTTAAGGCCCATATTTATACTTTTTGACGCTAAACTGCGCTAACGCAGTTTAGCGTCAAAAAGTTTTGCGCCGTCTAACGCCATTCTGAAGCGCCAAGCGGGCGCCGTATTTATGGAATGGCGTTAGACGGCGCAATCAGACCGGCGCTGCCTGGTTTGCGTGGGAAAAAACCACGTAGACCAGACAGCGCCGGCGTAGGGGGAAAATGGCGCATGGGCGTCTTAAAATGGGGCAAGTCAGGTTACGTCGAAAAAATCGTCTTAACCCGACTTGCGCCATTTTTTAACGACGCCCATCCCCCATCAACATGACTCCTATCATTGTAAAGATAGGAGTCATGCCCCCTTGCCCAATGGCCATGCCCAGGGGACTTCTGTCCCCTGGGCATGGTCATTGGGCATAGTGGCATGTAGGGGGGCACAAATAAGGCCCCCCTATGCCACCAAAAAAAAATATAAAAAATAAAAAATTATACTTACCTGAACTTACCTGAATGTCCCTGGGGTGGGTCCCTCCATCCTTGGGGGTCCTCCTGGGGTGGGCAAGGGTGGCAGGGGGGGTCCCTGGGGGCATGGGAGGGCACCTGTGGGCTCATTTTGAGCCCACAGGCCCCTTAACGCCTGCCCTGAGCAGGCGTTAAAAAGTGGCGCAAATGCGCCGTTTTTAGCCACGCCAACTCCCGGGCGTCTCTTTTGCCCGGGAGTATAAATACCACGTAAAGGCCTGGGAGTCATTTTTTAGACGGGAACGCCTCCCTTGCATATCATTAACGCAAGGAAGGGGTTCACGCTAAAAAATGACGCACATTCCGGGAACTTTGGCGCTATTCGCCTCTAACGCCATAGTATAAATATGGCGTTAGTTGGCGTTAGTTTTTCGTCGAAATTGCGTCAAAAAAAACGACGCAATTTCGGCGCAAACGGAGTATAAATATGGCCCTAAGTGACAGAAAAAGTGAGAAAAAGTTTTTAGAGCTTTTAGAAAGACAAAAAAACAACTTTTTAAACTTTTAAGAACTTTTAGAAAGTTTAGAAGTACTTTTCAGCACTTTAGAAAAGAGTGAAAAGTGGAAATGCAAAACTTTTTGGTTATGTGTACATACACTGAACTTATTTTGTATATTTTTCTCTTCTGAAAAGTACAATGACAAGAGTGGTAAGTAGTCTCAAAGCACTTATCCCACCGCTGCACAACCAATGTAGGAGGCTGGACTGGCTTGTAGTGAGTACCAAGGGGTACTTACACCTTGCACCAGGCCCAGTTATCCCTTATTAGTGTATAGGGTGTCTAGCAGCATAGGCTGATAGATAATGGTAGCTTAGCAGAGCAGCTTAGGCTGAACTAGGAGACGAGTGAAGCTCCCACAGTACCACTTAGTGTCATATGCACAATATCATAAGAAAACACAATACACAGATATACTAAAAATAAAGGTACTTTGGCCCGTATTTATACTTTTTTAGCGCCGCATTTGCACCGCTTTTTGACGCAAAAACGGCGCAAACTTACAAAATACAATTGTATTTTGCAAGTTTGCGCCGCTTTTGCGTCAAAAAGTGACGCAAATGCGGCGCTAAAAAAGTATAAATACGGGCCTTTATTTTTATGACAATATGCCAAAAGTATCTCAGTGAGTACCCTCAGTATGAGGATAGCAAATATACACAAGATATATGTACACAATACCAAAATATGCAGTAATAGTATTAGAAAACAGTGCAAACAATGTATAGTTACAATAGGATGCAATGGAGACACATAGGGATAGGGGCAACACAAACCATATACTCCAAAAGTGGAATGCGAACCACGAATGGACCCCAAACCTATGTGACCTTGTAGAGGGTCGCTGGCACTATTAGAAAATAGTAAGGGTTAGAAAAATAGCCCACCCCAAGACCCTGAAAAGTGAGTGCAAAGTGCACTAAAGTTCCCCAAAGGACAAAGAAGTCGTGATAGGGGAATTCTGCAGGAAAGACACAAACCATCAATGCAACAACAATGGATTTCCAGTCGAGGGTACCTGTGGAACAAGGGGACCAAGTCCAAAAGTCACAAGCAAGTCGGAGATGGGCAGATGCCCAGGAAATGCCAGCTGTGGGTGCAAAGAAGCTGCTACTGGACAGTAGAAGCTTAGGTTTCTGCAGGAACGACAAGGGCTAGAGACTTCCCCTTTGGAGGACGGATCCCTCACGCCGTGGAGAGTTGTGCAGAAGTATTTTGCCGCCGAAAGACCGCCAACAAGTCTTGCTAGCTGCAAATCATGCAGTAAGGGTTTTTGCATGCTGCTGTAGCCCAGGAGGGACCAGGATGTCGCCAGTTGCGTCAGGGGACAGAGGGGGCGTCGAGCAAGATGAAGAGCCCTCTCAGCAGCAGGCAGCACCCGCAGAAGTGCCAGAAACAGGCACTACGAGAATGCGTGAAATGGTGCTCACCCGAAGTTGCACAAAGGAGTCCCACGTCGCCGGAGAACAACTTAGGAGGTCGTGCAATGCAGGTTAGAGTGCTGTGGACCCAGGCTGGACTGTGCACAAAGGATTTCCGCCGGAAGTGCACGGAGGCCGGAGTAGCTGCAAAAGTTGCGGTTCCCAGCAATGCAGTCTGGCGTGGGGAGGCAAGGACTTACCTCCACCAAACTTGGACTGAAGAGTCACTGGACTGTGGGAGTTACTTGGACAGAGTTGCTGGATTCAAGGGACCTCGCTCGTCGTGCTGAGAGGAGACCCAAGGTACTGGTGATGCAGTTCTTTGGTGCCTGCGGTTGCAGGGGACGATTCCGTCGACCCACGGGAGATTTCTTCGGAGCTTCTAGTGCAGAGAGGAGGCAGACTACCCCCACAGCATGCACCACCAGGAAAGCAGTCGAGAAGGCGGCTGGATCATCGTTACAGAGTTGCAGTAGTCGTCTTTGCTACTATGTTGCAGTTTTGCAGGCTTCCAGCGCGGTCAGCAGTCGATTCCTTGGCAGAAGGTGAAGAGAGAGATGCAGAGGAACTCGGATGAGCTCTTGCATTTGTTATCTAAGGAATCCCAAGAGACAGAGACTCTAAATAGCCGGAAAAGAGGGTTTGGCTACCTAGGAGAGAGGATAGGCTAGCAACACCTGAAGGAGCCTATCAGAAGGAGTCTCTGACGTCACCTGGTGGCACTGGCCACTCAGAGCAGTCCAGTGTGCCAGCAGCACCTCTGTTTCCAAGATGGCAGAGGTCTGGAGTACACTGGAGGAGCTCTGGGCACCTCCCAGGGGAGGTACAGGTCAGGGGAGTGGTCACTCCCCTTTCCTTTGTCCAGTTTCGCGCCAGAGCAGGGCTAAGGGGTCCCTGAACCGGTGTAGATTGGCTTATGCAGAAATGGGCACCAAATGTGCCCATGAAAGCATTTCCAGAGGCTGGGGGAGGCTACTCCTCCCCTGCCTTCACACCATTTTCCAAAGGGAGAGGGTGTAACACCCTCTCTCAGAGGAAGTCCTTTGTTCTGCCATCCTGGGCCAGGCCTGGCTGGACCCCAGGAGGGCAGAAGCCTGTCTGAGGGGTTGGCAGCAGCAGCAGCTGCAGTGAAACCCCGGGAAAGGCAGTTTGGCAGTACCAGGGTCTGTGCTACAGACCACTGGGATCATGGGATTGTGCCAACTATGCCAGGATGGTATAGAGGGGACAATTCCATGATCATAGACATGTTACATGGCCATATTCGGAGTTACCATTGTGAAGCTACATATAGGTAGTGACCTATATGTAGTGCACGCGTGTAATGGTGTCCCCGCACTCACAAAGTCCGGGGAATTGGCCCTGAACAATGTGGGGGCACCTTGGCTAGTGCCAGGGTGCCCTCACACTAAGTAACTTTGCACCTAACCTTTACCAGGTAAAGGTTAGACATATAGGTGACTTATAAGTTACTTAAGTGCAGTGTAAAATGGCTGTGAAATAACATGGACGTTATTTCACTCAGGCTGCAGTGGCAGGCCTGTGTAAGAATTGTCAGAGCTCCCTATGGGTGGCAAAAGAAATGCTGCAGCCCCTAGGGATCTCCTGGAACCCCAATACCCTGGGTACCTCAGTACCATATACTAGGGAATTATAAGGGTGTTCCAGTAAGCCAATGTAAATTGGTAAAATTGGTCACTAGCCTGTTAGTGACAATTTGAAAGAAATGAGAGAGCATAACCACTGAGGTTCTGATTAGCAGAGCCTCAGTGAGACAGTTAGTCATCACACAGGTAACACATTCAGGCACACTTATGAGCACTGGGGCCCTGGCTGGCAGGGTCCCAGTGACACATACAACTAAAACAACATATATACAGTGAAAAATGGGGGTAACATGCCAGGCAAGATGGTACTTTCCTACAGATGGCCTTTTCCTTTTTTTTGCAAAGTGAAATTGATAGCTTCAGGGAAACTGATGAGGAAAGTAAGTGTTGTGACAACATTGCTGTAGCTCTGTAACAAGTGTATGTGACCCATTATAGTAGTAACAGCGTAATGTGTATGGGGAGGTATTCCTCAAGTGGTAACAAATCACTCACATTTATTTACCAAACAAAACATCACATTTCAACATATAGTCAAAAAAACAGGAACTGTATAAATGTGAATGAATTGTCAATATTGGTGCTGGTATTTCTGCTGTACCCCACTAGAAACATGGGGATTTTATACCTGTAACAGAACCTGTGTGTCACATCTAGCTACACATTGCATAGACATTCAGTACAGTGTAACCAGGTTAGCCATCACATTGCAATCATTGCACCACAGACAGCTGAGAATGTGCCAGTAACATCCCATTAGGTGTATCTTGATTACAACACCTAAAAAGCACAATTCACATCTCACCATACTTTTCCATAGGAGTGTCAGACATTTCTATGTCATCCAAAAATTCCCTCAGTATTATCACCTACCTTAGGTATATCTGTTGGTATCCTGTCTCAGGGAATCCTTGCCCTTCATCAGGTATCCACATGAGAACTGTTAGAAATTGGGGGCCGTATTTATACTCTGGTTGCGCCGAATTTGCGTCGTTTTTTTCGACGCAAATTCGACGCTAAACTAACGCAAACTAACGCCATATTTATACTATGGCGTTAGACGCTTCGGGCGCCAAAGTGCCCGGAGTGGGCGTCATTTTTTAGCGTGAACCCCTTCCTTGCGTTAATGATATGCAAGGGAGGCGTTCCCGTCTTAAAAAATGACTCCCAGGCCTTTACGTGGTATTTATACTCCCGGGCAAAAATGACGCCCGGGAGTGGGCGTGGCCAAAAACGCCGCTTTTGCGCCGCTTTTTAACGCCTGGGTCAGGCATGGCGTTAAGGGACAAGTGGGCTCAAAATGAGCCCAGAGGTGCCCTCCCCTGCCCCCAGGGACCCCCCTGCCACCCTTGCCCACCCCAGGAGGACACCCAAGGACGGAGGGACCCATCCCATGGACATTAAGGTAAGTCCAGGTAAGTTTTTTTTTTTTTTTTTTGTGGCATAGGGGGGCCTGATTTGTGCCCCCCTACATGCCACTATGCCCAATGACCATGCCCAGGGGACAGAAGTCCCCTGGGCATGGCCATTGGGCAAGGGGGCATGACTCCTATCTTTACAATGATAGGAGTCATGTTGATGGGGGATGGGCGTCGAAAAAAAATGGCGCAAGTCGGGTTACGACGATTTTTTAGCGTCAACCTGACTTGCGCCATTTTAAGACGCCCTAACGTCATTTTTTCCCAACGCCGGAGCTGCCTGGTCTACGTGGTTTTTTTCCACGCACACCAGGCAGCGCCGGTCTGATTGCGCCGTCTAACGCCATTCCATAAATACGGCGCCCGCATGGCGCTTCAGAATGGCGTTAGATGGCGCAAAATTTTTTGACGCTAAACTGCGTTAGCGCAGTTTAGCATCAAAAAGTATAAATATGGACCTGGGTCTCTAGTTGGCAGAATTATTCACCCTTGTCAAAGTAGGGACCACCATCCTGGTCAAAGTAAGTCACAACACAACCCAGTTTATCCTGTGCTCACCCTCTGGTAGCTCAGAACAGAGCAGGCAGGCTTAACATAGAAGACAATGTGTAAAGTATTTGTGCAATAACTCATACAGTAGCACAGTGAAAACACCACTAAAATACACCACACAGGTTCAGAAACATAGATAATAATTATCTGAATAAAATAAGGTAAAAATGATGAAAATCCAGGGTACACAAGCAAAATTATCAATTTTTAAAGATTAAATCTTACTAAAGCACTTAGAAACACAATAGCTCCAATAGGAGCTATCACGGTGTCATTAACGGAGTCGTTCCCAATAATCCGACGCCACAGGCACTGGCACTGGTAGTGGCGTCTCATGGACCCCCAGGCACAGTATCTTTTGAAACGAAAAAAACAAAGACGTTTCATGGAGTCAGGGCTTCTCTGGAGCCGGAGTGGCATATGTCCCTTACAGCATCCGAAGAGGTGAGGCATCGGTTCCACACTGTGTGGCAGTGGGAGGCGAGGTGTAGGTTCCGTCCGTTTGCAAAGGGGAGCTGGTACAGTCTAAGTTGTGAGGCATCGGTTCCTTGTGACCCATCAGGGTCGATGGATCTAGTCAGTCAAGACATGATTTGTGGACTTCACAGTGCAGTGACCACACTGCAGGACGGCAGCAGAGTCACGGCAAAGTCAGACTTGCATTGCAGGCTGCGGTCATTACGTGCAGCAAGGATTACGGAGCCAGAGCAGCCAGCGGTGGGGCGTCGGGCAGCAGTGTCTGTGCTGGAGTCGCTGAAGTCGGTCCTGGAGTCACTGAAGTTGGAAAACTATCTAGAAGCTAGTAGGTGGAGTCTTTGTTGGTCCTGAGACTTCAGAACAGGTGGCAAGCTCAATCCAAGCCCTTAAAGAGCACTTTTTAGGAAGACAGACAGAGTCCTTCCAGCAAAGTCAGCAAGGCAGAAGTCCTTCTGAGCAAAGCAGTCCAGATGAGTCCTTTGGGCAGCCAAGTAGTTCCTCTGACAGAGTTCAGGTATAGATTCAGAAGATTATGAAAATGAAGTATTCAGACAACTTAATGATGGGGAATGTTATGAAGCTCTTACATGGAATCCAATGAAGGAATTAACAAACAAGATCAATAAGTATCTAAAAATGTGGTACTCTCAAGGCTTATTATATGAGGATGAAAATACTTATCTTAGGGTTGACCGACCCAGATTTCCATGTTTGTACATGCTTCCAAAAATACACAAAAGTACTACCTCTCCCCCGGGTAGACCGATAGTATCCGAGATAGGTGGGCCAACGGAGAAGTTATCAGAATTCGTAGATGTTTTTTGACAACTTCTGGTGATCAATTTACCATCATTTATTAAGGACACCAAACATATTTTGAGCTTGCTGTCTGATATACAATGGGAAGACGGTATGATATTGGTCACCTTAGACGTAGTGGCTTTGTACACAAGTATAGAACATGGAGTGGGTACAAGAGCAATGGAACATATGCTTTACAGGAGATCAGCAAGTTTTCTTGCTCATACTGACATGATTTTAGACATGATAGAATTGATTTTGAGCCAAAAAAAAATCTTATTTAAGAATAAATGGTACACACAGCAACAAGGTGTAGGCATGGGCTGCAGATTCTCTCCCTCGAATGCTAATCTCTTTATGGGATGGTTCGAGGAGAAGTGGGTCTGGGGCTCGGGAGCAGTAGAATGGCAGTCTTACATCTTATGCTGGGGAAGATACATTGATGATTGTTTAATTATATGGACGGGGTCCATTTCACAATTGGAGGAGTTTTGCAATTATCTCAATAATAATGACGCTCACATTAAATTCACTTATCATTATAGTAAAGAAAAAAATGGAATTTTTGGATGTGGAACTATTCATTAGGGAAGGTAGAATTCAAAGTAGGCTATATAGACAGCCGACCTCTTGTAATTCCATACTGAATGCCACAAGTGCGCATCCCAAACATCAGATAAATGCCATCCCATATGGTGAAATAAAAAGGGCAAGAAGGAATTGCAGCATAACCGAAGATTTTGTAAAATGTATTCAAGATATGCAACAGCATTTTATTCAAAGAGGTTATCAAAAGAATGTGATTGAGAAAGCCACACAAAAAATCAACAGGATCAGTAGGAATTATACATTACGATCATGTAAACAGAAAAACAAATTTAGAGATAGGGTGACTATGGTTATGGATTTCTCAACATCTTCTGATGTGTTGAGGAGGTCATTAATTCGACACTGGGATATCCTTAGACAAGACGAGACTTTAGCGGATTTTATTACAAACAGGCCTGAGATAGCGTAACGTAAAGGGAGGTCATTGAAGAACTTTTTATGTCCTAGTTATTACCGTGGAGTGAACACTGGGAATTGGTTGATGGAGCGCAGCAGAGGACTTTACAAATGTGGTCAGTGCGGGGTCTGTAATTGGGCCTGGCATGTTAAGAAGGAATTTTTGGATCACGATTGACATGAATTCAAGATATTATCAAATATTACTTGTTTGATATCATATGTGGTTTACATAATATCATGTAAGTGTGAACGTTCCTATGTGGGAAGTACCATTCGCCCCTTGAAAGTTAGGATTGGGGAACATTTGAGGGCAATAAAACAGGAGGATGAGAGATATCCCATAGTACAACACTTAAGAACATGTGATAAAACAAATGTTAAAAGAAATGTAAGATTTTTTGGCATTGATCATGTACCAGTAGATCCTAGGGGTGGTAATAGAGAACTGCAATTGAGGAGGAGGGAGGCAATGTGGATCATGAGATTACAAGCAGTTGAAAAAGGGTTAAACACTGACTCAGAATTGGAATACTTCTTGGGGAGTTGATTGTGCTGATGGTTACCTCATGTATGTATGTTAAGCTGTTTATGACGCTTATGGTCCACATTATAGTTGAAATTGCTTGAAAGTTTTGATGTGATCACAGGTGGTCCTGGGTATCAATGTGCAAATATACATATTTAATTGCAAATATATAGTTCTTTTTTGTATTAACAAATAAATTGGATTAGTCAGATTGATAAATTTCTAATTTAGTGAATAAATGCTATTTGATTTATTCTAGAGTCTTTGATAAGGACTTTTGACATAATGTATAAGTGGTAGGTTTCCCTTTTTAAGGCAGGATGGAACTGCGATATGGTAACTGATTGGTACTACTAGTGGTCAGTCCTATTTCTATTACAATGACTGAAAGAAGAAACAAACAAGGGACGCGTACTTGTGGCGCTTTTGAACACACAGCGGTAACGTTCGGAATATATAGCGGCAATGTGGTAAGTGGATTTTTTAGTTGCACTTAGAAATTACGGGCCAGTCCTATTTCCATTGCAATGATTGTAGGAGACAGTAAATAAGAGACAACAACTATCGGAGCGCAATGATAATCACTACACGTACTCGCGGCGTTTTGAAACACAGCGGAACGGCGGTAAGCGGGTCTTCGTGTTATACTTAAGAGTGTGGGCATCCGGAGTCATAATTATAGAATTTGTAAAATTTAGTGCCATACATGAAGGTACTCAGGAGTTTTCCCGGTTATGATTATAAGTGAAGTTACGCCTTTGGGTTTTGGTTTTGAAGTTGTTTTGGGTTTACGGCGGCTTCCGCATTTTAGACGTGGTGCTTTGGGAGCCGCTTGGTTTCTAATTGACTTAACGAGCACGGCAGGTTTAACAAGTAATAGTCCATTGGTGTTGAAGGACCTTAAAGGAAAAGAGGGTGGCTTTTATGAAAGCTGAGTTTAGAACATGTAGAGCATATGGATAGTTGTCATCAATGGTAGACTATGGCGGTCATTCTGACCCTGGCGGTTGAAAACCGCCAGGGCAGAGTGCCGCGGAAGCACCGCCAACAGGCTGGCGGTGCTTCATGGGCAATTCTGACCGCAGCGGTAAAGCCGCGGTCAGAAAAGGGCAACCGGCGGTTTTCCCGCCGGTTTACCCCTGCCCCAAAGAATCCTCCATGGCGGCGCTGCTCGCAGCACCACCATGGGGATTCCGACCCCCTTCCCGCCATCCTGGTCCTGGCGGTAAAAACCGCCAGGAACAGGATGGCGGGAACGGGTGTCGTGGGGCCCCTGGGGGCCCCTGCACTGCCCATGCCACAGGCATGGGCAGTGCAGGGGCCCCCTAACAGGGCCCCTTAATGATTTTCAGTGTCTGCCTAGCAGACACTGAAAATCGCGACGGGTGCCACTGCACCCGTCGCACACCAGCAACTCCGCCGGCTCCATTCGGAGCCGGCTTCATCGTTGCTGGGGCTTTCCCGCTGGGCGGGCGGGCACCCAGCGGGAAAGTCAGAATGACCGCCGCGGTCATTTGACTGCGGTGCGGTCTTCTGGCGGTCTCCGCCCGGCGAGCGGCGCCCGGCGAGCGGCGCCCGCCGCCCGCCGGGGTCGGAATGACCCCCTATATTTCCAAATGTAAAATAGTAAATGGTGGTACCTATTTACATCGATCTATTCCAGATACTCTTGATTGGATTTGAGGAGAAATTATTGAAACATTGGAAGAGAGATGCAACCTAGATTTAGCAGGTATTAACTGTGTTATAAATGTTTTGCTTTTCTGGTCTCACATAACTTTAATATTGTTTGTTATAATTTCGGACACACTAATTATAATTTATATATTAAACATTATAATTTATATAATTTTGTATGTTTGCACATTGGGGGACCAGACTGTGTTTTAAATAGATCAATACAGTAACATTATAAGATAAACAGACTTTAGTTATATAATGGTAGTGAATAAATGTTAAATTATGAAATAAGTACAAAGTAGTCTATTTAAAAAATGTCTGGTTATTTATGTAATTTTCTTACTGTAATTGCATGAAGAGTATGTACATATTTGTTAACTAATAGCATGTTATTGGAGTACTTGTGGAATATTTAAGTTCTCATGAGATATGCTTTTCACTTGGAAGTTGGCAGAAAGTTCCCACTCTTTGCATGAAGGACAAACAAAAATTGTATATATAAAAAAACTGTTCAGATTAATGTTGAGTTAGGTCTGATCTGTAGGTTAACTTGAATTTATGTATGAATTACAGCCCTGAGGAAGTCATGGGTACACCTCTGACGAAACACGTGTTGGCAAGCATGGATGCTGGTGAACTTTGATTATGATGGAATATCAATTGACTGGCGATTCAAGTTTTGAAGGAATCATGGAATAAAGAGATGGACATTATCTCAAATGGACTTGTTTGAAGTGTGCCTAACATATTTGTATTTGACTATCAGTGACTAGTCACTGAGCTCAAGAAGTAGAGGGTGATCTTCTTCTAAGTGCACCATCAGTAGTTTTTGAAATATAGCAGATAAATGACAAGAAGCGCCAGCTACTCCGGTTGGTTCACCCATTAATAGTAACATAGATTCAGAAGTGTCTGATTTGGTGGGGTCAGAGACCCAGTTTATATACCCAAAATGTCTTTGAAGTGGGGGAAACGTCAAAGAGTGGTTTTGAAGTGCACATGTTCCCCTTTCAGCCAAGTCCTGTCTGCCAGGATCCCTGTGGTGGGGTTATCAATCCTTTGTGTGAGGGCAGGCCACTGGCCTCTGGAATGTAAGAGAGAACCCCTCCACCCTTACTGCCCAGGAAGACCAAGTCAGTATGCTGGTGAATGCAGATGTGACTGAGTGTCCTATGTTTAAGGCTGTCTGGGTGAATGCACAAGGGGAGCTGTCAACCAGCATAGACCAGACGTGGATTGGAGACAGAGCTGTAAGGCAGAGATGTCAGTAAGTGCAGCGAAATGTCCACTTTCTAAAAGTGACATTTTTAAATAGTAATATCAAATCCAACATCACCAGTAAGCAGGATTTTCTGTTGCAATTCCGGCAATGCTAAACATGAAAGGCTTACTCCTTCCAGGTCAGACTCTATCATATAAGAGGGCAGCTATAATGCTAGTCTATGAAAGGAGCAGGCCTCGCAGCAGTGGAAAACTTATTTCTGAGTTTTTCACTACCAGCACATGTAAAACACATAAGTAAATGTCCTGCCTTTTACTTACATAGCACCCTGCCCTATGGGTTACCCAGGGCCTACCTTAGGGGTGACCTTTTATGTAAGAAAAGGGGAATTTAGGACCTGGCAAATAGTTTTAAATGCCAAGTCGAAGTGGCAGTGAAACTGCACACACAGGCCTAGCAACAGCAGACCTGAGACATGGTTAAGGGGCTACTTATGTGGATGGCACAATCAGTGCTGCAGGCCCACTAGTAGCATTTATTTTACGGACCCTGGGCACATGTAGTGCACCTTACTAGGGACTCACAAGTAAAATAAATATGCCAGTTGGGTATGAGCCAATGTTACCATGTTTTTAGTGAGAGAGCACATGCACTTTAGCACAGGTTAGCAGTGATAGTGTTGAGAGTCCTAAAGCAAACAAAAATGAGGTCAGAAACAGAGGAGGAAGAAGGAAAAAGGCTTGGGGGGGACTTCAGAGAGGGCCATTTCCCACAAGAACTATGTAGAATGGAGTGACAGTGGCTCCATTACACTGATGCCCTGGAGGCTACATACAGTAGATGTAGGGCAGCTCATGTATTGGTCCAAAGTTCTCTTCAAAACAATAGCTTGCAGCTAATTTTATGCACATTGAGAGGGAAGATGTCCACATGGCAGGGAACTTGTTCTGTGGCCTAGCACTTGTACTGTAGATGGCAACCTGCGTATCTCAGTTAATAACGCATCTGTAGAGCACAGAATGGCAAAATAATTTTTTAAAAGCCTATGCAGCTCCACTAGGCCTCACAGTATGGATACAAAGTAATTAGCCTAAGTTTGCCCTGCAGGAAATATACTTCCCATTGTTGGAAAATGGGTTATTGGTAAGGGCAGGTAGGTACCTACACCTAGCAACAAGCCACTAACCTCCACTTAGGTCCAGTTAGGTCTCAGTAAATTAACCCCAGCTCAACCCTTGGTAGCTTGGCAACGAGAGTCAAGGCTTAACTTAGGAGACAGTGTGTAAAGCATTCAAATATCACAAAACAGTAGTTAAATAAAGCACAGGAAACAGTTTAAAAATCCAAAACCAATTTATAGAAATAGTTTATATTTTTATCTTTAAAATGACACCAAAACGAATAAAATCGGATAAAGGGAACCGGAGATATGAATTTTTAAAGAATTACTATTTTTCTAGCGCTTAGAAACAAAAAGTGCCAATCGGGTCATCTGGTTGCACCACGACCGGGGCAAAGTCAAAGTTTCAGGCCGACCGCGATGGAGCCCTGCTCGGCTACAAGTCGCGGGAGGCCTCGGTTAAAAAGTTACCTTCTGACTTAGGGCCTGATTTTAACCTTGGCGGACGGCGGAGGCCGTCCGCCAAGGTTCCGCCGCCAAATGACCGCACCGCGGTCACAAGACCGCGGCGGCCATTCTAACATTTCCTCTGGGCCGGCGGGCGCTCTACAAAAGAGCGCCCGCCGGCCCAGAGGAAATGCCCCTGCAACGAGGACGCCGGCTCAGAATTGAGCCGGCATAGTTGCAGGGGTGCGACGGGTGCAGTTTGCACCCATCGCGTATTTCAGTGTCTGCATGGCAGACACTGAAATACTTTGCGGGGCCCTCTTACGGGGGCCCCTGCCGTGCCCATGCCATTGGCATGGGCACGGCAGGGGCACCCAGGGGCCCCGCGGCACCCCCTACCGCCATCCTGTTCATGGCGGGTTTCCCGCCATGAGCAGGATGGCGGTAGGGGCTGTCAGAATCCTCATGGCGGCGGAGCGCGCTCCGCCACCATGAAGGATTCCCCCGAGCAGCGGTAAGTCGGCGGGAGCCCGCCGACTTGCCGCTTCTGACCGCGGCTGAACCGCCGCGGTCAGAATGCTCGTGGGAGCACCGCCAGCCTGTTGGCGGTGCTCCCGTGGTCGGTGGCCCTGGCGGCCACCGGCCGCCAGGGTCAGAATGACCCCCTTAGTCTTTATTTTGAAGATTTTCTTCAGCGGGACGAACCTGCCAGTCGAATCCGACCTCCTGGAGCCCTTGTCCGGATACGCGATGCTGGATTCCTCGGTGGAGATTTTTACCTTCGGACTTAGTCGTTTTTTCGAGGTGAAAATCCTTCGACCGGGGTAAACCTGGATCTTGATCCGACGTCCGTGGAGCCCTTCTCGGATACGATGGCTGGGAGGTCCCGGTCAACTTTTTACCTTCGGACTTGGGGGGTGATTCTAAGTCTGGCGGGCGGCGAAGGCCGCCCGCCAGACTTCCCCCTCCAAAATACCGCTCCGCGGTCGGAAGACCGCTGAGGGTATTCTGGGTTTTGCACAGGGCTGGTGGGCGACCACCAAAAGGCCGCCCGCCAGCCCAGTGCAAAACTACATTCCCACGAGGACGCCGGCTCCGAATGGAGCCGGCGGAGTGGGAAGGTGCGACGGGTGCAGTGGCACCCGTCGCGAATTTCACTGTCTGCAATGCAGACAGTGAAATTCTTTGTGGGGCCCTCTTACGGGGGGCCCTGCAGTGCCCATGCCAGTGGCATGGGCACTGCAGGGGCCCCCAGGGGCCCCACGACAACCCATACCGCCATCCTGTTCCTGGCGGGCGAACTGCCAGGAACAGGATGGCGGTATGGGCTGTCAGAATCCCCATGGCGGCGCAGCGAGCTGCGCCGCCATGGAGGATTCAAATGGGCAGCGGAAAACCGGCGGGAGACCGCCGGTTTTCCACTTCTTACCGCGGTCAAACCGCCGCGGTCAGAATGCCCAGCGGGGCACCGCCAGCCTGTTGGTGGTGCCCCCGTCATTTTAGCCCTGGCGGTCTTGGACTGCCAGGGTTAGAATGACCCCCTTAGTCTCTTTTTCGGAGATTTTTCTTTACCGGGACGAACCACCAAGTCAGGCCGGGTCGCAGTTGAGGCAAGCCGGCTAGAATTTCCGCGGCGGGTCGGTCCCTCTCTGGAGCTTTTTTACTAAAATTCTCAAATCTTCTCCAAACTTCTGGGGCTTCACCCAGATGTTCTTTTAAGGTTCTTTTGGGGTCCACAGCTCACCCCAAGGGTCCAGAAGTTCTGAGATGGTCCTTGGGGGGTGCAGACTTCAACTCCCAGAATGCACCTGGCGCAAACTCCTTTTTGGCCATTGGACAGTGGTCAGCTGGTCACTTTTCAGGAGTTGGTGCAGGGGGACTCTGGATAGCAATTTTTCACCTGTAGCAAACAGGGAGTCCCTCCTTGAACCAGTTGAAGCCAGGCAAAGTCCTTCTTGTGGTGAAGCCCAAGTGTGCAGCTGGTGCAGTCCTTCTGAGTGCAGTTTCCAGGTGCAGGCCAGGGGTCCAGCAGGGCTGTCCTTCTTCTCCTTTAGTTCTTTTCTTGTTGAAATCTGGGGGGGATCTGAGGTGTGGGTGCAGGTCTGCCAGTTTTATCCTTGCTCCTGGGTGAAAAGCAGGGGGGTCCTGGTTCTCCAATCAGGTACAGGGTCGTCCCCCTGTGATGACCACTTCCTGGGAAGTGTGGCAAAAATCCATCCCAGTGGGCAACATTCTCTAAAAATCCAACATTGCTGAATCTGATTTTTGGAGGTTACATCTGGCTGAGCCCACCCACTGGTGTGGCTAAAAATCATAAACACACCCCTCTCTTGCCCTCTCCTAATCTAATCAAGGGGGCACCAAGCTGTCTGGGGTTGCAGGATGTGGGGGTGTTGCTGGTTGCTCCAAATGTCCTTCTCTGCCTTTGAAGACCAGTTTGGCAGCCCTCCCCCTTCCTGCCTCACCATCTGCTGAGGGGAGATTCTCTCCCCCAAGCACATTCCTTTGTGTGAAGCCAGGCCACTTCACACCTCATCAAGGCTGCTCGGCTAAGCTGCTGCAGGCTGGCCAATCAGAGCACAGCAGCAAAAACAATGCAGGGCTGAAATTGGCAACTTTTTAGGTAAAGTCTATAACTCTTTACCTGAACAAGTTATATTAAATCCAACAACTGGAAGTTTTGGGATTTATTACAACAATTAATTTGATACCAAATTCTTGGTATGCAACATTTAAGGAGACTTTAAAATTTAAAATAAAGTCTCCACATTCTAGCCTATGAAGGCCATTTACTTCAATGAGGGAAAAACGAATTTGGGTGTTTTTACCTCACCAGGGTTTATAAATCTATTTTTATAAAGTCCCTGCTTATAGTTACATGGCACCCAGCCCTAGGGGCACATAGGGCACACGTTAGGGGTGACTTATATGTAAATATAAGGTAGTTTAAGACTTTGGAAGTACTTTTAATTCCAAAGTCAAATTTGCATATAACTTTAATTTAAAAGCAGCCAGCAAGGCAGGCCTGCCTTTAAAGTGACACTGGGCACCTCAGCAGTGCACCTATGGGTGCACTACCTATGCTGTGGTCCCTAAACCTACATGCCCTACCATATACTAGGGACTTATAGGTAGGTTAACTTAGCCAATTATAATTAGCCTAATTTGCATATTGATTTTACACAGAGCACAGGCCCTGGGACTGGTTAGCAGTACCCAGGGCACCATCAGAGTCAGGAAAACACCAGCATAAAGTGGAAAATGGGGGCAAAAAGTTAGGGGGCCTCTGCAATCAGCCCTGTTTTCTCACACCCATGTATTGGCAAATCAATGCAGCCTATTGAGCAGTATCTAACCCTATGTGGCATTTATTTCAAGCTTTTATACAGGGCTACGCAACAAGCCACCTTGCTGCACTGCGTGAAAGAAAAAGGGCAGGGATGCATAGTGATTCCATTATACAGTACAATACTGTCCTTTCCTTCTGGGTGTGTGCTTTGCCTGCCTGGCACCAATGTATGCACCCTTATATCATGGTGCAAGGGGGCCAGCAATGTTGGCAAAATAGTTTTTTGGGCAGGTGAGGACACCTAGCTGCACAAACACACTCCTGAGAGGCTTTTTCCTCTTTCTATGTGTGCTGCAGAATACAGCACAGGGATAATAAGGTAACTACAATGAGAAATTCGATTTTTTTCTCCTGGTTTTTGTTCACCTCTGGACTTGATGTATGTTGACAAGTTTCCAGGTGCAGCACTGATGCTAAATCTGGGAAGCCATCAAAATAAACATGTTGATGCAGTGAGACACCCACCCTCCACCTATGGAATGGCTCCATGCGGCAGAGTAAGGCAAGGCCTCAACTTGTGCTGCCTTGCATCACTCCAGATTTCTCAGTACTTGTAGAGCCCCACAAGCTAGCCTTGCTTACCTTAATACTTAGGTTTTGCATTCACCTTGCCCCCCTTTGCATACTGCAAGACTAACAACAACAAAAGTTTACATATCCGACCCATGGGTATTATTTTTCAATTGAAACATCAGTATGAGTGGGGATCACTGGATTGAGTGAAATGTGTGGTAGTATATTGTGACTAAATAGAATTTTGAACACCCACAATGACCTTAATCAGGTTAGATTGACATCTTGTAAGTAGAAGTGTCATTGTAATGAAGGAATATTGAAAATGTTTCTATACCAATATTTGGTGTATGTATGGATTGGCACTTATAATTTCATAGCAATGTCAGTTACATTTTGTAATATGTGATGTGCATACAAGACGTGGCCTAATAAGAGGTATGATTTTCTCCTAAGTTCACATGTCAACACACATGGCTAAAACTGTTGCGTTGAGAGTGGTACATTATGGGCGCTTACAAAAAATTTCACCCGCATTCAGAAAGATGGGACGTACCTATGAGAAGAAAAAGGCAGCTGGAATATTGAGAAAATCAACCAAATCAGCGGTGAAGAAAACACCCCCAGCAACATTGTCTCAGGAGGCAACTCAGCTGCAAAGCAGGTCTTAGCCACCAGTGGACCTTCAGGTGTAAAACAGCAGCAAGCTACAAGACAAAGGAAAAAGGGAGTTGCAGCATCAAAAAAATGTACATAAGCCTTGTCCAAAAGTTGGATTGTATGGACCAGAGAATTGCTAACATGGCAAAGCAGCACAAAAGACAGAGCTAGATTTTGGTTTACTGCCAGTAGGCACTCCAGAACATAGACACGCATTTTTTTTCTACCTTTTAAATTCGAATTTTATGAGTTTATAGTTAGTATTTATTGTAAATTAAAATTAGTGTAGGTTAGTTATAGTTAAGAGTTTTTATGTGTTTTTTGGTGAATGAAGGGGTGAATGTTTTGTGTTATAGAAATAAAAAAACAAAAAAATATAAAAAAAAACATTTAAAATTGTGCAAAAGATATATATTTGTTTAGGCTTATGTGTGTAGGTAGCACATGTTTAGGATGTAGTTTGTGTTTGTACTGTACTGACCTTTGTGTATTAATGGGGGTGAGGGGTTGATGTTTAACTTGTCATGGGTTAACAGTGGTTACTATAGGTTAAGTGTTAGATTAGGTAGAATAGGATAGTTTTAAGTATAATCACTGTATATCAGTTAGGGTTAGGTAGTATTTTAGATATTAGGTTTTCCATTTAAATAAATTAAACTTTGGTCTTTTATGAAATATTATTTGTTTGTCATAGGTTCCTCCTATTGTGCTAGGTGAGTACATGTTGTTCAAATACCCTTGAGTGCATTTTAGGAAATTGTTGCACTGTCAGACTCCTCTTGACAACTGTAGGTCTTCTTCCCATTAGAGTAATGTATGGGCCCATATCCATACTTTGGAAACTGTAAGCAGTGCTCAGCATTTGGCTTTGACAAACAGCACAACTCAGGCAGTCTCCTTTCTGTAGCGTCCTCCTTGAAAGGGAGAGGGCAGGTAAGTGTTGGATGTGACATGATGCTACACATTGCTGGTCCATGCCTGCTCAGCAAACCACACACAGCAAAGGGACAGTACATCTCCTCCAGCTCTTCAGGTCTTCTCCTTGGCAGAGGTTCCTCTTGATCCAGAAGTGTTCTAACAATCTGGGGTCGTGGGTCCACTACTGATACTTATTTCTGCCTTTAAAGTAGTCGAATTTCAAAGGAAAGTCTCTGTTGTTCACAAGATCCTGCCTCGCCCAGGCCTGGACCCACCACACTCCAGGGGGTTGGTACTGCACTGTGAGAGGAAAGGCACAGCAGCCCTTTCAGGTGCAGGTGTCAGCTCCATCCCCCAACTCTAGCCCAGGAAGACTTATCAGGATGTGCAGGACACACCTCAGCTCCTTCTGTGTCACTGTCTAGAGGGAATTCACAAACATCCCAACTGTCAGTCTGGCCTAGACATGGATTCCACAGGCAGGCAGAGGCACAGAATGGTTAAGCAAGAAAATGTTCACTTTTTAAAAGTGGCATTTTCAAACAGACAATCTAAAAAGCAACTAGATCAAAATATGTATTTTTAAATAGTGAGACCCCAAACTCCACATCTCTATTTGCTCCCAATGGGAAACCATACTTAAAATATATTTAAAAGCAGTCCCCATGGTAACTATGGAAGAGATAGGCCTTGCAATAGTTAAAACCAAATTTGGCAGTATTTCACTATCAGGAAAAAAAAAACACACTAATACATGTCCTACCTTTTACATCACCTGTACCCCTACCCATGGAGCTACCTTAGGGGTGACTTAAATGTAGAAAAAGGGAAGGTTTGGGCTTGACAAGTGGGCACACTCGCCAGGTTGAATTGGAATGGAGGCAGATGAGTGATGTTACTTGCTTCTGAACATCAGAGGCAGAAGATGTTATTCCCATGTTCCCAATAACATTTGTGAATGCCAGTAAGGCAAGATGGTAGTCACTGACAATTGGTTGCTGGATGGCCCACAAAGCAACAATGTTACTATTGAGGGCATTCCTTGATACCATGAAGGAATCCATCTTGGACTCCAAACGTTGACCTAAGGCCCCCAGTCCTCTTTCCAAAGACTGAATGGATGAATTGATGGATCACAGACACCCACAAACATCACCAGTGTCAGATGTTGAAGGCTGGTGTTGTTTTTCCTTCTGCATCATGACACCAGCGATGTCAGCTAGGTAGTCATCAATCCCATTGGCTTTGTCAACCCCGTATTGGGGCTAAGACACCTACCAACTCTTTCTTGAGTTCCCCCTATGGTCTCCATCCCCAAACAGACTTTGAGCCAAATTTAGAGTTTGGCAGATAGGTTTATTCCATCACAAACATGACGATATCCCTTCCACCGTATTATGATCCCATTATATCATATGGGAATTACAATATGATGCGTGGGATATCTGTCACGTTTGTTATGGAGTAACCTATCTGCCAAACTCTAAGTCAGCCCCAAAACCAGTCATTTACTGCTTGACTTCTACCACTCACCGTTGAAATGCAACTTAGGGGTCCTCGGAGTTCTCAGCTGTAATATGATAGGTTGATGTTCCATAGCCAGTCTGGGTTGTTCATCTGGAGTCCCAACAATGACTTCTTCCCTTGCCAAAACAGAGGAGATGCTTCAAAGGTGTCCAGGAGCTGTTTGACGGTGTCTTCATCCATTAGGGGCAGGATGGTGTCATCAACAGGTTGTACATCACAGACAGGCTGATCTCCAGGAGATGTTTGTCTCTCTGGAAAGAAATAGATATATATTACAAAAGTTACAAAATTGGATATGACATAAGTGATTTCTGTTAGATTCAGACAGTATTTTTCTTCACTTTCAAGTACACAGGGGTAAGTAGAACATATGTTTCTACAAGTGAATATGCCCAGTGTTGTACTATTGTCACCTTTCACATGGCAATACATGTACATTGATTGCACAATTTCATTATTCACAGGGGAGCCTATTTCTGCTATTTTCGCATGACACAACGGAGCCAGGCAGCTTGCTGTGCTGCAAAAATGGACCTCATTTAACATTATACAGTGCATTCCTGATCTTTGCCTGTACTGATGCAAAATGTGCTACCTAGCATCACAGTAGGGACCCTTGCACCATGTGGCAAGGGTGCTTGCATTTGCTCTAGGCATCAGTTTGTGCCCCAGCACTAGCCAACAGATGTAATGCACCATATATTGTTATGACTCACACCTTCCTGCACACTACATTTCACACAGCACAACACACAAGGATGCCTTGCTGTACTGTCTTGCATGCCATTTGTCCATGTAAGCACCCTATGGGTCATATTTTGCAAACATGCACACAACACTACACAGCACGCCACCTTGCAAGAAAGGGGAAGACCTTATATGCCATATTTAAAAATCTTCAGGGGAATCCTATAGTTGCCTAGCACACGCACAGTCGTCTCCAGTCTCCGCATTACAAGAATCCAAGGATCAACTCTCAAGTGGAAAGCTTGCTTAATAATCGTAAGTATGCAACATGTCAAGCTCCCTCCCTTCACCTCAGAACCCAAGGACCTCATCTGGAGAGTCCCGCAAGATTGTTCACTCAGCCCCACTCTCTTCACCCTATACATAACTCCTGTAGCAAGAATCAATCAGACCCATAGACTCTACATCGTCTCTGACACCAATGACACTCAGAAAATCCTTAACCTCTTAGGAGACACCAACACCACCAAACGTTTCTACAACATGTTATTGACCAACATGGCTAAATCAATGTGAGACAACTATCACAAACTCAATCTGACAAGACAGAAGTGATGATATTCTGGAACATTAACTCACCCTGGGACTCCACAGGTGACCATATAACTAGGCCAACACCCTCACCTTCCAAACACCCCAGAAACATGTTCATCATCCTGGACACCAACCTCACCATGAGACATGAAATCACCACTGTCAACTTCACCTCCTTACACGTTTTGTATGTTCAGGAATGTCTTCATATGGCTCCCTCCTGACACCTGCAAGACCATGACTCAGGCCGTCATCAGAAGGAGACTGGACTACAGCAATGCCCTGTACTACAACATCTCTGCACACCTGCTACACACATTGCAAACCATTCAAAACACCACCGCAAGACTAGTTCTCAACCTTACTCACTGCATGCACATCACACCTCACTTCAGAAAAACTACTATGCCCCCACATTCAGAAATACTGCCAATTCATGATGCTCACCCATGCCTAAAAGACACTTCAATACCAGGGTCCCACCTAGGTCATCCACCATTTACACTTCTACCAAACAATCATGAATTTCCGTTCTGCATCACTTGCGCTCACCCACACCCACACTATCCATGGAATCAAGACAGGAGGTAGGGTGTTCTCTTACATGGCAGTCTACACCTGGAACAACCTACCCCAGCACATCAGGACAGCTGTGTCACTTATGGATTTGTGCAAGAACCCTTGCACCTGGAATTTCAAATGATCATACCTGCAGAGCGTGTACCTACTCAGCACCTAGGTACCCTCTCTGGTGACCAGTTGACCCTCTGCAAAGCCACATTACATAACATTACATCACACTTTTGGCTGCCTACACCAACACAAGCACACTTGCGTCATAGTGCAAGGGGGTCTGCATTGGCACTGGGCTGCAAAAATTGCTACTGTCCAAGCCAAGAAAAGGACATTTATGTGAAGGATGAGGTTACATGTGGGTCGTTCAAAGTTTGAAAAATATGAGCCCTTGTTTTTACTCACTCTATACTTCTTGCTGGTCCTCTAATTCAGCACTGTGCTGACATTCCACTCCAGCTACCAACTCTTTTGGAATGAGAGATGCCACCTGCTCCCCCAATAGGTCCAACTTCTCCTGGACATCAGGCACCCCCTCCGGTCCTCATGGCTGCCTTTATGTTCCTGGCCAGTCTTTCTTTTCATGGCCAGTCTACATTTGTAGTTGTTCCATCCTTTCTTACAGTCCTTTTTGTTTGCGCAGTAGTTTATTTTATCAGCTCTGGATTGCCAGATTACATTCTTCTATGCTAATGGCAATTTGGAAGTGACAAATAATAGGTGTCCATTTTTGTCACCTCACTGAAAGGTGTGTGGTTGTCCTCCAATTTGAAGTTAGCCTTCTTCTTTTCTTTCTACAGTGATGTTGACAGCCCTCAGGGTTGGGGTTCTTGCCTTCCTACCTTCCTGAGGCTCCTTCCATGCTTCTATGTGCTGGGTAGCATTGGGGTTGTACACTGTGTAACTCTGTTTGCTGTTTCAAACATTCCTGCAAATCAAGGAACTCCAGCGTGATGCAATGGTGATTTGCGCCAAATAAAACTGTTCTACAACACCCAAATGAAGCATCACATCTGAAGTATTTGCATTGCAACTCCTTGCGCTATTCTCAATAACTTTGCGTCATGATTCCTGACACATCTTAGGACCCTGTGTCACATTATAAATATGGCATATCCATGGTGCAGGGAATTGCTGAAATAAAGCCCAAATATTTCTGACGCAACGCTGCACAACTCAGCATTGAGTCAAGAATGATAAATTTGCCCCATGGGTTTAAAGTGTTTTTTGTTTTTTGGAAACTTGCCTTCTGTTTTTGTGAAAAAGCAGTGTTGCTGTCTAGTTTGGGTGTATTAGAGAAGACAGAAGTACAACTGTTTGAGTACAGCCAAATAAGCAGAAACTACATGATTTAACCCAGGGAAAGAGGAACATATTCTAAAACTGTCAAGTGACTATATTCAGGCTAGACTACAAGAATGGAAGTAAGGTGAAAACGTGTGCTCTAAACACATTTGCAATCCAAATGCATGAACAATTTTCACCAATAAATAGTACTTCAATTTAGCAATCTTCCTTTTTTACCCATGTGGATCTAGTGACGTACATTTTATGATATAAAATGAATGATCAGTAATGGTAATATCTGTCTGCAGCGATATCTGTACTGCATAGCAATACAGTTAGCATTTTTTTGTAGACAAAGTACTGTTCTAAGGGACATGTACAACACATTTTGAAACCATCACAAATAAGCATATCACACGTGCACCAAATTATGGGGGTCATTACAACCCTGGCGGACGGTGTTAAAGCTGCGGTAATACCGCAAACAGGCCGGCAGAACAAAAAAGGGAATTATGACCGTGGCGGAAACCGCCAACATAGACAGCCACTTTAACACTCCGACCGCCACGGCGGTACAGACAAGCAGCGCGGCGGTCACCGCCAGCAGACAGGCGGGAGACAAAGTACCACCCACAGTATTACAACAGGCCAATCCGCCACTTTTTCTGGGGCGGATTCATCGTGGATAAAAACACAGCAGAAACAGCTTTTGCAATGGGAAAACGCTCACCTTAACACACTCCACGAGGAAGGAGGGCACCATGGAGCCGGAACTCCAAATACTCCCTGCGCTTGTCTTCCTGCTCCTCTACGAACATCAGCAACGGCGGCGCCGAAGACAACGGTGAGTACTGCACCTACGACATAGGAGAGGGGGGAGGCAAAAGTCAGGGACACACACACGCAACACCCCCACCCCCACCCTGACCCTCACCTACTACAACACACACACCAATGCATTTCCAAACAACACAGTAACAACCCACAACCCCCCCTGAAGAATGCAAAGACAAAAGGAAATCAGTACAACCATTGTAATGTATCAAAATAGAGTATGCTCAAATACACATAAATATATACACATTCCAAATATATACATCACGATTAGTAGTGCAGGTATGCACAATTCAATGTCCGTGGAACTCTGGGCCCAAAATGCATGGGCGAGGCCCACACTAGATACCTGTCCAGAAACGGAGATAACACTGCTATGGCATCACATAGAAATACAACAGGCACCTCCGGGGGAACGGAAGGGGGGGGGGCACCTCAGCCGGATGACAGCACCACGCCAGATCCACGACGGGGCTCCATGCCCATTGATGTATCCTGTGGAGTGCAAAGCCACAGTCTCTCAAGTCTCTCAAGTCTCTCCAGTGGGTTGTTTGCCCACTGCTTTATCCTGGGGAGTGCAAAGCTACAGTCTCACAAGTCTCTCCAGTGGGTGGTTTGCCCACTGCTTTATCCTGGGGAGTGCAAAGCCACAGTCTCACAAGTCTCTCCAGTGGGTGGTTTGCCCACAGCTTTATCCTGGGGAGTGCAAAGCCACAGTCTCTCAAGTCTCTCCAGTGGGTGGTTTGCCCACTGCTTTATCCTGGGGAGTGCAAAGCCACAGTCTCACAAGTATCTCCAGTGGGTGGATTGCCCACTGCTTTATCCTGAGGAGTGCAAAGCCACAGTCTCACAAGTCTCTCCAGTGGGTGGTTTGCCCACTGCTTTATCCTGGGGAGTGCAAAGCCACAGTCTCACAAGTCTCTCCAGTGGGTGGTTTGCCCACTGCTTTATCCTGGTGAGTGCAAAGCCACAGTCTCTCAAGTCTCTCCAGTGGGTGGTTTGCCCACTGCTTTATCCTGGGGAGTGCAAAGCCACAGTCTCACACGTCTCTCCCGTGGGTGGTTTGCCCACTGCTTTATCCTGGAGAGTGCAAAGCCACAGTCTCACAAGTCTCTCCAGTGGGTGGTTTGCCCACTGCTTTATCCTGGGGAGTGCAAAGCGACAGTCTCTCAAGTCTCTCCAGTGGGTGGTTTGCCCACTGCTTTATCCTGGGGAGTGCAAAGCGACAGTCTCTCAAGTCTCTCCAGTGGGTGGTTTGCCCACTGCTTTATCCTGGGGAGTGCAAAGCCACAGTCTCACAAGTCTCTCCAGTGGGTGGTTTGCCCACTGCTTTATCCTGGGGAGTGCAAAGCCACAGTCTCTCAAGTCTCTACAATGGGTGGTTTGCCCACTGCTTTATCCTGGGGAGTGCAAAGCCACAGTCTCTCAAGTGGATAACAGTCTCCACTGGTTCTGGAGGGGGACTGGTGCCCAGAGTGCTTCATCCTGTTAAGGATTCAGGTAGTGGATGCTGTTCTCCACTAGTTCTGGAGGGGGACTGGTGCCCAGAGTGCTTCATCCTGTTAAGGATTCGTGTAGTGGATGCTGTTCTTCACTGGTTCTGGAGGAGGACTGGTGCTCAGAGTGCTTCATCCTGTTAAGGACAGACGGAGTGGATGCTGTTCTCCACTGGTCCCGGAGGGGGACTGGTACCCAGAGTGCCTCATCCTGTGAAGGACAGACGGAGTGGATGCTGTTCTCCACTGGTTCTGGAGGGGGACTGGTGCCCAGAGTGCATCACTCACTCCGTGATGATCCCAGTTCCGTCACTGTCCCAGCCGCACATGGGCTAACGATGCTTGAGTTGGCGGTGCTTGCCCTGTTCAGCGGTGCATGTCATGGCGGTCTTTGCCCTGTTCAGCGGTCTTTGCCCTGTTCAACGGTGCTTGCCCTCTTCAGCGGTGCTTGCCCTGTTCAGCGGTGCTTGCCATGGCGGTCTTTGCCCTGTTCAGCGGTCTTTGCCCTGTTCAGCGGTGCATGCCCTGTTCAGCGGTGCTTGCCATGGCGGTCTTTGCCCTGTTCAGCGGTCTTTTCCTTGTTCAGCGGTGCTTGCCCTGTTCAGCGGTGCTTGCCATGGCGGTCTTTGCCCTGTTCAGCGGGTCTTGCCATGGCGGTCTTTGCCCTGTTCAGCGGTGCTTGCCCTGTTCAGCGGGGCTTGACTTTGCTGTCTCTGACCTGTGCAGCGGTGTGTGGCATGGCGGTCCCTCAGTGCCCAGCGGGGCTGTGGCTGCCGGGGCCCTCCTGGGCACTGACGCTGGCGTTGGTCTCCGGACCAGTGATGATAATGCTGCCCTCCAGGGCACTGACTCTGGCGGGGGTCTCCGGACCTGTGACGATGGGGCTGGCGGTGGCGTCCAGGTCAGCGGGGGGGGGTGGCGGCCTTCTCCGCCGTGCTGCTCTTCCCAGACTTTGGAGACTTCTTCTGCCCCTTCCCCACCTTGGGAGGTGTCACAGCTAACTCAACACTCCCCCCGGGACCCTTGTGAGCAGCTTTGCTGGCAGGAGTCTTCCCCCTCTCCCGTCAGGCACTGTCCAACTTCTGGTGCTTTACAGGGGGTGGACTGGCAGTGCTTTGGCTCTGTGTCACACTGGCAGCCCTGGTGCCCGGTACACTCCACATACCTCATACAACTGGTACCAGTCTTTTTTTGGCTGAGGTGCTAGTACGGGACCTATTAATTGGAGGGGGGGTGGTGGGACAGAGGTCAAGGTTGCTCAGGAAAAGTTTCTGACGAACACTGGGACGGGTAGCTGGAGGGGGTCTGGGAGTGGAGGAAGAGGAGGTGGTTGTAGGAGGTGTAACTTTAGATGATTTGGGTGCAGGTGCATGTTCTGGAGGCTGTCGTGAGGTGGATGTATGTTGGGTGTGTGTGTGCCCACGTTTGTGTACTTTGGGAGGGGGCGTCACAGACACACAGGGAGAGGACACAGGTGACGTGTAAATCGTAGTGGGGGTGGTGAGTGCAGGTGAGCGGTGTGTGGTGGTGGGTGTTCTGGTGCGAGTCCTAGTGGCTGTAGTGGTAGTGCATGCAGGTGAGAGTGTAGATGACACTGGGAGGGAGGAGGGAGACGACGAGGAGGGGGACACAGTGGAGGCAGTGGATGTTGCTGTGTCTGTATGTGGGTGATGCTTGTGTGAGTGCCTGTGGGATGTGTGGAGCCTATGTTTGCCTGAGCTGCCCTTGTGTGTTGACGTGTGTGCAGGCTGGTCTGATGGTGTGCTTGGGATAGGCTGGGGTACAGGGGATTGGGTCTGGGTGGAGGAAGTTGGAGGGGGAGGCTAGACACAGGGACAATGTCTGTCATCAGTGCTGAGGCCAGAGAGTGCAGGGTTCGATGATGGGCAGCCTGACCAGAATGAATGCCCTCTAGGAATGCATTTGTGTGTTGTAAATCCCTTTCTACACCCTGGATGGCATTCACAATGGTAGACTGCCAAACAGTGAGTGACCTGAGGAGGTCAATGGACTCCTCACTGAGGGCATCAGGGGTGACAGGGGCAGGGGCTGAGGTGCCTGGGGCGCAGGTGATGCCCACCCTCCTGGATGAGCGGGCACGGAGCGAAGGCTGAGGGGCTGCTGGGAGGGTGGTGCTGGTAGGGGGGGTGGCGGCTGTACCTGAAGAAGTGGGGGGCACAGATGGTGCCGCCACCACAAGGGAGCTCCCATCGGAGGACGAGTCCGTGTCGCTGGTTGCAGATCCTGTGACCGACGTGAAGCTCCCCTCGCCCTCAGTCCCACTGGTTTATTCTGAGTCCGTGGTGTGGCCCTCCATGGCCATGTGGGATGCAGCCCCCTCGTGCTCCGGTGCCACTGTACCTCCGCCTGATGATGCTGATGCACAAAAGAACAGGGAGAGCACAAATAGGGGTGGGGAAACAGAAGAAAGACAGGTTGAGTGCATGGCTTACCGCTACCGTTGGCGGACAATACAGACACAGCAGCCCCCTACACTACGCCTGGCTCTTGGACTCTATAGATGCAGTTCCTGCGATATGGCCTACATGGCTATGAGTGTCATCTGCCCACATAGATGACACAGGGGCATGTATACCTGTACTTGGCACTCTACAGAGGTGGGGTGGAGTGGCACATAGCCTGCATTCCGGAGGGGCCTAGCCTATGGAACTCGCCCTGGCCTAGGGAAACCCACAGCCCTCCTCCCCCACCCAGACCCCTCCACTGTGCGCAAAGTCAGCAGAATGAGAGTGTACTCACCCCCTTGTGTCTGCTGTGATGTCCTCATGCGCACATCCAACTCAGGGTATGCCACCGCCAGGATCCGGAACATCAGGGGGGTCATGGTGCGACGGGCACCCCTCCCACGTTGGGAGGCCATCCCCAGCTGAGCCTCCGCCGTCTTCTTGCTCCAGCGGCGAATGTCCTCCCATCTTTTACGGCAGTGGGTGCTCTGTCTGTGGTGGACCCCCAGGGTCCGGACGTCCTTGGCGATGGCACGCCAAATATCCTTCTTCTGGTGGGCGCTGACCTACATGACATGTACAGTGGAAGAAGAGAAGTCATTACCAACTGCACCGTCGAAGTGAGTGGCCCACATCCCTGCCCTTGCCATGTGGCACATGCAATCACACTCCTTCATGCTCGTAGAACTCTGCCCCCTTCCTACTTACATCCAACCCTCTCCACTCAGGCATAGCCCATACAACTTGCACCCTATGTACTCACCTGTTGGTTTGGAGAACCGTAGAGTAGCGTGTACTGGGGGAGGACACCGTCCACGAGCTTTTCCAACTCCTGTGCAGTGAAGGCAGGGGCCCTTTCCCCAGATGCACGTGCCATTGTCTCTTCCAGACCGAGGTCACAGCAGCACTTGCAGTGTAGGTCCTCTCCTGTCGAAGATCAGGTATCGAGTGATTCAACAGATAGAAAATGGCGGTCACGTCCACGGCGGTGACGTCCGCGGGGGTGCGTATCATCACCGCCGGCGCTCTTCGTCATTGGCTCCTGGGACCCATAGGGCCCAATGTTAACCAATGCAGCATTGCGCTGCTTTCTACGACCACCTACCGCGATGGTGTACAACGCCAGCGCAGTTAACTCACATCCCATTGTCCCACTTTACAGGTCAGGCATCCGCCATTTCAGGGGCCCACATGGCTTCATTTACAACTGTGTCACACATACCTAGGCCTGGACTCAACACACATACAGGAAGAATGTTATATTTTGTGTCGTGTTTTGTGTAGCTGTGGGTACATACCTCAGAATTGGTTGACTCTGTGGTTGCTGTTGTCCTTCCTAGGCACCGTCAGCTGGGACATGTGAGGAGATGGCGGAATCCTCCGGTGTACCGACCGCTGGTGGACCTGTTGACAATGGAGGAGCGACATTTAATCATCACCTACAGGTTAGACCGTGCCACAATCCAGGAACTGTGTACCCAGTTGGAGCCAGACCTCATGTCACCAATCCGGCATCCCACAGGAATCCCCCCTCAAGTGCGGGTGCTATCAGTGCTCCATTTCCTAGCAAGTGGGTCATTTCAAACAACAGTGGCCATGGCATCAGGGATGTCCCAGCCTATGTTTTCCAACGTGTTGTCCAGAGTGTTGTCTGCCCTGCTGAAACACGTGAGGAGCTACATTGTTTTCTCTCAGGTGGAGGATTTGGCTACAGTTAAAGGTGACTTCTATGCCCTGGGAGATATCCCTAACATGATAGGTGCCATTGATGGGACCCATGTGGCTTTGGTTCCCCCCCACAGGAGTGAACAGGTGTACAGGAACCGGAAGAGTTATCATTCGATGAATGTACAGATGGTATGTTTGGCAGACCAGTACATCTCGCAGGTAAATGCTATGTTTCCTGGATCAGTGCATGACGCCTACATCCTGCGGAATAGCAGCATCCCTTATGTGATGGGTCAACTCCAGAGGCACCGTGTGTGGCTATTAGGGAACTCTGGTTACCCCAACCTGTCATGGCTATTGACCCCAGTGAGGAATCCCAGGACCAGGGCAGAGGAACGCTACAATGAGACCCATGGGCGGATTAGGAGGGTGATAGAATGCACCTTCGGCCTCCTGAAGGCCAGATTCAGGTGCCTTCATATGACAGGTGGTTCCCTATTCTACTCACCAAGGAAGGTGTACCAGATCATCATCGCCTGCTCAATGCTTCACAATCTTGCTTTGCGACGCCAGGTGCCTTTTCTGCAGGAGGATGGTCCAGATGACGGTGTTGTGGCAGCTGTGGTGCCTGTGGACAGTGATGAGGAGGAAGCTGAGGAAGAAGACATTGACAACAGGGATTCTGTCATACAGCAATATTTCCAGTGACACACAGGTGAGAACAATTTGTTTACTATTACATTTACTTTCACACTTCTAACTCTATCCTGTCTGTCAATTTGAAGTAGTATTTGCTAACTGAGTTGTACATTTCCATTACGGTTTCACAGGTGTGGTTACCAACGTGTGTCATCTGCTTGCATCCTTCATGGGCTTGTGATGTGTAATATAGGTATGTTGACATTACATTTTGGAACAAATTTTGTCATTGTCATAGATAATACACATTTTCAAAATCACAGACTGACTCCAGATTGTTTTGTGGTTCAAGGGTGTTTATTGAAGTGCTAATTATTGGAGGGGTGGCAAAATGGTGATGGGTGATGGTGGAGGAATGTCCATGGCAGAGTCCAGTCTATTAGTCTCACAGGTGCACTGCCCATATGGGCATAGGAAGTGGAGCTGGGACAGTTCCAATATGGACAGGGTAACAAAGTGGGACAGTGGGATGACAATCAGGGTGGTCTCATTTCCTGTTGGGGGTCTTGCCATCTTGCTCTGTCCTGTTCCTGGATCTCAGGGACCGCTTGCGGGGTGCTTCTCCTTCTGCAGGGGGTGGGGTGCTGGTGTAGTGATCCTGTGGCGGGGCGTCCTGTCCACTAGCGCCGGCGGAGGTGGTGGGCAGTTCATCGTCCAGGCTAGTGCCAAGGGCCCCTTGGAATGCCACGGTGTCCCTCATGGTCTTCTGTATGTCCTTCAGCACCCCTACGATGGTGCCCAGGGCGGAGCTGATGGTTCTGAGCTCCTCCCTGAACCCCAAATACTGTTCCTCCTGCAGGCGCTGGGTCTCCTGAAACTTGGCCAGGACGTTGCCATCGTCTCCTGGGAGTGGTGGTATGCACCCATGATGGAGGATAGGGCCTCGTGGAGAGTGGGTTACCTTGGCCTGTCCGCCCCCTGTTGCAAAGCAGCCCTCCCAGTTTCCCTGTGTTCCTGTGCCTCCGTCCCCTGGACCGTGTGCCCACTACCACTGCCCCCAGGTCCCTGTTGTTGTTGGGGTGGTGGGTTATCCTGGGTTCCCTGTAGTGGTGGACACACAGCTGATTGACGTGTCCTGGGTACGGAGGTATGGGCCCGCTGGGTGGGTGCTGTGCTGGTGTTACCAGAGGGTGGAAGTTCAGTGTTGGGCTGTGTCTGTGCGAGGGGAACCGACTGTCCCGAGGCCCACGATGGTCCGGGCAGGTCATCTGGATCCAGTTGGCCAGAGCTGCTGTCATCACTGTGGGCCTCTTCTGTGGGTGGGGTAGAGATGTCTGGACCCTCCTGTCTGGTGACATTACGTAGTGGTCCTGAAGGGGTATAAACGCATAATTATTGCATCTGTGTGTGTCATGGTGTGCAATGGGTGGGTGAGTGTGTACACCAGTGAAAGCATTCCTGTGTGGGGGCTTGTGTGATGATGGTTGGGGGGTGTTATGGGTATGTGCAGTGGGCATGCTTTAGTGATGGGTGTCCATGCTTAGTTGTGTCATGCAGGGCTTGGTGTTGGGATGGGTGGTTTGTGTTATTAGTACATTAGTGAGGAGTTGGAGTGATAGGGGAGGGGGTGAGGGTGGGGGTGTGTCATAGCATGCAGGTAGGGTGGGGGATATGATAGTTAAGATTTGAATTACCAGTGTCCATTCCTCCACCGACTCCTCCGAGGCCCTCTGGATGCATGATGGTCAAGACCTGCTCCTCCCATTTTGTTAGTTGTGGGGGAGGAGGTGGGAGTCCGCCGCCAGTCCGCTGAATCGCGATGTTGTGCCTGGAGACCACAGAACGCACCTTCCCCCGTAGGTTGTTCCACCTCTTCCTGATGTCCTCCCGATTTCCTGGGTGCTGTCCCACTGCGTTGACCCTGTTGACGATTCTTCGCCATAGCTCCATCTTCCTTGCAATTAAGGTGTGCTGCACCTGTGATCCAAATAGCTGTGGCTCTACCCGTACGATTTCCTCCACCATAACCCTGAGCTCCTCCTCCGAAAACCTGGGGTGTCTTTGGCGTGCCATGGGGTGGTGTAGGTGATGTGTGGGGTGGTGTATGTGGTGATGAGTGTGGTGATGTGTAGTGGTGTGGGGTGTTTTGTGCATGGATATTGTGTGGGTGATGGTGTTGTGTGCCTCTGTGTGGTGGGGTTGTCTATGGCTGTGCTTTCTCTCTGTCGCCTTCGTCTCTAATTTCGGGTCGTAGGGGTTTGTGGGTGATGTGGGTGTGTGTTTTATATTGAATTGGGTGTGTGGGAGTGGTCTTTGTATGTGTATCAGGTGTGTGGATTTTGAATTGTCCAATGTGGCGGTGTTTTGGAGATGTGTGTGTATTTTGAGCGCGGCGTTGTGTACCGCCAATGGAATACCGCGGTTGAAAGACCGCCGCGTGGATTCGTGGGTCGTAATAGCATGGGCGTGTTTCTGTTGGTGTGACGGTGGAGGATTTGTTTTCGCCAGTTTATCACTGACCTTTGGTGTGGCGGACTTGTGTGGGTGTCTGAATTTCGGCGGATTCCGAGATGTCGGTCATAATAGCTGTGGCGGAATTCCGCAGCCGCGGCGGTGAATTGGCGGTCTTCTGCACGGCGGTAAGCGGCTTTTACCGCCAATGTTGTAATGACCCCATTATCCCTAATCAGCATCAACCAGGGTATTTGTATTTTTACTTCTTAAGTACTATGGGGCACATTTATACTCTGTTTGCACCGGATTTGCGTCTTTTTTTTAACGCAAATCCGACATAAACTTAACTTCAAATTTATACTTTGGCCCTAGACCCGTCTAGCGCCACATTTATGGAGTTTGAGTCATTTTTTTTACTGTGGAAACCTACCTTGTGTTAATGAGATGCAAGGTATGCGTTCTAGGGCAAAAAATGACTCGAAGGCCTTTGCGCCTTATTTATACTCCTGTGCAAAAATGATGCACAGGAGGGGGAGGGCCTTAAAAAATGACTCTAAACCAGTTTAGAGTCATTTTTTAATGCCTGTGTCAGGGCAGGCGTTAAGGGACCTGTGAGCTAATTTCCATGGTCTCTGACCATGGAAGCAGTCCACAGGTGCCCTTCCCTGCCACCCTCGCCCACCCCTGGACGACACCCATGGATGGGGGAACCCATCTACAGTAAGTAGAGGTAAGTATTTATTTATTTTTTTAAAGTGGCATAGTGGGGCCTAACTTGGGCTCCCCTACATGCCATTGTGCCCAATGGCCATGCCCAGGTGACAGAAGTCACCTGGGCATGGCCATTGGGCAGGGGGGCATGACTCCTGTCTTTGCTAAGACAGGAGTCATTTCCATGGGAGTTGTGCATCAAAAAATGACGCTAGTCAGGATAGAGTCAATATTTTTGACTCTAACCTGACTTGGACCATTCTTTAATGTACAACCCCATTCTTCCCTACGCCTCCGCTGCCCGGTTAGAGTAATTTATTTTGACGTTAACCAGGCCGCAGCGCCGGCTAACGTCATTCCATAAATAAAGCGCCAGGCTGGTGCGTTGGAGTGGCGTTAGTTGGCGGTAAACTTTTTGCCTCAAATCTGTGCTACCGCTGATTTGCGTCAAAAAGTATAAATATGGGCCTATATTTAGCAGAGGAACTGGACATATTGCCCAGGGCCATGTGCAGAGGATGTGAACTTCCTCTGGAACTTTGGTGAATTTACTTTCTTATCAAAAAGAAGAGCTGCTTTAAATTCCATATTAAAATGTTTGGTTTATTTTTTTCCTTGCGATAAACACAAAGCATTCCTGAAATATCTAATTGTCAAGTCCTTCAGATTCAACTGCGTATCGGAGCATGGACGCAATCTGCCTTAAGGTTCATTCTTCAAGGGTTAACAAAGTCTTGTCAAATAAGGATACCCGTGATTTTTTGAACTTGACAATTTGGTGACATCCATATATCAGGCGCTGCCCTAATTTGTTGTCAGGAAGGCTCAATTAAAGTTATCATGGTTAGTGCTCAAAACATCAACCCTACTATTTGTTTTGGACTGCTTTCATTTATCACTTGCACTGTGACGTTATTCAGTAGGAACACCTTATGAAATTATACTTATGGATGATAAACATGGATTTATCAGTATGCCGCTTTTGTCCTACATACTTGTAATGCTTGCAGCAACACCATCACAGAACAGTCCCACCCAGATTTGTAAATTATGTCATGTTAGAGGTGAAACTTCTGCTGTCATTCTTATATTTTTTGTGCAACGTATGGATGGAGAGGGTCACAGAGAGCAAAGAGAGCATTGAGGGCAGTGGTCGGCATGACACGAGGTTTGGGATTGGTGTTACAGGTAGGCGGGCTGGAACTTCACATTGGTAGTCTTCCCAGTGGGCTGTTGATACTGCTGTGCAAAGAGACAGGCTGGTGGTGCATGTGCTGTTTTCAAAGCAAGGCGAAAGGTTCCAATTCAAACTGGCCCGCTCGTGGTTGTGAAGTGCCCAATAGCTTGATTTCAAGAGCTCAAAAGCGTCACCAAAGGTCCAACATCTCAGAGGCACCACTTGGGGGTCAGGAATTTGCTGTAGATGAGGCCAGGAGCTGCTGACGACCGCTTAATATCCTTGAGGTCCAGATAAGGAGGCCATGAGACCAAACCTTTTGAGTCACTCTGGGTTCCTGGATTCAAGATTAAGTTGCCGGTCCAGGTCTTCTTCCCAGGCCAAGGGGCATTAGACAGCAGATCAGCAGAGCAGGGCAGCAGGTCCTTTAGAGCAGCAGTCCAGCAGAGTGGCATTCGATGTAGCAGCACAGCAGTCCTTTTACCTGGCAGAGTATCCACAAGTCCAGAAGTGTCCAAAGGTGGTGGTGTCTGTGGTCCTTCTTTTATACACAGTTGTCTATTTGAAGTGGGGAGAAACTTTTAGAGGCATGCACAGATACCCTACCTGTTGGCTCTCGCTCCAGACTAACTGCAGGGGGTAGGCAGCCCTTTGACTTGAGACAGGACACAGCCTATTTAGGTGAAACTGAGACTAGGCCCAGATCCACCCTCCCATCTTGCCAGTGATGGCCCGTCCAGTCACACCTAAGCTCCCATTGTGTGTGGCTGTCTGGGAGGAATACACAAAGCCCAACTGCAAACTATAGCCAGTAATACGAACAGAGACAGACAGAAGGCACAAAATGGTTAAGGCAATTAAAAGCCAATTTTCTCTTCCCATTTGGATATTACACTTAGAACATGTAATAAGGCAATCTCAATGTTAATCTATGGAAAAGATGGCCTTGCAGTTTTGAAAAATGAGAAGTACAAGTTTGTCAGTTTTACTACACTGTGTCCTGGCCTTGGGGGTGTGTATGGCCTACCTAAGGGTTAACATATGTATTAAATAGAAAGGTTTGAACCTGGCAAAAGGTTTTTTTCAACAGGTCTACATGGTAGGTTAAAACTGCACACACAGGCTCGGCAATGGCAGACCTGAGGCATATGTAAAGGACTACTTAAAGGGGTGGCACAATCAGTGCTGGAGGCCCACTAGTAGCCTTTAACTTTCAGGTCCTGGGCACATGTAGTGCACTTTACTAGGGACTTATAAGTAAATGAAATATGACATTTTAGTATAAGTCAATGTTACCATGTTTTGAGCAGACATCAGAAGCGTGTTAGCACTGGTTAGCAGGGGTAAGTGTGCAGAGTCCTGAGGCCAGCAAAAATGAAGTCAGCAAAAAAGGAGGTCTGAAGGCAAAAAGTTAGGAGGAAACCACGTCAAGGATGCCAGGTCTAACAATCCTAGATGATGAAACTCTGGTAAAAAAATACAGCAACTGTTTTGTATGAATTTTCAATTGGAATGATAGTCTCTTTTGAAACAACTGGCAAGAAAATGAGAAGGGAAAAATAGAGGAATACTAATCTGAATTTAATGTTAAATCATTCTCCAAGAAACAGACACTTGAAACCATCCTAAAGAGACATAAAATTCTGCGCATGATGCATGGAGACTAGGTCTCAAATTCCTGCATAAGACAGCAGTCTTCGTGCAAAGAAACGTTCCATTTCAGATACAGGGGACAGTAGAAGACTTACTATGTAATACATTACAATAAATATGTGTGTTAAAATCTGTACAAGGCAGTTCTGCAATAATAATTATAGAATATCTCAATAAGGTAAAGAAAAAAACAGACACCAAAAAACCCAGAAAAATCTCTGAAATTCACCAGTTATAACTTACTGAGATAACTATAACTTGCAGCTTCACCATGCACTGCTTGTGCCATCCCTCATATCATATTAAATTACATCATTGTTTGCGTCATTGATGACATCTCAAATGAACCGGTAGTGAAGATTTTCCTGTGTTACAGGGAAAAATAAAAAAGTTCATTAAACTTGAAAAAAACTAAGGGCCGTATTTATGGCCTGGTTTGTGTCGCTCTTGTACCACGCAATGTAGTGCAAGAGCGATGCAAACCTAACTGAGATTTAGGAAGCCACGCAAGGCCATTTTGCATGGACATGCGTGGCTTCATAAATCTTAAGGAATGTAACGTAGTGCAAAATGCTGCGTTACATTACTCTGTGCTAGGGAGGCATTTCCATGGGTGTTGAGTGATTGTTCTGATGTGAAGTACATGGATTTTGACGCATTCCAGGATTTACAAGAATTTGTAAACCTGAGATGACGCCAAAAAGATACTCCTCCTCAGTGGAGGCTTAACTAGGATAAATGTTTATTTCTCCTTGTATTTTCCACTTTCTATGTGTGCTGCATTCTGCACCATGGTGCATGGGTGCCTACATTGGAATTAGGCTTCCAAAAGAGCACCACCACCAGGGAAAGGGAAGGAATGTGCCATATTGGATAAATAAAGCACATTCCTGCCCTTTCCCTAAAACATAAGGCAGAGCAGCAAGGTGACTTGTGCTGCCCTGCGCCACAAAACCCATAAATATGAGCCAAAGTCCTCAATGGGATTCACTTGCACTATTCTTAACAGATTCTTTTCCTACCTATTCAACCAACATGATATCATTTGTACTCCCAAGATCAAGAGATCTCTATCACTTCCAGAGTTCACCAAGGTTCCATTTTGTACAGGGTATTCTCCAACCTCTATGTCACTCCTTGGGTTTGTACTCACAAATAACAGAATCAAAATTCACCAATAATCAGGCGAAAAAATAATCTCACTTGCAAGTATTCTCCACTCCATACATCTAATGACTGAAACACTGATGTCCAGTACTAGCGCAGGTGTTTTAATAAAAATTATTAATGTGTGTTTGTGTATTCTGAATAAAGGGTTTGTGTAGAAAAAAATAATAAGGTAGAAAAATAATGCACGCATTTGAAAATCTGATTATGATGAGTGGCCGCCAATGTTCACAAAGTGTACTTATTAATAGTCTAATACTGTGAAATGTTGAATATATGTTTGACTAATGAAGTAATATGTCATATTAAAGGTTAGGCATTATGTACTAGCTTTATTAATTGTAGGCCTTAATTTAGCGAAGGTCTTGACCTACTTGCCAGGCCTCATGCCATGTATTTCTCAACGTTTAATAAATGGCTGTCCTAGAACTTTGATTTTCCATTTGCATTGTTTAAATGTGCTCATAACTGAGAGGTTTCCCATGAAAACCGACTGCTAGAAGATTCTGTTCTTGCTAATGTAACATTTTGTGTGTAATGTGTGTGAGACTGACTTTCTCAGGAGGAGAAAAATGGAGATACTGACTGGAGTAGAAGCCGCAACAATATTGTTACCTGATGAGCCGTATGATGAGGACATTGCAGGACAGCCAATCAACGACATGTGAATGGAGTAATAGTAGAATTCATAGATTTGGGGCCAGATGTATGAAAGCATTTTGCATTCGCAAACGGTGCGAATGCAAAATGCCAGTTCAGAAGGTATGAAATACATTCTGAACGCAATTTTAAGGAATCTCTAAAATAGCGATTCCTTAAAAATGCGACCCTGTTTAGAGTCGCAACTTGCGACTCTCTAAATTAGAAATCGCAAATAAGGATTCCTTATTTGCGATTTCTTAGCACATGTATGAAGCAATTTCTAAATGCGATTTTGGCATTTAGGAATCGCTAATTACCACCAAGTTGAACTTGGTGGTAACCATGTGCAAAATTTAAAATTGCATTTAAAATGCATTTTTAAATTGTACATGTAAAGCACACATGCCCTTTTGGCATGTGTGCACCTTACATGTCCCCCAAAACATTTTTGGGGTGCAGCAGAGGGGGCCTTAGCCCCCCAGCACCCTGGGGTTTTGCATTTCCAAAATTGCAATTTCTGGTTCATAAATCGCAATTTTGGAAATGCAAAAAATTTGCAGATATGGTCCAACAGGCCCATAGTTGCGAATGGGGCCGGTATCGCAATTTGTGATTTGGTTATAGCATTTGCGATTTTTAAGAAATCGCTATTACCGAATCGCAAATGTTATACATGGCACTTTGTGAGTCGGAAATAACGATTTCTTAAAAATCTCTATTTCCGAATCGCAAAGGGGCGTGATGATACATCTGGCCCTTGGAGTTTTAGTTTTATGTGAACATGCGATTAATTGACCAATAGGGATTTGGGAAATAGTTTTTGTAGTTTTAATTTAATGGGACTGCACTGAGAAGAACCCAGCATTCTGCTTTTTGCATTTTTGCCTTAAGCAATTGCCATAGCTCATTCTTGGCCATTTTGCATCTTGATAAGAGATGTGCTTAGCTTTAATGCTCAAAGACTTTGGGCCTGATTACAACTTTGGAGGAGGTGTTAATCCATCCCAAATGTGACGGATATACCACCAGCCGTATTACGAGTTCCATAGGATGTAATGGACTCGTAATACGGCTGGCGGTATATCTGTCACTTTACCGTCACTTTTGGGATGGATTAACACCTCCTCCAAAGTTGTAATCAGGCCCAAAGTGTTTTCCGAACTTTGATGCTGAATCCTGATGCCTTGCTGATTGACTGATGTCCTGAGGACGAAGACTGACTCTGCTTGCTAATCCACATTTGAGGATAGGTATTATGAATTAGACTGTTGATTATTATGTCTATTTGCTTTTTCTTTCTAGGTACCAACTGCACTGTTTTGATAGAGCCATAGTTAGATGTTTTCCCAAATTTGTGTTATTAAAATGTTTTGCATGAAGCCCAGCATGCTGATGCTAATCTGATGTTAGTTATGGATCCTCGCTAATTAAATTGTGCTAATAGGGAATAATGCTTGATGAATTTTTCTGCTGAACTCGAGTGTATGTAATCACTTTGTCGCAGTTGACTTTGCTATTCATTTGCACCATAACCTTAGAATGTGTTGTAGTTCAAGTTTTGATTAGATTACGTTCTTCTTCCGCTTTGGACAGCCAGTATTGTTTTTGTATGTGTTTCATTTCATACTGAGATTAAGCTACATGACCTTAGCATTGTTAATATAGGGAATGCACCATCTTACAAGACATTTATTAAAACATGTAATGATTCACTATTACCTAAGTCAATGTAAATGAATAAAGCATTTCAACAATACTCATTAGTGCATGCAATGGTTCACTGTTAACTTTGTCATTTTTAATAAAGGACTTCAATATTGATTGAACTGTGTGCATGCTTCTATTTTCTACTTGTAGACCTGCTGCAGAGCAGTCTTAGAATATAACAATAAGGGTCCCTACACCCTAGAATTTCAGGTCAAACGTGCCAGCTCCAGGTGTGTTAAACACAAAGCAACGTGTCATGGGGTCATCAAGTCAACCTCCTGAGGAACTTAGAGTGCCATTTTAAAATTGATATTGGGATTTTAGGACTCTAAAGGTGGTACCTCGCACGAGGGTGTCGTCCCCTGAAATACTTCACAGGGCTTCTGTGGTGCCACCTGCCTTCAGGGAACACTACAAGCCAGAAATGCTATTTTTAAAATCCCACTGCTAGGGTTCATAGGGTAATCCTATTTCTTAGCCACATGGGACGTTATGGGGTGATCCTGTGCCCTGAGGCTACGTGGTTTGAACTGCTGCCTCACACCAATAAACAACATGTTTTTTCTTTCCCTTGTTTAATTTCCACGTCCAATACAGCCCCTATGTGCTGGAGGAGATAGCCTCCTCTCCTGCTTTGTGCCACACATCTACAGCCACTGTGGGCAGGAGGTTCAATGTCAGTTGTGCCTTCCCCTCCTGGGGCATGGGGAAGCGGGGGGAGGGGGTGGAAGTACTCATTACTACAATTGTCTGTCCCCATGCACCAGTCCTTGTAATGATCCCCAGGGCGATGGGTCCCCCAAGAGACATTTTTAATCAAAATAAAGGGGAATTCATTTTCTGCGGTCCCTGTCGAAATGAGAGTGCTCTTTAACATTAAAAACTGGAAAACTCCATGCACGTCTGTCCAGGCAGATCCCCCTAATGGAACAAACGTCTCTCCTCCATTTTTCTGACTCTGGCTGTTTTTAAACATCTCCAGCTCATTTTGCTCCTGATGACAGCTTTCAACCATCAGGTGGGTCGCTTTGAGACTTGGTGGACTGTAAAACTCTCAAATGACTTGGATCTCTTTTTCTTGATTGCTCTTCCACCCATGAGGCAATGCTCAGGGCCTTATCCTGCCCTTTAACTTTGAGCTCAGGACCTGTCCTCTGTCAGGGCCCTAGTGTTTTCCTCAGCCTGGGGCCACTTCTAACAGCATCTCGTCTACTTTGAGTAAATCTTTCCCTGCTCTCACTCTTCAGTTCTCTGGGCCTCCTTTAGAGGTCACTTCTAGGGCACCTATGTGAGGCAGAAGTCATGGGCCAACCCTCTAAAGACTCATTCCTTAGACGTTCCTGGTAAACGCTTTCCCTACGGGTCCACGAGCAGGTCCATTCTTCAACTGTCCCTCAGACAAGGGGGCCGGCGACGCTGCCCTGTAGAGCTGAATCCACTGAGTCCATTCAGTCCAAGTACTCTTTGCTTTAACACCCATGAGAGGAATCAAGTCTTCTTCAGTGTCTTCCAAAACCATATTCTCTCTCGTGCTTCCTCTTACGTCTGCAGAGTTTTTTAGGTGGGAGTGGAAAGTTGCAGAAGATGGGTACTTTGTTCAATCCCAGGGTAATACATCATTAGACCATGACAGTCGCAACCCTCCTGCACAGCATTTTGGGACATTCCAATATTCCAACTCGAAGTAGTCTGTTGAAAGACCTCTCTGGAAGCCTGAAACCATGTTCCTAACTGGTGCAGTGTAAAACGTAATTTGTACATGCAGATCCAACCCCTCTTTTTCCTCTCCTTGGAACAAGACTAAAAACTGGCAAAGTGCACATTTATTATGTTTATTATTTATGTGCAGGAAGGGACACCTTCCTGCAATTAAACAATCATCCATGGCATTTTGTTTCTTCTATGTATGCTGCAGAATACAGCACACATAGAGAATCAAACAATGAGGAGGATTAAAAGCATTCCTCCTCGTTTTGCCATGCTAACGCCACCCCTGGAGTGGTGTTAGTTTTTAGCGCTGTCTCAGGTTTACGACAACTCATAAATCTGAGGCAGCGTCAAAGGCAATGGGTGTTGTGGTGAAACGCCCTCCGCAACATGAATTGGATGCCCCTCTGACGTAGAAAACTGCTTTGGAAGACCCCATATTTACAAGGAGGCGTAATTCCACAAAAAAGGGTTTTTGCACCTACTTGTAAATATGGAGCAGTGCTTAGCACCATCAGAGGGTCATGAAAAGTGACACTCCGGTGGTGCTTCAGGGCTCTTAAACATGCCCCTAAATTTACATTGTCATGCTGATAGCAAGATTTTTGATAACCACACTAGAAATCCCAACACATACAACAAGTTTGTGAATGATTAAGAAAACTTATCATTTTGAGACAGAGATGTGAATTTGTGGCCAAAATGATTACCTACAAAAACATTGAAATGCTATGAAATGATTTTATATGAAGATCTCATTAGGTGATCATTTTGAAGTAAGTTCCATGTTTATGGATCAGAACTTTATTGTCTCCTATGGAATGTAAATGTATTGGTAGTAATATATTGATCGTAATTTACAACTCCTAGGCGAATAAAGTTTTTTTTTTTTTTTTTTAATGTTGTAGTATTCATAATGGTGAATCAAGCCAGCCAGACTGCTCTAAACATCTCCATCATGGGAATACTGGTGTTTCATGGACTTCTCTTGCTGGGAACTCTTTATCGTAAACAAACCTATCAAAGGGGAAAGGTCTACTGTTTTTACAAGCTGAAGTCTAACTATTCAAACAGAAAAGAACACTCCACTAAAAACGTGCAAATGACTTTCTCAAACCATTCCATCCAATGAGAAAAAGACCATTGTGAAACACGGTTCTCTTAACAGTAAGTAAAGCCTTGGAATTCCTTACCATTCACGTTAGGAAGCAGTTTCATTCTTCCCAGCTCAAGCACAGTTTATGAGTTGATGGTTTCAGCGAGTAATTGAAACTGCATGCTGTATTTTTCACTCTTTTCCCATCATCACACTGTTAAGCATTGCAATCCAAGACAGGATAAGAGCACCACTCTGATTACTCACACACAACACCAAAATGCCTGCCAACTGCAAATCAAACACTTTTCCAACCCAGCTGTTTTTCACAGTGTAGGTGCTATTACGTGCTTCAACATATTGTAGGAATATATGCTTCAACGACTTGACAAGGGTATGACACTCTGCAATCACAATTTCAATGTTAATTTTCTTTTGACTTTGCAAAGGGTCCTTTCCTTAATTTAAAGAAAGATGTAAAAGCTAAATCATATAGAAAGAGTTGACATTAACTTTGAAGGTTTATTGGTAGAAATACAGATACAACTTCTCCATCGTCTCCCTAAGCATTAACAAAGGAAAACGTGCTCTAGACTGCAAACAAATCCACCTTAATTGCAGTGTCACCCCTAATCATAAGAATTCATTCACTCTCCTTGCTCTCACAATATATATTTTAATATACAGAAACTACATTTGTAGCAGTGTTCCACATATTTTATATAAAATCCACATACAGAAGAATTTATTATGAAACGTCCTTGAAATATTTCATTATTTCTGGCCCAATATCTGGGAACAATCTATTTATACAGTAGCAAATCATGCTTGTGCCTGCATGAAAATGCTGGGGCAATCCCTCGGTGCTGCTTCTGGACATACATAGGCTAGTCTGTAGGTCCCTACATAGGCTCAGTCTCTAGGTCTCTAAAAGATGCCCTTTGTCTTCCACTAGACATTACAACCAACCCCCCCAACAAAATGTATAGTCTTTAACGAGAATATATTCAAAATAACACTTAAAAACCACAGTTTTGGCACAGTACGTGCATTAAATAACAGCTGTTACCTTTACCCAGTTTAATGGTACTCACGGTATTGAGCTCGGAAAGATGAATTGCCCTTCTCGAGATTTAATCTTCTGACCTACAGATCACATAAGGATGCAACAGTGAGAACTTATCTCACTGAGTGCTCTTTTAGGTTAGCTCAACCGCAGCTACCAAGTTGCCTAGCACCGTATGTGCCTGCACCAAGAAATCACCCTATCGTGGTGCAAACCAATAGTTCAAAAAATAAGGTGGTTAAGGAAGTGTAGTGTGGCTGCACTCACACAAATCAGCATAATCCTGCTTTGTTTAAACATGTATCCAAAGTGAGTTTATAGCAATGAAAATAATTTTCAACCTGCTTCATACTTGGCATTATGGTAGATGAAGTCTCCCAATTTTCAATTCATTATGTTTTATGTTCTGGCTTCACAGTGCAGTTGTCACAAGACAGTTATGTGAGCATCACTAGAAAGGGGACTCCCACATGTTTGGAGCCAGGTGTACATGTTTTGATTGAGCAGAGGTTGTGTTCTTCCACAAACAAAAGTGCTTGCCCTCCATATATCTGTGATCATTTTGTTTTATCAAGCTGCATACGCTTGAACTCTCAGGGGCATATAGAAATAAAATGCTATTAAAGTGGCTTAGATAATGAGAACATTTTTTTTTTCTCTGGCAGAGCACAGATAGGAGGAGGGCAGGAATTAACCTACATGGAGTTTTAGGTCTGGCTTGACAGTGTAACTGTCACCTGACCTTTTAAACTACACCAGCGCTATTCTATAGTAATGTTCTTGCACACAAATACATATCTATTCCCATGCCATTTACTTGTCATACTTCACATTACCATACAACATTCCTTTAAAGTCAGATCTATTAGTATTGCCAATACTTGTTAACTTTGCAGTACTCAAACATATATATTCGTTTACCTCTTGCTTGATTTGATTTGATTTAACATTTATGAAGCTTGATTGAACTAGCATGCAACTGTTTCTCACTAAAACAGGGAAGCAAAAAAACTCCGTCTTTTAGAGATCCAACAAGGTTACAGACAAGGTCCATGTCCATGCAACCTTGTTAATTAATCAGAACACAGTGACTGATAATTATATCCTTTAAATATATATCCTTTAAAAGGTTTGGAAAAGTTACTCATAGAATATTACCTGCAAATCTAGCATACCCTATTCTAGGGCAAGGGAATCCAGGCCACTCCTCTTGGACACCAAAAGCAGGTGGGGGTCAAATAGCGCAGGGAGGGGAAGGAAATGCCACTAAATTTAGCCAAAGACACTATTTGTCAAACTTGAGCATGAAGCTTATTTCAGTAACTTGAGAGGACAGAACACAATGGATGACAACAACACTAATCATGAGAAACAAAATGGTCGGCCCGAGAAACAAGAGCAGTAGAGCAAACTCAACATACTCTGAGCAGTTTAGCAAGAGGAGCACTAAGGCCACAACATATAAAAGGAAAATAAAATAAATATCAAGAATAAATAGAACAGTATAATCCAAATATGATCAAGTCCACTGAATTATGCAAACCTGCAAACAACAGCACTTTCTGCATTGATACAGATTTGATGCACGCACATGTCAGATAACCTACAACCTGCAACATACATTGCAGATTTTAAAAAAATACTTTGAGCTGAAGTGGATCATACTACTTCCAAAAAAGTGCAATGTGGGGCTACTCAGTGGCAGATGTTTTACATAAATTACGTGGTCATATCTTAGTTGCTGTTTGTTGTATTCAGATGTTAAATTTGTGCTAAATTGGTATAACAGAATTAATTGTTGTAACAATTGTATAACAGTAAAACAGCAAAATAATACTGCCCTAGAATGTACCACATTGTGCCACAAGATTTTACTTTTCTTCCCACATAACTTAGTCAAATATGTCATTGCTGCATAATGCCCTTGGTTTCAAATCATGCTGCTGAACTGAGATTTCTACCTTACAACTCATAGACAACAGTCTCCTGACCACAGATAAAGATGATCCCTCCCCTCCTTATGTTTGTGGACCCCTCTGCTGCCTTCAACACAATGGTGGTCATTACAACCCTGGCGGTCGGTGTTAAAGCGGCGGTAATTTGCAATTACGACTGTGGCGGAAACCGCCAACAAAGACAGCCACTCTAACACTCCGACCGCCACGACGGTACAAAAAACAGCGCGGCGGTCAGCGCCAACAGACAGGCGGGAGACAATGTACCGCCCACACTATTATGACAGGCCAATCCGCCACCTTTTCTGGGGCGGATTCACCGTGGATAAAAACACGGCGGAAACAGGAATTTCGAAGGGAAAACGCTCACCTCTACACACTCCACAAGGAACGAGGACACCATGGAACCGGAAATCCAAATCCTACCTGCCATAGTCTTCCTGCTCCTCTACCAGGATCACGAACGCCAGCGGCGAAGACCACAGTGAGTACTGCACCTACGACACAGGGGAGGGGGAGGCAAAAAACAGACACACACACACGGAACACCCCCCCACCCCCCCTCACCCACTACAACACACACACTAATGCATATCAATACATCACAGTTACAGCCCCCCACCCCCCAGGAAGAATGCAAAGACCAAAGAAAATGAGTGTAACCATTGGAATATATTAAAAACAAGTAGGCATAAACATATATATATATATATATATATATACACCATGTCTAAAATAAATACCAGGCATAGTAGTCCAGGTACTGCACAAAGAAAGTCCGTGGAACACTGGGACCACACGGTATGGGCGAGGCCCACAAAAGATCCCTGACCATGACAGAGAGAACACTGCAGGGGCATCAGATACCAAGAAAACAGGCACCTCGGGGGGAGGGAAAGGGGGGGCACCTCAGCCGCTTGAGTGCACGTCGCCAAATCCACGAGGGGGCCACATGCCCACTGTTCAATCCTGGGGAGTGCAAAGCCACAGTCTCTCAAGTCTAACCAGTGGGTGGGTTGCCCACTGCTTCATCCTTGGGAGTGCAAAACCACAGTCTCTCAAGTCTCTACAGTGGGTGGTTTGCCCACTGTTCAATCCTGGGGAGTGCAAAGCCACAGTCTGTCAAGTCTAACCAGTGGGTGGGTTGCCCACTGCTTCATCCTTGGGAGTGCAAAACCACAGTCTCTCAAGTCTCTACAGTGGGTGGTTTGCCCACTGTTCAATCCTGGGGAGTGCAAAGTCATAGTCTCTCAAGTCTCTACAGTGGGTGGTTTGCCCACTGGTCAATCCTGGGAAGTGCAAAGCCACAGTCTCTCAAGTCTCTACAGTGGGTGGTTTGCCCACTGGTCAATCCCTGGGGAGTGCAAAGCCACAGTCTCTCAAGTCTCTACAGTGGGTGGCTTGCCCACTGTTCAATCCTGGGGAGTGCAAAGCCACAGTCTCTCAAATGGATAACAGTCTCCACTGGTTCTGGAGGGGGCATGGTGCCCAGAGTGCTTCATCTTGTGAAGGACAGAGGTAGTGGATGGATCTCTCCACTGGTCCTGGAGGGGGACTGGTGCCCAGGGTGCTTCATCCTGTGAAGGACAGAGGTAGTGGATGGGGCATGGTGCCCAGAGTGTTTCATCCTGTTAAGGACAGAGGTAGTGGATGGATCTCTCCACTGGTTCTGGAGGGGGACGGGTGCCCAGAGTGCTTTATCCTGTTAAGGACAGAGGTAGTGGATGGATCTCTCCACTGGTTCTGGAGGGGGACTGGTGCCCAGAGTGCTTCATCCTGTGAAGGACAGAGGTAGTGGATGGATCTCTCCACTGGTTCTGGAGGGGGAATGGTGCCCAGAGTTCTTCATCCTGTTAAGGACAGAGGTAGTGGATGGATCTCTCCACTGGTTCTGGAGGGGGACTGGTGCCCAGAGTGCTTCATCCTGTTAAGGACAGAGGTAGTGGATGGATCTCTCCACTGGTTCTGGAGGGGGACTGGTGCCCAGAGTGCATCACTCACCCCGTGACGGACCTAGTTGCGTCAGTGCCCCTGCCGCTCATGGGCTAGCGGTGCTTGAGTTGGCGGTGCCCTGTTCAGCGGTGCTTGAGTTGGCGGTCCCCTGTTCAGCGGTGCTTGGGTTGGCGGTGCCCTGTTCAGCGGTGCTTGAGTTGGCGGTGCCCTGTTCAGCGGTGCTTGAGTTGGCGGTGCCCTGTTCAGCGGGGCTTTTGCTGGCCTTCCTTTATGGCCCAGCGTGGCTTTTGCTGGCGGTCCTTCATGGCCCAGCGGGGCTTTTGCTGGCGGTCCTTCATGGCCCAGAGGGCTGGTGCTGGCGGAGGCCTCCTGGGCAGCTGAGCTGGGGCTGGCGGTGGCCTCCTGGGCAGCTGGGCTGGGGCTGACGGTGGCCTCCTGGGCAGCTGGGCTGGGGCTGGTGGTGGCCTCCTGGGCAGCCGGGCTGGGGCTGGCGGTGGCCTCCTGGCCAGCGGGGATGATGGCGGTCTTCTCCGCCGTGCAGCTCTTCCCAGACTTGCCGGGTTTCTTGTGGCCCTTCCCCACCTTGGAAGGTGTCACAGCTGACTCCACACTCCCACCGGGACCCCTGGGAGCGGCTTTGTTGGCAAGAGTCTTCCCCCTCTCCCACCGGACACTGGACAACTTCTGATGCTTCAAAGGTGGGGGAATATCTGTGCTGTGGCTCCGTGCCACACTGGCTGTCCTAGTGGCCGGAGCACTCCACATACCGGTGACTACAGGCACCACTGGTGCTGGAGATGTTTTGGCTGAGGTTCTACTTCGGGACCTATGAGATGGGTGGGGGAGGTGTGGGAAAAAGGTCAAGGCTGGACAGGAAATGTTTTTTGGACACACTGGGACGGGTAGCTGGAGGGGGTTTGGGAGTGGAGGAAGAGGTGGTGGTAGTAGGAGGTGTTCGTTTTGTGACTTTGGGTGAAGGTGCATGCGCTGGAGGCTGTCGTGAAGTGGATGGCTGTTGGGTGGGTGTGTGCCTTTGTGTATCTTGGGAGGGGGCGTCACAGACACACTGGGAGAGGACACAGGGGACGTGTGAATGGTAGTGGGGGTGGTGACTGCATGTGAGCGGGGTGTGCTGGTGGGTGTGCTGGTGAGGGACGTAGTGGCTGTAGAGGTAGTGCATGCAGGTGTGAGTGTAGACGAGACTGGGAGGGAGGAGGGAGACGAGGAGGAGCACAGTTGCTGGGCTGGAGAGAGCCTGAACAGGCTTCCGGTCTGCCTGGGAGCGCCCTGGCTAATCCTGACGTTGCTTTAAGCAGTGTCAGGATTAGCCACAGGGCCGGCTGGGAACCTGTGCCTTCAGCCTTGAGCGACGAGGGACAGAGGAGCGGCGCGCAGCAGAGGAGGTGAGTGTTTTTGTCTTTATTTGATTTTTATTTACACCCCCTCCAGTGCCCACGCAGTCCCGCCCTGCTCGTTGTCACGAGCCGCAACTTGTTTATACTGTGGCCTATCATCTTCAACCTCTACTCAGATTCCCTTAGGGTTTTACTCATAAATAGCTGCATCAGAACTCGCCAACATCCTGATGATACACAACTGTACTGGAAAGACTCCTCTGCTTCAAACAGCCAATGTCTCAAACACTGTCTGCACCTCACCCATCCCTGGATGTCCAGTGCCTACCTGAAACTCAACCAGACCCCAAGACAGAATTCTTGATTTTGGTGAAGAACAAAAAGAAAAACTACAAGCCTGTCTACACAACATGAAACTCAAAGGATTTGAACCCCAACTTTCACTGAATTCCAAGTCATCTGGTATCAGGTCTTTCTTCTAAAGAAAGTGAAGCTGTTTTTACCTGAAAGTGACTTCACAACCGTGGTTCAAGGCTCTGTACTACCATCTAGATAATAGTACCACCCTGTTCCATGGCCTACCAAGCCTAACATTAGTCCCCGTCCCCCTTAAAGACTTCCTACAATCTGCAGCACATCTCATCCAGGGCCTGAAGAAATGTGATCACATCACCTCCATCTTGACGGAATGCCATTGGCTCCCCATGTGCAAGCACCATCTTCAAAACCAGCTGCATTGTTTACCAGAAAAAATGCATCCAAAAAGGATGAAAGGGTCCAATCGGGATATCTTCCTGTGTGAGATGCCTTTATTCTGAGCTGTGGGAACTTGGGCCGGAGGACATGGACCCAGGTCCTCCCTAGGTAAACAACACTACTGTGACTGGTAAGTTCCCACACTTGAGAAATAGTGTTAATAGTAAGATTCCAAATAGGGAAAGAACAGACTAAGGTGGTCATTCCGACCGTGGCGGTCGGCGGTGAAGCGGCGGTAAGACCGCCAACAGGCTGGTGGTCTTTTTTCATGTATTCTGACCATGGCGGTTACCGCCATGGCCAGCCGCCGCTTCACCGTTCCGACCGCCACGGCGGTCGTCACATACCGCCGGCGGTATTCCAACCCGCCTGACCCCAGCTTACCGCCATGGATTTCATGCGGTTTGGGACCGCCATGAAATCCATGGCGGTAAGCACTATCAGTGCCAGGGAATCCCTTCCCTGGCACTGATAGGGGTCTCCCCCACCACCAACCCCCACCCCGACTCCCTCCCCTACCCCCCCACCACCCCTGCCACCCCCAAAAGGTTGCAGGACCCCCGTCCCCCACCCCGATCCCCAACATATACACACACATACACACATACATGCACGCATTCATACACATACACACACCCCCCCGCATTCATGCACGCATTCATGCAAATAAACACACACCCCCGCACTCATGCACGCATTCACACGCCCCCTCAACATACACACACGCACACCCCCATGCACGCACACAACTCACAACACCACCACCACCCCCCTTCCCTAGCGGACGATCACCTTACCTGTTCCTGGTGATCCTCCGGGAGGGAACGGGACCCATGGGGGCAGCTCCGCCGACACCGCCACGCCAACAGAACACCGCCACAGCGAATCACAGGTCGTGATTCGCTGGGCGGTGTTCTGTTGGCGTGGCGGTGGAGGTGGAGCTACCTCCACTTCCCCGCCTGCCGCCAGTATGGCTGTTGGCGGCTCTTCGTCCGGAAACGGGCGGAGCGCTGCCAACAGTCAGAATGGCCCGTGCAGAAGACCGCCAGCACTGGCGGTCTTCCGTCGGCGGTCCCTCGGCGGTCTATTGAAAAGACCGCCGAGGTCGGAATGACCCCCTAAGTCTCTTAGGTCCAGATCAGTGCACTTTAATCAATAAAACAGTGATATATTCCCATATTTAGGTTTGAGATTCGACTTGAATTCAAATTGTCGAATGGCACACTTAAGTTTTGAGAGAGAAACAATGTGTTCCAAAGAATAAGTTGGAAGTTCAAATGAAATTGCTGCCAAAGTTCAGTAGAGTATCAGCCGTCGAATGGCACACTTAAGTTTTGAGAGAGAAGTAGTGTGTTCCAAAGAATAAGTTGGAAGTTCAAATGAAGTTGCTGCCAAAGTTCAGTAGAGAATCAGCCAACACGTGTTTCTCCCCGCATTGCGAGTACGCCAGGGCTTTCTCAAGGCAAGTCCTGATACCTCTATTTTGTGGATCCTTGGTGTCTTGCCCACGCAAACATGCAAAATACAAACCTTTTTAGGATACACGCATCGGCACATTAAGAAACACTTTATTCCAAATGAATGTGTTTGCAATTAAATAATGCATAATCTTGGGGAAAGGTTTCAAAATTCTTGGAACATATGGACAATAAATGTATGACTAGGCTTCATGAGGACTTGTTCCTGGATAGAACTGTCTGGTCTTAAGTTTCACACTTATGTGTCTACTGTTGTTATTTTACTAATATTTCTATTGCTGATATAAGTATAGTGCACAATGCCAAACACAGGCCTGTGAGCATTCCTTAATTCTGTAGTTGCTGCATACGTTTCTAGGCACTATTAACTTGTTCTGCAGTTTGTCCTAGATAAAGATATCCACAATTCAGCAACATTTAGTGCAGAAAACAGATGTCAGATTAGGGTCCCATATGATGAACAGTCATGAAGATTGAAGGTGCCAGGATTCAGTAAATGGGTTGAAGTCCCAGGCATTCCAGAAGTGTTTCAATGCTGGGGCCTAACAACATCAAATTCAACACTGATTTTGACAAAAGAGAGGTGTCGGGAAGTAAACAACATATGCCCAGGGTCCTCTGCTGCATTGTGGTTATTGGGAATACATCAGACTACTAGCCTAGAAAGATCCATAGACATAGCTGTGATAAAGAAGCCAAGCAATGGGAAAGCTGTGTACAAATTTCAGTTTGGACTTTTTTTCAACACTTTTAATCCTTTGTTCCTTTTGGCAAGTTTCACCCCAAGTCCAATATGTTTTTAAATAGTAGTTTTTAAATGTATTGAAATAGTTTTGTATTAAAAACTTAACTATTTAACATTTTGTTTGAAATATAACTATATGAATCTTTTAATTGTAATTTTATTAAAAGAAAGATTAAAGGAATACACTTTAAATTAAAAAAAACAACAAAAAAAAACAGTAAACCGTTACAAACTGAAGCGCCCATTGCTTTTAAAACGCCAGTCAAAGGCAATACTAACTACCTTGTTCATCTGGTATGAAAACGCACCAGAGAAACGGATGCGCTGTCAATTGTGGGCTCGTGAAACCTATGCAGGACCCTGCTAGAGAAAGATGAAGATTACCAAAGATGGAATGATCTATCCCCTTTAGTGCCCTGGACTACCCGTAAGAGGGTATTGTGCTGCAGGCTGGTCTGATGAGTTCCAAGGGGGGAGTACTGTATCTAGAAATAACTTATAATTTCCTTGTGTGTCCAGCATTTTTTAGGCAACAATAGAAGTAGCAAGATAGCTCGAGGGTTTAATGTTTCTGCTAGAGAGCGGTCTGAGTTTTGTCTAAGGGCAATTTTGCCTGTTGTAAAAGAACGTGTACTATGGAGATCACAGAAATATATTTTATGTTGATAGTGCAGTAGTTTACTGCTTTTGTCACAGAATCTCTTTTGTTACTTACAGATCCTAAGGCCCGTATTTATACTTTTTTTGCGCCGCATTTGCGTCGTTTTTTGACGCAAAAACGGCACAAACTTGCAAAATGCCATTGTATTTTGTAGGTTTGCGCCGTTTTGCGTCAAAAAGCGGCGCAAATGCGGCGTTAAAAAAAGTATAAATACGGGCCTAAATGACAATCCTAATATAGCACAGTGGCGTATGAACTGTCATCAAAGAGCTGCATGCAAACTGCATGGTATAGGTTAGAACATTATGGCCCGTATTTATACTTTTTGACGCTAAACTGCGCTAACGCAGTTTAGCGTCAAAAAATTTTGCGCCGGCTAACGCCATTCTGAAGCGCCATGCGGGCGCCGTATTTATTGAATGGCGTTAGCCGGCGCAAGCAGACCGGCGCTGCCTGGTGTGCGTGGAAAAAAACCACGTACACCAGGCAGCGCCGGCGTAGGGAAAAATGGCGTTAGGGCGTCTTAAAAATGGCGCAAGTCAGGTTGACGCTAAAAAATCGTCTTAACCCGATTTGCGCCATTTTAAACGACGCCCAGACGCCATTTACATGACTCCTGTCTTAGTAAAGACAGGAGTCATGCCCCCTTGCCCAATGGCCATGCCCAGGGGACTTCTGTCCCCTGGGCATGGTCATTGGGCATTGTGGCATGTAGGGGGGCACAAATCAGGCCCCCCATGCCAAAAAAAAAATATAAAAAAAAAAAAATGTATACTTACCTGAACTTACCTGAATGTCCCTGGGGTGTGTCCCTCCATCCTTGGGTGTCCTCCTGGGGTGGGCAAGGGTGGCAGGGGGGGTCCCTGGGGGCATGGGAGGGCAGCTGTGGGCTCATTTTGAGCCCACAGGTCCCTTAACGCCTGCCCTAACCCAGGCCTTAAAAAGTGGCGCAAATGCGGGGTTTTCGGCCCCGCCAACTCCCGGGCGTGATTTTTGCCCGGGAGTATAAATACGACGCATTTGCGTCGCCGTCATTTTTTTAGACGGGAACGCCTTCCTTGCATCTCATTAACGCAAGGAAGGCGTTCACGCTAAAAAATGACGCTATTTGCCCATACTTTGGCGCTAGACGCATCTAACGCCAAAGTATAAATATGGCGTTAGTTTTGCGCCGAATTTGCGTCGAAAAAAACGACGCAAATTCGGCGCAAACGGAGTATAAATATGCCCCTATGTTTTTCCTCCAGTTTCTCACTATCCTAATGTTGTGAAAAAGGATTTGTTTGGGTAGAAATTCATTTTTATTTGTAAAGCTAACACCAACCACTGTGGTATGTTTAAAATCCTGAATTTGTGCTTCTCCAAAGCAAACACGCTTGAAATATACTTGTTACTAGTATAGATGACGTGATTGCTACCCCATGTAATCCTCATTTTCTTATGTAACATTTCCTATAAATTGATTTACACTCTTCACTGTCTCCATATAATGTGTGTATGTGTGAGTGATGTAAAGAGTCCTAACACCTTAATATGGTGTGAGTAGCGCCGTGAAACAGATGAAATGTATGTGAGAGCGGAGCACTGTTGGAGGGTGTTAGTGAGAGAATCCGTGGGGAAGGAAGTCTTGGGGGTGACAAAAAAGATTCCCCCACGAGCGTCAACAGTGCTGTAGTCGTTCCTGGCTGCAGGCGTTGGCTACCGTGGGCGCTTTAAGCCTCCCTCGATCTGAGGTTGAAGATCGACGCTAGCTTGTGCCAATGCCTGCTCTGCTTGCACTTCCACAAGTGGAAGAAGAAACGACCTGCTGCAGTTACACAAAATTGTACGCTCCTTACAAACCTGTGCACCGAACGCAGAATGTGAACATATTAGGGGAGCCGAAAGCCTCCGATCTCAGACTACTAGCCTCCTGGCTGCAGAAATTCAGTCCTTGAGATCCAAGATGTGGCGGGGGCTCAAAGAGGGAAGAGAGGTGTGATTGGGAAGAAAACCTGACTGTTTTATTCATATCATGGTAGATCATTTAAATTCGTGCAGTTTCCCAATACACAAGCAAGTATGAAACAGATGGCCTAAACCCTCATTAAAAGCAACCGGGCCAAGGTTCAGCATATTTTTATCTGATGTAGAATTGGATACCATATGGGCACAGGCAGAGGATATCAAATATACGTGGAGGAGTCTAGATGTGGTTATGTGATGTTAGCTCAAGTTCTTGACCTGCCTAATCATGAAAAATGGTTATCAGATGTTATGTTTCCTAATCTGTTTAACTGGTAATGAAAGCCTAATCTACTGGGAAATAGAAAATATTCATTTTGCATACCTAAATATGCTATGCACACAATTAGGTCTGTCTTCGTAAGCGGGCTGTTTGTCAGACCGATGGCCGTTGCTGTATGGATTCTTAGCATGCACGAGCCGAAAATATGGGGGCCGAACCACAAACTCCGAAGTAACTCCGTGTATCCCGCTTGCCAGTGTGAAAGGGCGCACAATTTGTATACAGACACAGAATATGAGGTTTAAAGTATTAAAAGAAATATCATCAAATAATTGGAACGAAAAAAATGTAATGCTGAAATGTTACGATATCTTGTAATAAAAAGTGTGAGTGGTGTGTTAGGGGAGGGGTCAACCACGTGGTTTGCCTCTTGCTGAAAGATAATAATATCGCAAGAGTGGAAGAGGGGACAGCTCAGCGAGATGCAGACAAACTAAGAAATAGGAGAACACAAGCAATGAGGGTGCTAGTTGGTGTGTCTCCGTGCAGCTGGCACGAGGAAACCACCACCACAAACACACAGAGGGACAAGAAATACTTGCTATAAACAGAGCAGATTAGATATTTCAGACCATATTTATGCGAAATGCTGCAATGCAGCGTTGCAACAGCATTGCTTCAAAAATATTTGCTCTGTGGAGCCCCATTTCCTTGCGACATTGATGTGCCATATTTATGGCATGGCAGACCACGTCATAAGGCCTGAAGGTGCATAAAAAATGTTGGAGGTTTAAAAAAAATAAATGATGCAACGTAAGACCATTGGCCTCTATATAACACAAAGCTGATCTGCACGTCAGAAAGCACTTGTAAGTGCCGGGAATCAGCATTGCGTCACTTAGGAGTCTGTTGCATTGTGGGATGTGTAAAAAAGAAACAACCCATTACTAAAATCTGAACAGCAGAATGAAACTAATGCACAAAATGAAGGGAACACCATTAGCAAATCAGGAGGGCAACAGTTGCAACCCCTGCCAAGATGAGCAGGCAGCACACCAGGGGAAGAGGAAGAGCCATTTCAGTGAGGAGGAGAACCAGATTTTAACAGCTGAGGTGACAAAAAATGAACACCTATTCTTTGTCACTTCCAAATTGCCATTAGGGAAGGAAGCCATTTGACAGTCCATAAAGGATAAGATTACCAGTATAGGTCAAACAAAAAGGACAGTGGCAGAATTGAAGAAGAGGTGGCAGGACCAAACAAAAATTGGCTAATAACCGGAGGGCAGCCATGCGGACCGTAGGAGAACCGGAGGAGCAGGGGGAACTGTGACCTTTTGGGGAGTAGGTGGCGCCCCACATCAGAACAGAGTTGGTGATAGGAGTCGAAGGACATGACAGCCCCACAGTTGAGGTCCAGGAAGATCTACAAGGTAAGTGTCAACAAGGAGCAATATGGTTAAAAATGTCATGTAATGCAGTGACGCAACACACTTTGCTGCATTTCACTGCGCTGTGTGCAAGGAAAAGGGCAGGACTGTCAACATTTAAACTCATACATCACATAAATGTAAGATTCTTGCCCAGTGACAAGTTGTCCAGCCTAGTCCAACCCTGCCAACTTTCACAGGATGATTCATGATGTTCTGCCCCTGTACAGGTTGTCTTCTGAATATTGTGACTTGTTGTCTAATATTTAATATGAGTGACCTGGACTACAAGCCCCACAATACAAAGCAAAAAAACCTAGACTGGAGCAGCACATCATGCATGGACTTTAGAAACATGCCCAACCTTACTGTGACAATACAGGGCTCCTTACACCATGAGGCAAATGTGTGTTTCTTGGGGCTATGCAGCCAAAAGTGGAGTGTAAAGTAATGGAATGGAATGTGGTTGACAGAAGATTAACTTCTCACCTAAGAGGGGATCCATGTGTTGAGTATGTGGAGCTTCTCCAAGTAGGATCATGTGAAGAGCCATATGTACAGTCAGTAGCATGAAACCACATTGCACACAGCTGTCCTGATGTGCTGTATCAGATTTCACAGGTGTTGCCTGCCACACATCTTGTAAAAATGAATATTGGGGATGAGGGTGAATGCAAGTGATGCACACCAGAGGTCCATGAGTGTTTGTCTGAAGCATAGATAGTGTGTGAGCTTGGTTGGTCCCTGGTAGTGTAGTGCCATAAAGGTGTGGCTGAGCTCATTGAAATGGCAGTGTGTCTGAATGGGGAGCCATTGAATCTCAAAGAGTGGATGTATGATGTTTGTTTCCAAAGGTAACCTGAGTGACAGACATGCACTGCTTTGTTTGATAGTGTCATACTTGTGTAGTAGTTGTGAAGAGATGGCTTCAAAGAGAGCTTAGTGCACTACACTTGACATGTGATGTGGGCCTGGCAGAAGGTGTAGCAGGTGTCAGGACGGGAGTGTAAGAAGAAAACTCAGATTATGCTAAATATGTCAAAGCAGGAGGAAGTGAAATAGGGAATTCTGAAGTGGCAGGATGAGCCCAGTGTCCAGGATGATGGGCACATTTTGCGGATGGTTGGAGGTTGAGATGTCTGGGTCTAATCCTGTAGACAATCAAGTTAGGTACATGTTACAAAATACCATCACTATTCTCTTGTAAGGTTCACCATGAGCCACAGCTCTCACATACAGGTAGGCATGTTGGTCAATTGCATATTGTAAAAAAAGTTGGATGGTATAGGTGTCTACTGAGAGTCAATATCTGATTTGGGTGTCATCACTGTGTGAGAGTAAGTCCCTGCCTTGGGCCGAAATGATGATTGACAGAGGAGTCATGTACAGGTACAAGTGGGCAGGACTGAGTGAGGAGATTTGTGGTGGTCTGCAGAGGACCAACTTGAGTAATGACAAAATGGGATGAACTTCAGTGGTTGCATATTTCCAATTGTAACAGTGCTTACCCCCATCAGAGATGGTTCACATTCCCTATTGTTCTGGATTCTGGAGATAACTGGGTGTGTTAGGAACTCACAGGAGTATACATAAATAAGTACACCATGGTAAGTACATGAACCATACATCATACATCAATATAGCCATGACATGAAAATAATCCAAGCAACTTGGTAAATGGGACCCTTACCTGCACTCACCCTTTCAGCCAGGGTAGGCCAGCAAGCTGTGTAAATGTTTTGCAATGTGTGCTATGACACAAAAAGACCCCCTTGCCACACAATGGTTGTGTGAACAATGTACACATATTGCCATTTGCATTTACTGTAGGTAGCACATGTTTAGAACATCTATGTGTAACATTAAGTGAATGAAAATAAAGTCTGTTTGTCAACAAAATTACTATTGTCAACATCCATCATAAATCATCATGAACATATTTCAATTTCATTGTAGAGGGGCAGACAACACCTCCTGTCCAGCAGCCTGTTCTAGCTGACCAACCTGTTGGTGATGAAATAGTGCCTTCCATGGACATTGACACCTTCCAGAAACTCCTGGATTCCAATGAATCTCCTTCTCCAGACCTGGCAAGAGATGACAGGATTGCAGGGTCCCCAGAGGAACCGCCACCCATAGGACATGCCCCATCTGCCAAGTCAAGCCCAGCTGCAGACTCTGAGGCCCCCAAGTTGTCTTCCAACAGTGAGTGGTAGGAGTCTAGCAGCTCAAGTTGGAAGTTTGACTCCTACATGACAACAAACGGTGCCCTCCATAGAGACATTGTCACATTGTTGATAAATGATAAGACCCTTGTCAGTGCTGTGTTGCCTTCCTTGCTGGCACAGACAAATGCTGGTGAGGATATGGGAGCCACATCTTCGGTCACTGATGTGTGTGTGCCTCAGATGCCTCCCACACAAACACTACCACCTGCAGGGGAGGCCTAACACCCATCAAAAGAGGAAGATGTGAACTTCCCCAATTTCCGTAGGAGAACTGTCAGGTAACATTTGTCTGGGCTCCCTGGCCAGTTTGCTAGTGGCCCTGTGTCTAACATCATACCATCTCCTTAGTTGCCCAGTACTGTACCTTTGTACATGTTTTCCTTCAAATGTTGTCCACTTGTAGACTGTTGAAGAGGCCTACCTTCCTTAATGGCAATTTGTACCTCCTCACTGAAATTCTCCTCACCTCTACATGTTGCATGGCATGTCTCCCAAATTGACTCTGTCTGGACATTCTTTGTTCTCAATCAATGCTGGTTTCATTGCCACAAACACTGCACAATTGCTCATGTTGACCAATCAACATTTGTAAATAAATTCACTTATACAAACCTGGCCTGTGAAGCATGTGAGCCCATAACACTGTTCCATTCATCCACATTTATCTAGCACAGTGAACATGATCATGAGATAAAGCACACATTATAGCCTTAATGCTCACACTGAAGAGAACCTAAAGTACATAAACTATGATGCTTGCACTGATATGCAGACACTCATGCCCAGAGTCTTTCTGAATTTGCATCATACCTGTGTCACACAAAGATGTATGTCAGTCCAACACATTGGATGTCAGTATACATGTAATGCAACTAATTTGTTTTTGGGGTCCTCTTTCAGTTGATAAATGGTGTTGAAAGGTACACTGGCATACATAGGGTAAATGTGTTCTTCTGCCCCTGAGAGGCCTTACATGTATTGAGTGTGAGTGTAACCACACATTACATCAATTGTAAAATATAAACATATATTACTGGATGGGAGCTAGAGCACAGACACAGGCGCAACGCAACACCTCCCCAGGTTAAGAGGAAATGGGAGTCTTATGGTTTGTCAAACCTTTCAAGTAGTTGCACAAAGTTACATGCATGTAGTGCCACACCCAGCAAGTACTCAATGCCAAGGATGATTGAGGTTCTACAGGCAGGTGGGGGCCACATTCATGATTTGTAACCAGCTAACAACAATGACCTACTTGCATAATGGTGCAAGGGTGTGTGCATTAGTGGCACGCACCAGTATTGTGTCCCAGCACAGACAGGAATTTTTACTCTGTAGTGTTAAAACCATCCAAAATATACATGCTGTGTCTCTTTCATACACAGTGCTTCAGTATGTGACTATCTGTGTTGGGCTATGTGTCAAATCACACTAAAATGACTGTTAGAAATGGGGTCTTTGATTGACAGTCAGGTTACCCCCTGTTCAAGCAAGGACCCTCACTCTAGTCAGGGTAAAAGAGAATCACCCTCAGCTAACCCCTGCTTACCCCCTTGGTAGCTTGGCAGAGCAGTAGGCTTAACTTCAGAGCGCTAGGTGTAAAGTATTTGTACCAATACACACAGTAATTTAATGAAAACACTACAAAATGACACAACACCGGTTTAGAAAAATAGGAAATATGTATCTAAACAAAACAAGACCAAAACGACAAAAATCCAACATACACAAGTCAAGTTATGAATTTTTAAAGATTAAACTCAAAAATAGCGCTTAGAAACAAAAAATGCTTCGATGAGATGTTAACACGGCATCGTGACGGAGTCGTTCCCAACAAGCCGACACCAGCGGCGCCGGACACGGAGTCGTGTAGACCACCAAGTACAGTACCTTTGGTGAAGAGTGAAAACAAGCCGAGGCGCGAAGTCAGGAATCGCGGCGTCTGTGCGAAATGTTGAATCCGTGCATTTCAAGCGGCGTCGGTCACGACGTGGTGCGGCGACTTCCACGGAGTCGCGGACTTCAGCGGGGCGGCTGCGGCGACGGGCCTGCGAAGAGTGTCGCGTTCCAGCGAAGGTCACGGCATCATATGCAGGCGGCGTTACCGGATTCAGCAGCGGCGTCGATCCAGAGTCGTCCGAAGTCGATTTCCTTGGATTTCCACCAGCTTTCCTTTCAAGGGCCCAGGGACTGGACAGGGCACCACTTGTCAGAGCAGGAGTCTCTCCAGAGACTCCAGGTGCTGGCAGAGAGAAGTCTTTGCTGTCCCTGAGACTTCAAACAACAGGAGGCAAGCTCTAACTCAAGCCCTTGGAGATTTCTTCACAAGATGGAAGGCACACAAAGTCCAGTCTTTGCCCTCTTACTCTGGCAGAAGAAGCACTGCAGGAAAGCTCCACAAAGCACAGTCACAGGCAGGGCAGCACGTCTTCCTCAGCTATCAGCTCTTCTCCAGGCAGAGGTTCCTCTTGGTTCCAGAAGTGTTTCTAAAGTCTGTAGATTTGGGTGCCCTTCTTATACCCATTTTAGTCTTTGAAGTCACCTTTCTTCAAAGGGGACTCACACCTACTTGTGAAATCCTGCCTTGCCCAGGCAAGTCATCAGACACACAGCAGGGGGTTGGAGCCGGCATTGTCAGAGGCAGGCACAGTCCTTTCATATGAGAGTGACCACTCCACCCCTCCCTCCTAGCAGAGATGGCTAATCAGGAAATGCAGGTTACACCCCAGCCCCCTTTGTGTCACTGTCTGGTGTGAGGTGAAAAACAACCCAACTGTCAAACTGACCCAGACAGGGAATCCACAAACACGGCAGAGTCACAGAATGGTTTAAGCAAGAAAATGCTCACTTTCTAAAAGTGCCATTTTCAAACGCACAAACTTAAAATCAACTTTACTAAAAGATGTATTTTTAAATTGTGAGTTCAGGGACCCCAAACTCACATGTCCATCTACTCTCTAGGGGAATCTACACTTTAATCATATTTAAAGGTAGCCCCCATGTTATCCTATGAGAGAGACAGGCCTTGCAACAGTGAAAAACGAAGTTGGCAGTATTTCACTGTCAGGACATATAAACCACATTACCATATGTCCTACCTTATCCATACACTGCACCCTGCCCTTGGGGCTACTTAGGGCCTACCTTAGGGGTGCCTTACATGTAAGAAAAGGGAAGGTTTAGACCTGGCAAGTGGGTACACTTGCCAAGTCGAATTTACAGTGTAAAAATACACACACAGACACTGCAGTGGGAGGTCTGAGACATGATTACAGGGTTACTTGTGTGGGTGGCACAACCAGTGCTGCAGGCCCACTAGTAGCATTTGATTTACAGGCCCTGGCACCTCTAGTGCACCTTACTAGGGACTTACTAGTAAATCAAATATGCCAATCATGGATACACCAATTACATACAATTTACACGGAGAGCATATGCACTTTAGCACTGGTTAGCAGTGGTAAAGTGCTCAGAGTTGAAAAGCCAACAGCAACAGGTCAGAAAAAAATAGGAGGCAGGAGGCAAAAAGACTGGGGATGACCCTGCATAAGCAAAAGTCCAACACAACCCCCTACCAGCCTAAAGCCAGGGGAGAACAATCAATACCTTGATGTACTTCCCTGATTGGGGCGATAGAACAAGGACCCAGGCCCACAACAGCAGGGGCATGTTCCAGTTCTACTCCTTCCTGACTCCAGTTGGATCCCTCTGTCCATACTCTCAGGGCCCACTAAGCTAACCCATGGGGAACCCTTCTCCACATCTACAAACACCATCTGTGCAGCACCTAACTTTACTTTGCTCACAGATGTATTGCAATGGGCAGATAGTACCACCAGGGCCAACACAGTGGTGTTGCCCACTCCACCCCTAGGGTGTGACTCTCGTCCCCCCCCCAGGGGCAACTCTGTCCACCAGGACAGCAAGCCACAGTGGCCCCAGACAACTGTCAGGGATGAGAGCCTGACCTCAGGCCTCTCCAAGCACTGTGACTGCGGAGAGTGGGGGGCAGTAGCCCCAGGTGCCTGACACCCTTTGACCACTCTCCCTTCCACCAGGTCAGAGAAGATAACCTGACCCTGGTCCTCCCCTCTGGGGCTCTGTATCCTACCTGCAGAAGCGGCACCCCCAGAGTCAAAAACTGTCAGGGTGCTTGTAGAAGCAGTCCTGCACAATTCTTCCACCAGTGCAGGACTGTTAACCTGCAACTGGTCCGCCAACCTGGGGTCTGTACCTTCAGGTTGGACCAGGGCCAGGGGTGAGGCTTCCCTCCCCCTGCCCTCCCTTCTGGGGTCCTGCACCCCCCAACTAGGAGTGGCCCCCTCAGAAGACAACATGGGATGGGCACTGTTAGCAGTAGCCCCTTCCTCCAGGTCAGGGGGACACCCTGAACCTGGCCTTCCAATCCAGGGTCTGTACCCTTAGATTGCACTGGGGCCAGGGGTGAGGCTCTTTCTCCCCTGTCCCTACTCTCAGGGTTCTGCACCCCCCCCCCCCCTCAGGGAGAGTACCCCTTGAAATCACACCAGGGGGGGTGATTGGGCAAACCGCCCACCCCTTCAGGTCAGGGTTTACCCCCTGCACCTGATCCTCCAGTCCAGGGTCTGTACCCACAGACTGGACCACTGCCTGGCAACCCAGGACTTCCTGGGGGGCATACCTACCACCCACCAGGTCAGAGTTTACCCTCTGAATCTGGTCATCCAACCCAGGGTCACCACCCTGCTGTTGAACCGCTGCCTGGCGCACCAGGACTTCCATGGGAGCACACTTACCCCCCATCAGGTCAGAGTTTACCCCCTGAACCTGATCATTCAACCCAGAGTCACCACCCTGCAGTTGAACCACGGCCTGGCACACCAGGACTTCCAGGGGGGCACACTTACCCCCCTCAAGGGACACACTGTCCCCAAGGGCCACACAAGAGTCTGGCTGGCGCAGGTCTCCTGACCTCTGCCCATCTGACAGAGTCTGGATTCCCCCCAACCCAGAAATGGTCTCACCAAGGTCATTCCTGGGGGGCTCTGCTCTCAGAGCTGACCCCTGACCCTCCAGGTTCTCCACTGGGGTCCGCAACCCCCTCTCAACCCTCTGTCTGGACTTCTGCACCCCCTCACTAGGAGTGGTACTGCCAGACACCAGAACTGGTGGGACGCTGGCTACAGCCGCCCCCCCAAGTTCTCCTGACACTGTGGGGTCTCCCTCAACAGATGGCCCTATGGTACAGGCTAGGCTCCCCTCCTGGTGTTCCCTCATGGAACCCTCCAGGACCTGGGACCGGGTCTCGGGCACCTTGGGCCTCAACCCATCCCCATTCCCTCTCCTCTGAGACTGGACATGGGGTCCCTCACCCATCCCACTACACTGGGACCTACCTGGGACACTACAATCCTTCCCTACCTCACCTGGTTGGGAACTACCTAGACCACTCCTCTCAGGAGCACCCCCAAATGCCTCTTCAGACTCTCTGGTACTCACCCAGAAGTCTGCCTCCATTGCAAGCTCCCTGGGGTCAGAGAACTCACACTCCACCTGGTGTTGGCATAGCTCTGGAAAATAAGGACTAGACATATGCTCTCCAGCAATTACATCACTCAGCCCCTTACATGAATTAACCAAAGTACCCTTCACCCAACCATCCAGTGACTCTGCTTTGGAAAAGCACCCCACATCCCCCTCCTGAGACTGGTGAGACAGTACTTGACTGTCCCTGACACTCAACCCACACTCTTCTGGGAAGTCTTCACACTCCATATCCAGGACCTCTACCTGGGGGGAACCCCTCTCCCTGTCACTCTCACCTAGAGTCAGTAGAGTGTCCCTCCCACCAGTAGGAATATGACTCCCCATGCCAGTTCCCCAATCCACCTCAGGGACCCTGTGCATCACTGGAGCTACCTCATACCCCTGAACCTCCTGGTGTGTGTTAACTCCCTCCTTCAAGTAGGGCACCACATCTCTGGGCATGTGCACTTCTTCAGCAGCACTAGATAAAAAATTGTTGCTGCCACTATTCCAGCTGGATTCAGCCCTCATGACTTCCAGCTCCTTCATTTTGAGCTCATAAGCCCAAATCCTCTTTTTGATCTCTAAGTCCCTCCTCCTTTCTTCCAAATCCTTCTCCCTTTGCATCCTCAACTCCTTGAACCGGCGAGCCCTCTCTGCCTGTCTGTCCTGTAACTCTTCAGGAGTCAGACCCTTGGATGACACCCTGCTACCCCTCCTGGGGACCCTCCCCCCAGGCGTAACAGGTACCTCCACTACACCACTGTGTATCCTCTGCACTTCCCCACCCACATTCTCCTCCTCTGTGTGCCCTCCAGCCTTCTTGATTGTCACCCAGGCCCTCTGTGCCTTTTGCAGCTCCCCCTCCCTGGTGGAGCTCTCAGTGGGATAGTCAAGATCTTTAAGGAACTGTTTCAATTGAGCAACTGAGTACTCCTTCAGTTTCTCCATTTCAAACACAGTCCAGCTGGTACATCTCCAGATTGAGACATGATGGTCACAAGTGCAAAGTTCCAAAGGCAGAAAATAAGTTCCCAATGAAGTAAAAAGAATCAGTCAAGGGATCAGCAAAATCATGGAAGTAGAACAAAAAGGAGTCCTTAAGAGAAAAAGCAAGCAAGTAGTATGTGGTCACGTAGTGGTCTGAACTCAAACAGTAGTGTACACTTAATCACTGTATGTCAAGTACAAATACAAGTTTAAATCCCAACCGCTGATCACCAATGTTAGAAATGGGGTCTTTGATTGACAGTCAGGTTACCCCCTGTTCAAGCAAGGACCCTCACTCTAGTCAGGGTAAAAGAGAATCACCCTCAGCTAACCCCTGCTTACCCCCTTGGTAGCTTGGCAGGGCAGTAGGCTTAACTTCAGAGCGCTAGGTGTAAAGTATTTGTACCAACACACACAGTAATTTTATGAAAACACTACTAAATGACACAACACCGGTTTAGAAAAATAGGAAATATTTATCTAAACAAAACAAGACCAAAACGACAAAAATCCAACATACACAAGTCAAGTTATGAATTTTTAAAGATTAAACTCAAAAATAGCGCTTAGAAACAAAAAATGCTTCAATGAGATGTTAACACGGCGTCGTGACGGAGTCATTCCCAACAAGCCGACACCAGCGGCGCCGGACACGGAGTCGTGTAGACCCCCAAGTACAGTACCTTTGGTGAAGAGTGAAAACAAGCCGAGGCGCGAAGTCAGGAATCGCGGCGTCTGTGCGAAACGTTGAATCCGTGCACTTCAAGCGGCGTCGGTCACGACGTGGTGCGGCGACTTCCACGGAGTCGCGGACTTCAGCGGGGCGGCTGCGGCGACGGGCCTGCGAAGAGTGTCGCGTTCCAGCGAAGGTCACGCCGTCAGGTGCAGGCGGCGTTACCGGATTCAGCAGTGGCGTCGATCCGGAGTCGTCCGAAGTCGATTTCCTTGGATTTCCACCAGCTTTCCTTTCAAGGGCCCAGGGACTGGACAGGGCACCACTTGTCAGAGCAGGAGTCTCTCCAGAGACTCCAGGTGCTGGCAGAGAGAAGTCTTTGCTGTCCCTGAGACTTCAAACAACAGGAGGCAAGCTCTAACTCAAGCCCTTGGAGATTTCTTCACAAGATGGAAGGCACACAAAGTCCAGTCTTTGCCCTCTTACTCTGGCAGAAGAAGCACTGCAGGAAAGCTCCACAAAGCACAGTCACAGGCAGGGCAGCACGTCTTCCTCAGCTATCAGCTCTTCTCCAGGCAGAGGTTCCTCTTGGTTCCAGAAGTGTTTCTAAAGTCTGTAAATTTGGGTGCCCTTCTTATACCCATTTTAGTCTTTGAAGTCACCTTTCTTCAAAGGGGACTCACACCTACTTGTGAAATCCTGCCTTGCCCAGGCAAGTCATCAGACACACAGCAGGGGGTTGGAGCCGGCATTGTCAGAGGCAGGCACAGTCCTTTCATATGAGAGTGACCACTCCACCCCTCCCTCCTAGCAGAGATGGCTAATCAGGAAATGCAGGTTACACCCCAGCCCCCTTTGTGTCACTGTCTGGTGTGAGGTGAAAAACAACCCAACTGTCAAACTGACCCAGACAGGGAATCCACAAACACGGCAGAGTCACAGAATGGTTTAAGCAAGAAAATGCTCACTTTCTAAAAGTGCCATTTTCAAACGCACAATCTTAAAATCAACTTTACTAAAAGATGTATTTTTAAATTGTGAGTTCAGGGACCCCAAACTCCACATGTCCATCTACTCTCTAGGGGAATCTACACTTTAATCATATTTAAAGGTAGCCCCCATGTTATCCTATGAGAGAGACAGGCCTTGCAACAGTGAAAAACGAAGTTGGCAGTATTTCACTGTCAGGACATATAAACCACATTACCATATGTCCTACCTTATCCATACACTGCACCCTGCCCTTGGGGCTACTTAGGGCCTACCTTAGGGGTGCCTTACATGTAAGAAAAGGGAAGGTTTAGACCTTGCAAGTGGGTACACTTGCCAAGTCGAATTTACAGTGTAAAAATACACACACAGACACTGCAGTGGCAGGTCTGAGACATGATTACAGGGTTACTTGTGTGGGTGGCACAACCAGTGCTGCAGGCCCACTAGTAGCATTTGATTTACAGGCCCTGGCACCTCTAGTGCACCTTACTAGGGACTTACCAGTAAATCAAATATGCCAATCATGGATACACCAATTACATACAATTTACACGGAGAGCATATGCACTTTAGCACTGGTTAGCAGTGGTAAAGTGCTCAGAGTTGAAAAGCCAACAGCAACAGGTCAGAAAAAAATAGGAGGCAGGAGGCAAAAAGACTGGGGATGACCCTGCATAAGCAAAAGTCCAACAATGACCACTTACAGTGCATTGGGAATGTGAAATAGTATTTAAGTGCCTCAAATATAAGGTACACAAACTGTTGACCATAGGCCTCTCTCAAAACAACATATACCTTCAAAGTCTATAGGCTAACAGCTACATTATGTACTCGACTCAACCTACTCAATGCTATAAACTATCAATGATGCAATGATTATGATCGTGTGAAAGTATAAAACTTTTTAATATTATGAAATATAACTAAGCAAACTACAACTACCCATCCTACACTAACTACCCTAAACACTACGTTACATGATCTAAACTTATCCTAAACTATCTACATCTATCTATCCTATGTTAACTAGCTGTAGTATGTAGTCTGACCACAGGATGAAGATTAGTACTGTTTTATTAGTAGAGGCTACATGGTTGTGGAGCAGGAAAGTCAGCAAACATCCAGAGCATCTTCAGTTCATGCAAAAACTTTCCAACACTTCCAGTATCAACATTTTCAGAATGATCCTACTCACAGCTCAGCACCTGAATGTATTACATCATCACAGTAATCATCACAGTACTACACTAACCTTAACACTACCTTACACTTACGTAACTTATCCTAACCTATCTTAAACACTAAACGCAAATAACATGTGTAACATCAATCCCTACCCCTCTTATCACAAATAGAGTGGCACAATACAAAAAACACCTACACCTAAACATAACCTAACTAAACATGTAAACATAAACAAATATATATTTTTGGGTATTTTATTTTTATATTTTTTAAAACATACTAAACTTCAACCCCCCACCCGGTAAAAACCTTAAAAACAGAGAACAAATATAAAGAATTGTTACCTATCAAAACGTGTAAAAGTTAAATCCTAACTATACTAAACCTATAATAATCACTAACATACTTTATGACTACCTATTAAAAAAACAAACAATAAACATAACCAAAAAACAATATTTTCCACACCTGAGTCTACAAGAGTTGGGACATGTGCACTAGGGCCTCCTCCATTGTCTCTACACGTTGACGCAGGCTGGCCTGTTCCCTCTGTATCCCATCCAGCCTCTGGGTAACTTTCCTTAACTCCTGAAAAACACAGCAAATTGACTCCTGGCCACTTTTGGGCCTCCTTCAGCATGTGGTGGTGGGCTGGGTGGCTGCAGGAGAAGCCGTTGGGTTGGAGTGACTACTGCTGACTTGGCCTACCTGTGGTTGGGGTTATGGCAGATGTGGATGCAGAAGATGTTGTGCTTCAAAGGAAATTGCAGGACCCCACTGACATAGCACACTCATATAGTTTTCCCATCTTGCGGTAGGCCTTCGAAACATTTCTAGAGTTCTGTTAATGGTACCGCCACATCTCAAAGGTCCTGGCCTCTTCATAAGTCCTATTATCTAGGGCGGTAATGGAAAACCATTTTTAGCACAAGCTGTACATGTACATGATGTGTGTGAAAATAGGCTGACATGTAACACAATCATATGTGCCTGACTAGATTAAATCCAGAAATAGAGATGGATATATGGACAATAGACTGTCACTACAAAGACACCCTCTACTTGAGCAAGGAAAACTGAGTCAGGTGCAATTTGTCAGGTGCACAATATGTAAATGTAGTCACGATGAGATTACAACCGTATCATACAGAACAATGATTCACATTCATGATGACATCCGGATTTCAAATAAGACACATGGTCAAGAACTTGACATATTGGGTTTTGGGATTTCATCATGCAAGTGGGCTGATCCTTGTTCATCAACATAAGTGAACAATTTTAAATTGATACAGTCTAGGTAGTGCAGCTCTGCATTGTATACCCCATCTGGAGTAAAATGAGGCAGCACACATTGCTAGGTTCACTTACTCAGTGTCAGATAGCCAATACATAGATAAGGGGCTGTCATTTATCTCCTGGAAAACACTACTGGGGTAAATTACTTACCCCCAGTCAAATGTACTGAAATGTAACATGTAGCTTCTGGTTCACACTTGTAGCCCAAAACACAGTGAGTCATACTTAAGCATGTTTCTGTACACACATCATCTCAAGGCTGCATTCGGCTGAACACATTATAAGTTAGACAATGCTTCTCAGTAGTGTGTGTATGCATGCTGGAGTACTCATCAGACAAATAACTTTGCTTCATATAATTCAGGGACCCTTGCACCATGACTCTGAGGGAAGCTCAAGTACCCCTGAGGCTAGATTACAACAGCCATACCTTGTGATAGGCTAAGAAATTGAAGATCTAGATGTCCATATGATAATGTACAAAAGCACAAACAGAAACACATGTATCCATGTCATTTGTTATCTGTCATGGGTCAGATACATTAAATATGAAGAATGTTGTCCTTCACAAAAACATATGCCTCATCTCTCATATTCAATGTTGGTTAGATTGTGAGGCCTACCCTGCTGATACTGTCATACATGTTTTCACAATTTGGTTTTCAGTTTGCTTTAGGGACAGGTATGTTGTTCACAAACAAATTAGGTGTAACACAGCAGAAATGTCCGGCCCCCCTCATTGTCAGTCACAATGAAATAGTATAGCTGCAGAGCTCAAAATTTTGCAGCACATCTAAACAAAGTATGCTGCCTGTTGATGGAACATATGTGGCATAACAACACAGTGTGTAACTCTGATTCTATGATACATACCTGTTCATGCTTGCTGACAGGGTCTGTCTAAGAATATTGTATATCATCTGCACCTGTGTCATGCCACATTTAGACATATGCAACAGAACTCTGCCCAGACATGCTTATCAATACACATTTCATTGTGCTGCTACTTACGTTGAAACATGATTGTTTTGGTTTGTGCCATTTGTTGTGCGAGCTAATGTCCTACACATTTACCCACATTAATATTGAAACATCTTGTTGAGCAGAATTTCGTGTTTTCAGGGCAACACCAAAATATAATACCTGCTGACAAGGCACGCACCTTTGCACAAAGTTGGAAGGTACACAGATTTACTCTGTGTCAGCACTCGGCGTACCATTGCTAGTAAACCCTTACATGGACTTTACAATGTCACATATGGTGTATTCCTACCCTTTTCCATCAAAGCACCACTTAGTTATTCCGAGGGTATATTTTCATTTTTATACTAAATTTAAATTTAAGTAGCAGCTTGTAGGGTTCATACAGCAATAGAGTGAGAAATTATTGAAACGATCTTCTTTTATTTATTTGTTAATTAATTATTTCATATAAAATGTCTTATACGTATTTTAACTCTTTGTTTACTATTTAAATTATGTGTTTTATTTCAGTTATATTTATTCATTTATTGTTACATGTTTTTCATGATAATATTGCCAAAATGTTTATTTTTTATTTTATTGGTTTATTTCAAGTAATATTTTAATTTAAATATTGTTTTATGTATTTGTATGTGTATGTGTGTTTATATGGGTCATAGGAAGAGAAATGAGTTTCATTTTGCATATTTTTTTAAATAATTTGAAATTTGTAACTTCTCTCAAAGTTTATATTGTATGGATTTCTTTAAGTAAAAGATGACACAAAATGTATTGATGTTAGATATTTTATTGTTTTTATAAAAAATAATTAAGCCTATGATTGGTGTAAGTAATTGGGTTGTTGGTCGATGGGGGTTGAAGACCCTCCCAGGCAACAACCACAATCCACATCAAGGTAAGCCACAAAGTCAATAAATTAAGCTACGCTTATCGCTCTGGTAGCCTGGCATAAAAGCAGTCAGACATAACTTAGCGGCAATGTGTAAAGTATTTGTGCAGCACACAAGCAGCAATATAGTAAAACCATCACACAAGAAAAAAACATTTTAGAAAAATTAATCAATTTAGAAAAATAGAGTAACTTAATAAATAAAAGGATATCAGAATGACAAAAATCCATACAGTAGAACCAGAGATATTACATTTGTAAGTGAAAAAAGCAAGTAAAAATAAAAAGCAATAATAACAGATGATGGATGGAATGCTGAATAAATCAAACATTCACTCCCAGTCACAGATCTGGGTATAATCCATCATTTTTTGGTTCACTAAGCCACCCCAGTTTGGACCCAGCCATATGTAAATCAGTCTTGACCCTGTTCTCCATGAGAACAATCCAGCTCAAAATGTAAAAAGTGGCACTCATGATCAACTGGTCAAGCTACACCACAGGAAAGTCACAAGTTCATGGGGACTGTGATGGAGTGTGGGTCAGATACAGGAACCAGGTTAGTCCAGCTGAAAAGTTACCTTCTCAAGTTCGGTGCAAAGAGTTCTGTTTGCTTTAGAGAAGGCCACGAGGAAGAGGCTTTCCGAGCTTACATCAGGCCAAACGTCACCAATGGTTTTTGCTATAGCATGAAGAGTAGGTCAAGCTTCATTGATGCCGGTCGTCTCTAGAGTTTTACATTGGCTGTTGACGTAGGATGTTGTTGCTGTAGTGCAAAGTGAAGGTCTCGCACTGCAGGTTGTCGCAGGTGGTTGCTGTTGGCAAAAAGAGCACGTCTCACTGGACCTTTGCACTGGCAGTTGTCATGGGCGGCAGAGTTTCAGTGTGAACGGGCGCATTCTCAGTCATAAGTAGTGTAAACCTCTGAAAATTCTCTGTTTCCTCTTGGAGGAACTTCCATCAATGCCAGACAAGGGTCCAGGACATAGGGGGACTCCTCTTGGGCATCAGGACTCACACACAGCAGAGGTCAGCAGCAGGACTGAGGCAGATCCAGTTGCAGCTGGCCGACTAAGCCATTGCAGGGGGGCCTCTGAAGTTTGTTGTGTCCCTTTAGTTCACACAGGAAGTCAGTCAACTGACCCTTGTCACTTTGCATAGCCTGAGAGGAAGGCAAGCAGGTTCAGTCTTCCTTCTTCAAACAACAAGGCAGTCCTTCAAGCAGCAAGGCAGTCCCCTGGCAACAAAGCAGTCCTTCCTATAAACTGTTCACAGGTCCAGGAGTGTTCTGAAATGTGCCTCTGGTTCTGTTTTTCTCGAGGGGGTAATGTTGGACCTGGCCCCTTTTGCAGGGTTACCCCCTGATTTTTGCCTTCTCTTGCTGAACCAGTTTTTATTGGTATTAGCTAACCAGTGGTAAAGTACTTATGCTTTCTCCCTAAAACATGATACAATTGCCATGTACAACATTGGTACATTTAGTTTACTTATAAGACCTTAACATGGTACCACAAAAGGTATATCTAATAATTACGAAATTCAACACTTTCCCTACTGAAGCATATGTTACAGTGGGAAGAGTAAATGTAATCCCCCCCCAAAGTCTAACACTTTTCCTACTTCTGCTTAGACTGGAGTAGAAATGATAAATCTAGACCTACTGTTTCTTATTCAGAGTGACAATAGTACATTTAACCCCTCCAAAATCCAACAGTTTTCCTATGGTTGCTTAGAATGAAGAACGAATAGTAAATTGAACCCCTCCAAAGTATAACACTTTCCCTACTGTTGCATACATTGAAGTGGGAGTAATAAATCTAACTCCTCCGAAGTCCAACACTTTCCCTACTATTGCTTACATTCTAGTGGGAAGAGTAAATCTAACCCCTCAGAAGTAAAATACCTTTCATGCCGTTGTTGAAGCTGGAGAGGAAAAGTAAATCTAACCCCTCCAAAGTCCAACGCCTCCCTTATTGTTGTGTAAACTGGGTTGGGAATAGTAAATAAACTCCTCTGGACAAAAGCATCAGTTTTTTTAACCCTTTAAATGCCAAGGACGTGACCGTTACTGTCCCCCCATGAGCCTCCCACCCCCCTCCCATGGGCAGGGATGGAAGGGGAATTGCTTCCCCTTCCGCCCGACCCTCCTGCCTCCCCAGTGGTGTCTGATGACGTCAGTGCACGATCACACGCTAACCTCATCAGAGGCCTTTGCATTTCCCTTCTGATCCTGGTGGTAGGAGCAGGCAGAGGTATCAAAGGAAGGAAAGGCTTTTCCTTTCCTTTGATGTCTCTTTGAGCATCAGGGTGCAGAAATGCCTACTAGACACCAGGGATTTTGAGTTTATGTTTGTTTACAATGAAGGGGAGTGGCCCCTTTGGCAAGGGTCGCTCCCCTGGGGAGCATTTTTGAATTAGGTCTTTTCTGCCCCCTTGGGGGCAGATTGGCCTATTTTAATCAGGACAATCTGCCCCCAAGGGGGGGTTGGGGTGGGCAGAACCCACTGGACAGCAGGGATCTTTTTTGTTTTTACTTTTATACATGTGGAGAGCGACCCCTTAGGCAAGGGTTATTCCCCTGGGGCAAAATTTATTTTAGGCCATTTCTAGCCCCCATTGGGGGCAGAGCGGCCTATTTTAATCGGGCCTATCTGCCCCCAAGGGGGCAGAAACCACTAGGCACCAGGGAATTTTTATTTTTTTATTTTTTTACAAGTGGAGAGTGGCCCCTTAGGCAAGCGTCACTCCGCTGGGGGGCAATTTTAGGCTATTTCTGCCCAACTTTGGGAAAGATCGGCCTATTTTTCTTAGGACAATCTTCCTCCAAGGGGGGAAGAAACCATTAAACACCAGGGATTTGTTTAGCACCAATGTCATGCAAGGGGATGAACCCCTCAGGCAAGGGTCGCTCCACTAGGGGGCACATTTATTTTAGGTCATTTCTGTCCCCCTTGGGGGCAGATCAGCCTATTTTAATTAGGCTGATCTGCCCCCAAGGAGGTCAGAAACCACTAGGCAGCAGGGATTTTTTTTTCTTTAGTTTTTACACATGGGGAACGACCCCATAGGCAAGAATCACTCCCCTGGGGGGCAAATTTATTTTAGGCCATTTCTGCCCCCCTTAGGGGCAGATCGGCCTATTTCTATTAGGCCAATCTGCCTCCAGGGGGGCAGAAACCACTTAAGCACCAGGGATTGGAGTGTGTGTGTTTTGTTTGGGGGGACAGACTCTTGGGCAAGGGTCGCTCCCCATGGTGGCACATTACTGTTGGATATTTCTGCCCCCTTTGCGGGCAGATCGGCCTATTTTTGTAAGGTCCATCTGCCCTGACGGGGGCTCAGAAAGCCCACCAGAGACCAGGGAAGTTTTTTTTTTTTTTTAAAGAGGGTGGGGGTATGGCCATATGTATGGGGACAAAGTTGTTCTGCTCACTTGTGGGCAAATGTGGCAATTACCACTGACCCACTCCCTGGGGGACAGAAAGCCTACTAGATGCCAGGGAATAAAAAAATAAAAATAGTGGGGTGGTGGGTGCCAACCAGGATGGGCATGGTATGCTCCCACCCCAACTGAAGGGTGTAACAGTCTATCAGCTCTCCCCCTGCACACTAAAACATATTATCCCACGTCAAGTAGGAGGACATTTGATTATTTTGGGTTTTGGTTTTACATTTGGGCCACGAGAGCCTGCCTAACTCTCAAAATCATCCCACTTGGAATGGTGAGGGCTGCACTATTTGGACTTTGGGATGCTGCCATGTAGAAAAATCTGTGCGACCTAGACACATCTGGAAACTAAACATCTGGGTGAGTCCAGGGTGGTGTGCTTCACATGCACCCAGCACCATTTTCTTATCCACAAGGACCTGCAAACCTTCAATTTAGCTTGAAATCACACATTTTTCCCACATTTTTGTGATGAAACCTTCCGGAATCTGCAGAAATCCACAAAATTCCTACTGCCAGCATTTTCACATCTATACCGATAACATTTCTTCCCCACGTGTCAGCCTAAAAACTTCTTTGTTCAAACTGGCCTTTTAGACCCGCTTTGGTCCCCCCTCATTTTCACATGTCACAGGCACTTGTACCACCTACACAAGTGAGGTATCAATTTTACTGGGAGACTGAGGAGAACGTTGGGTGATATGAAATTTTTGCTGGTGCAGTGATTCCACAAAGAAATGTGGGAAAAATTTGATTTTTATTTTGCTAATTTTGAGGTTTGCTGAGGATTCTGGGTAAGAAAACACTGGGGGATCCACACAAGTCACACCTCCCTGGAGTCCCGCAGGTGTCTAGTTTTCAGAAATGTTTTGGGTTTGGTAAGTTTGCCTAGATGGCTGCTGAGCACAGGACCAAAAACGCAGGTGCCCTCCACAAAACAGGTAATTTTGTATTTAATAATTTTGAAGTGTCCACATAGTGTTTTGGGGCATTTCTTGTTGCAGGCACTAAGCCTACCCACACAAGTGAGGTACCATTTTTATTGGTAGACCTGGGGGAATAGCCTGTAGAAGACAAGTTTGTGACTCTCCTCAGATTCCAGAACTTTGCAGCACCAAAATGTGAGGAAAAAGTGTTAATTTGTTGCTAAGTTTTGAGGTTTGCTAAGGATTCTGGGTAAGAGAGCCTGGTGTGAGCGCCACAAGTTACCCCATCCTAAATTCCCCTAGATGTCTATTTTTCAGAAATGTCCAGGTTTGCTAGGTTTTCCTAGGTGCCGGATGCGGTAGAGGCCAAAATCCACAGCTAGGCACTTTGCAAAAAGCAGGTCAGTTTTCTTTGGGAAAATGTGATGTGTCCATGTTTCCTTTTGGGGCATTTCCTGTTGCGGGCACTAGGCCTACCCACACAAGTGAGGTACAATTTTTATCAAGAGACTTAGAGGAATGCTGGATGGAAAGAAAATTTGTCGCTCCTCTTAAATTCCAGAACTTTCTATAACCAAAATATGAGGGAAAAGTGTTTTTTTTATAAATTTTGAGGTTTGCTAGGGATTCTTGGTAACAGAACCTGGTGAGGGTGCCACAAGTTACCCCATACTGGGTTTTCCTAGGTGTCTAGTTTTAAAAAATGCACAGGTTTGGTAGGTTTTCCTAGGTGCCGGCTAAGCTAGAGACCAAAATCCACAGCTAGGCACTGTCCAAAAAACATGTCAGTTGTCAATGTAAAAATGTGATGTTTCCATGTTGTGTTTTAGGGCGTTTCCTGCTGCGGGCACTAGGCCTACCCACACAAGTGAGGTACCAATTGTATCGGGAGACTTGGGGGAATTCTGGGTAGAAGGAAATTTGTGGCTCCTCTCAGATTCCAGAACTTTCTATCACCAAAATTTGAGGAAAAAGTGTTTATTTGCCAAATTTTGAGGTTTGCAAAGGATTCTGGGTAACAGAACCTGGTGCGAGCCCCATAAGTCAACCCATTTTGAATTCCCCTAGGTGTATAGTTTTCATAATTTCACAGGTTTGTTAGGTTTCCCTAGGTGCTAGCTGAGCTAGAGGCCAAAATCCACAGCTAGGCACTTTCCAAAAACAATGTGATGTGTCCATGTTGCGTTTTCTGTCACGGGCATTAGGCCTACCCATGCAAGTGTGGTTCCATTTTAATCGAGAGACAGGATAGAAGATCAAGTGTTATTGCCCCTTTTCTTTCTCTACATTTTTCCTTCCAAATGTAAGACAGTGTGCAAAAAAGACGACTATTTGAGAAATGCGCTGTAATCACGTGCTAGTATGGGGACCCCGGAATTCAGAGATGTGCAAATAACCACTGCTTCTCAACACCTTATCTTTTGCCCATTTTGGAAATATAAAGGTTTCCTTGATACCTATTGTTCACTCTTCATTTTTCACCAAATGAATTGCTGTATACCTGATATACAATGAAAACCCATGGTAAGGTGCAGCTCCTTTATTGGCTCTCGATACCTCGGGTTCTTGATTAACCTTCAAGCCCTATATATCCCCACAACTGGAAGAGCCCAGGACACAAAACAGTGTATTGCTTTCAAAAATCTGCCTTGGTGGAAAGAGTTATAGAAGAAAATGTGGACAGAAAGGGCTCTTTTTTCACCTCAATTTCAATATTGTTGTATTTTAGCTGTTACTTTCTGTAGGAAAACCTTGTAGGATCTACACAAATGACCTCTTGCTGAATTCAAAATTGTATCTACTTTTCAGAAATGTTTAGCTGTCCGGGATCCAGCATTGGTTTCACACCCATTTCTGGCAGTAACAGGAAGGAGGCTGAAAGCACATAAATAGTAAAACTGGGATATGTCCCAGTAAAGTGCCAAAATTGTGCTACAAAATGTGTTTTTCTGATCCAAGTATGCCTGTTCCTGAATGCTGGGAAGATGGTGATTTTAGCACCACAAACCCTTTGTTAATGCTGTTTTCAGGGGGGAAAAAACAGAAGCTTTCTTCTGTAGTCCTTTTTTCCCAGTTAAAAAAAAAATGCTGTATTTTGGCTAATTTCTAGGTCTCCTCCAGGAAAACCCACAAACTCTGGGTACCTCTAGTATCCCTAAGATGTTGGAAAAAAAGGACACAAATTTGGCATGGGTGAACAAAAACGTTATGATGGCCTAAGCATGAAGTGCCCCAAATAGCCAAAAAAAGGCCTGCCACCTGAGGGAGGAAAGGCCTGGCAGCGAAGGGCTTAACATTAGTTAGAGTGCATTTAGATTATTTTTATTATTGTTATATATTTTTTTTTTTTTAAATATTTTAATATTAAGGGGCATATTTATACTCCGTTTGCGCCGAATTTGCGTTGTTTTTTTCGCCGCAAATTTGGCGCAAAACTAACGCCATATTTATACTTTGGCGTTAGACGCGTCTAGCGCCAAAGTATGAGGAAAGAGCGTCATTTTTTTGCATGAACGCCTTCCTTGCGTTAATGAGATGCAAGGTAGGCGTTCCCGTCTAAAAAAAATGACTGCGACGCAAATGCGTCGTATTTATACTCCCGGGCAAAAATCACGCCCGGGAGTGGGCGGGGCAAAAAACCCCGCATTTGCGCCGGATTTTAGCGCCTGGGTCAGGGCAGGCGTTAAGGGACCTGTGGGCTCAGAATGAGCCCACAGCTGCCCTCCCATGCCCCCAGGGACCCCCCCTGCCACCCTTGCCCACCCCAGGAGGACACCCAAGGATGGAGGGACCCATCTCAGGGACATTCAGGTAAGTTCAGGTAAGTATAATTTTATAATTTTTTTATATTTTTTTTTGGCATAGGGGGGCCTGATTTGTGCCCCCCTACATGCCTCAATGCCCAATGACCATGCCCAGGGGACATAAGTCCCCTGGGCATGGCCATTGGGCAAGGGGGCATGACTCCTGTCTTTACTAAGACAGGAGTCATGTAAATGGCGTCTGGGCGTCGTTAAAAATGGCGCAAATCAGGTGGAGGCGATTTTTGGGCGTCAACCTGACTTGCACCATTTTAAGACGCCCTAACGCCATTTTCCCCAACGCCGGCGCTGCCTGGTGTACGTGGTTTTTTTCCACGCACACCAGGCAGCGCCGGTCTGCTAGCGCCGGCTAACGCCATTCAATAAATACGGCGCCCGCATGGCGCTTCAGAATGGCGTTAGCCGGCGCAAAACTTTTTGACGCTAAACTGCGTTAGCGCAGTTTAGCGTCAAAAAGTATAAATATGGGCCTCAATGTTTATATAGTGTTTACAAAAATGATGTTGATTTACTATTTCTATTTATTACGTTACTTAAATTAATAAGTTTTATACATATGTATATACTTTTTTATTATTCTTTTTCTGTTAATATTATTTTTATATATTTTTACCTTAATTTAAATTGTTTCAAAATTGTTGAAATACTGTAATTACGTGTTTTATATATAAATACGTTTATATATAACTCTTCATTTAGGGGTCATAACGAGTTTGGCAGTCAGAAACATCTGACCGTCAAACTCCCAACGAGGAGACCGCCACAGTGCTGGCGGTCTCCCCACCGGCTGCATTACAACTTTCCCACTGGGCAGCAACCCATGTTCCTACCTGTCAGCCCAGTGAGAAGGTGTGGCAGCATTGTTCCTGGCTGATAACTGATCCGGCGGCAATGCTGCAGCATGCAGGGAGCACCATCACCCTGGAAATGCTCACTGTCTGCCCAGCTGGTGCTGGGCAGGGGGAGCCCTGCACTGCCTATGCCACGTCATGGAAGGGCAGGTGGAGAATAAGGTTGTAATCATCAGGGTGGCACTGCGTTTAGCGCCACCCTGGCTAGTCAGAACAAAGACTGCCATCATGCTGTCGGGATCAGAGATACTGGTGGATACGGTGGTCGGACGTCCGGTGTCGTAGTCTGGCCGTCTTGAGACTGCCAGACTTGCAATCAGGCCCTTAGTGTAGTTTAATATTTAAATCAGATGATTGATTGTGTGAGTGTTTGCTCAGTACTTCCCTTTACTGTTCCTTTATTGTTAATATTTAAAAATAAATGTATTAAACATTGTTTATTAAATATACATATATGTATATACATTTTAAATATGTATTATGTCCATATATATATATATATATATATATATATATATTAAATAATTGATTTAAACTATTTATTTAACATCATATTATATTTTAAATAAGTAACTATTTTAAATAAATTACTTTAAAGTCAATATTTTAAAAGTATATTCATACACGTTTCTTGTCGGTATTCTCATATACAATATTTTTTTAGAACGGTGGGTGTAACTCACAGAATTTAACTCCCCAGATTGCACAGCCATTTTGTTTTGCCTGCTCCTGTCTGCCTTTCTGCCTTCTGTTTCTAATTCCATTCCAACTCCAGTCCACCCCATCTTGTCACCCACTTGCCAATCTCACTTCTTCCTTATTGCTGTCTGACTTCCCCTGTGTGCTTTTTCGTTTTAGTGTGGTTTTTTGTTACTTTTTGTACTTTGTGTTTGCTTCCCTTTCCTATTCTGTCATGTCCATATGTCCTCCTGTTTACTTTTCATTCCCATCCCAGTCCAATTACCTCTCAGTGACATATAAGGAGGCAGTGCCACCCGCACCCCCTGTGGGCAACAAAGGCAGACAGGTGTGCCTCATCTTTAACCATAACTTTCCTTTCAGGTTGTGGCCAGCCAATTACAGCCTTGCATTTTGCTCGGAATCACGTCTCTGGATATGTATATTTTTCCCTTTATTAACTCCAAATCTACTGAACAGATTTATATCAAATCACAAACAGAACAATCTGCATTTGCTAAGGTTTTGTACGTTTAAAATGTGAACCTAACTACAATGCCCCTGTAACCTTTGGTGTTTTAACTGAATTTCTATGTTTTTTCTAAATTCTATTTCCTAACTATAACGGCCCTGTAACATTTGTTTTTTTCAGTGACTTTCTATGTTCTATGTCCCTGTGGCCAACCACCTAACCACCTAACCCTACTCTGCACATGGCCCTTGGGCCAAGTATGGTGGGAGTTGGCCGCAACCTATATCTCTGGGTGTGAGACTAAGTATAAGAGGGTGCATCTGGGGGTAAGAGTGGCTCTAAGAGTCTCAGTCTGGGTGTGAGAGTGCATGCATCAGTGTCTTAGTGGGTGGGTCAGTGTCTGCGTAGTTCTGTGTGTAGGTGCATGAGGGTGTCAGTGGGTCTGTGAATGAGTGTGTGAGAGTCTTAATGGTTCTGTGAGTGGGTGTGTGAGTGTCTGAGTGGGTCTGTGAGTAGGTGCGTGAGGGTCTGAGTAGGTCTTTGAGTGGGTGCACAAGGGTTTGAGAAGTGTGTGAGTGGGAGAAATAGATTGAAAGAGTCACAGAGAGAAAGAGAGTGAGAGGGAGAGTGATAGGGAGTTTTCTAAGCTTTGATGAGTGGTATATTTAGATTGAGATATTTCTGCACAAATTGAAAAGAAAAATGTATTTGTCAATTAAAAAGACTAAGGTCACCTTTCAGTATAAGCCTTAAACATTTGCAGTTGAAAAGAAATTAAAGGCTGGAAATGACTACAGATAAACCCAGAGTTGAACCCTCAACTCTCAGTGTGAAGGTCTATGACCTTCATCATTAGGCTCTTTCTGTTTTTTTTAATAACCATTTTTTTTTTGCCCTTTACGGGCTATCTGGGACCATGGAGGAGCCCTCCCCGGCAGTCCGGCACAATTGTTTTTTATTTTTTGCCCATTATGGGCTACCTGGGACCACTGGGGGAGCCGTAAGGTCTCTGCCATGCTCCCAGCTGGCTCCTGCCTCCAGCGTGAGCTGGCATTGCTTCAGCAAGCAAGAAGCTGCTTTGATTAGCAGCTCCCTGCTTGCTGAAGCAATGTCTTCAGATATGCCTGCAGGGACGACGGATTAAAACTCCGCTTCCTGACAGTGGTACCTGTTTGACAGTTCCCACTGTCAGAAAGATGAGTTATGTTTGCTTTTGCTCGATGGTGATGGACCCCACATCGTTTTAGATAAAAAGATAAAAGCCCCAGAGAGGTGGTGGTCCCTGGGGCTGTGGGGTGAGGTGGGCATGACTCCCCCACACAATGTTACATAAAAGCCCTGGAGAGGTGTTTATCCCCAGAGCTGTGGGGAGGGTATCAGGCCTCCCCCATATAAGAAAATATTTTGCCTCAGGGAGGTGGTGGTATACTAATAAAGAAACAACAGCCCCCACCGGGCCTACCCAGGGGCTTACTAAAAAACATGTGCAGGAGCCTGCTCTTGTTTTTTGAATTTCCTACATATTCATGATGTTGTTGTGATTTTGTGGTAAATTGTTTATAAAATATGCTTTTTTTCCCTTGGGGATCCCGGTGGGACCCTAGCACCAGAGTTTAGGGGTCAGGGTGACTCTACCCTGGCCCCTTGTCTTTTTTTGTGGGACTCAGCTCAAGCCGAGTCCCAAGATGGCTGCCAGCACTTCCTGGGTTGATCAGGGCTCTACATTTCACTGCACGACCTCGTCATTATTCGTAAAGTCTTCGTGATCACAGATACACAAATTTGGATTTCCTTTAATTACTCAAAAACTACTGAATGGATTTACACCAAATAAGTGGAAGAGTAATATGCGTACCGGAAATCTACTTTTCTGCAAAATTTGGTGTAATTCCTTCCAGTGGTTCAGGCTATAGTTGTGTCAAAGGGTGCTATGGGAATTAACATGGGAAAGGCTACAATTTTGACCCCCCAACACTTTTTCTTGGCCCCCGCTTGTCAGATAACCACCAAACTTTCAATGTGAAACAAGAATCACCAGGGCACTTTTTGGGAAAGATTTGTGAAACGGTGACAAAGATATAGGTAAGTCATAAAAGGTTTTTTCTATGGAAACATGGTCCTAACTATAAATATCTAGTAGCGATCTATTTCTTCAATCTCCCACCAAATGGGGCCAAACAAATATGTTTTCTGCCAGCTAGCAGGAGATTTAAAATTGATCTTCCCTGTTGGCAGCAGACTTATGCTCTGTTTCTCTGCCTGCACTCCTAAGATCAGGGGAATTAAACACAGAGGGGCAGATTTAAGAGCACCCTGTGCCACTTTAGCGCTGTCTTTGCATCATTTTTTAATGCTGAGGCAGTTATAAGGTGGCTTTTCCCCTGCGCCATATTTACAAAGTTGTGCAATGTATGCACTGCGCCACATTGTAACACTTTGCGCCACATTATGCATGGGTCATGCATAATGTATGCAAAGGGGGCATTCCGGCGCAAGGATGCCCGCAAAAATGGTACAATGAAATCTACAAGTTTTCTTTGCACCATTTTTGACGTCATTTTTAACACCTGCTGAAAGCAGGTGTTTAAAGGATGTGCCTTTGTAATCAATGGGCCTCCTTGCACTTTGCCCTTCTAGCGTCAACATTTTTGACGGAAGTTGGAGCACAGCGCCACAATAGCATCAAAAATGTTGATGCTATTTTTCCTAGTACTTTCACGACTTACGTGCTGCTTTAACCTGGAGTCCGCCGAACGTGTGGCGTGGATCTTGGTCTTGAATGTTCAGCCTTAGTCCGGGTAGGGGTGACTCTTTCTGGTAGCCATGTCGCTGTAGGCAATGGGTACGCCAAGAGCAGACCGTGCCAGAGTAAAAAAATCCCTGAAAGGGGAAAAAACACCAAAAAGATAGGTTCCTGCAACAGGAACAAAAAGAACAGGTAACAGCAGGAGCTAAATACAGGAAAATACACTGGAACCAACGAGAACCAGCTCAGGAATACAAGGAAGCAGAAGCAAAGACACCATCCAAACAGAAAGTGTTGCAGCGTAAGGAGAGAAAGAATCACAGCCCTTAAATACCAACAAACAGGAAGCGACCAACAGGAAGTACAAGGACACCATCTTAGATAGGGAAAAACACATAGAACAGAATGGACTAGGAGCCATAGAGAGTAGGGAACAAGGAATGCTGGGAAGAGAAGGGTAATATAGGAAAGGGAGAAAAACATAAAGGAAGGCACAACAAGCTGACAAAAAAAAGAAGAAGAAGAAAAGAACAGGTGAGTGGGGGGTCAGACGTGCCTGTGAGCGCGGTGCGCTAAAGAAGAACGAGGCCCCATGCCCAATTTGGGGCATCGTAAGGTGCAGAGCAGGCTGGGGACGTGGCACATCTTGGGACCGCATGCCGCGGCCCGGGCCGAATGTTCGGCTCGTGCCGCGCACAGCGGCGCAACAGTAGGTCCCCCCGAAGGTTCAGGTTTGTGTGGAAACAAACGGTGAAAATGGCGAATCAGAAGAGGTGCATGAACAGAAGATGCATCTTCCCAAGAGCATTCACTGAGAGGGTAACCCTTCCAATGAATCAGATACTGAAGACGTTTGTGAAAGATACGAGAGTCACAAATCTTTTGTACCTCATATTCAGGTACATCATCCACTAACACAGGAAGAGGACAAGGAAACTGACGAGAATAAGGATCAGGTACATAGGGTTTGAGCTGGGAAACATGAAAGACTGGATGAATCCTCCAGGTACGAAGCCAGTGAATACGGACAGTGACAGGATTAATCAGTTTAAGGATACAGAAAGGACGTAGTAACGAGGTGTGAACTTATTCTGAGAAAGGCGTAAAGGCAAACATTTTGAAGAAAGCCAGACTTTATCCTGAAGGTGACATTCTGGAGCATCCCTACGCTTCTTGTCTGCTATTCTCTTCATGTACCTCTTGGTGTTCAACAGGTTAGATCGAATCAATCTATGGATCTGTATAAGTCGTCTGGAAAATGAAGTAACAGCAGGAAGAGAAGAGGTAGACTGAGGAGTAGTGGGAAAAGAGGTAGGATGATAGCCATAAGAACAGAAAAAAGGAGTGTCCTTGGAGGCACTATGGATAGTGTTATTGTAAGAGAATTCAATGATGGGAAGGTAAGTGTTACAGTTGCTCTGGGTAGAATTACAAAAACAGCAAAGGTACTGCTCCAATCCTTGATTGAGACGCTCAGTCTGTCCATTGGTTTGAGGGTGGAATCCCGATGATAGTGCTATATTGATATTCAGTGTCCTACAAAAATGTTTCCAAAACCGGGAGATGTACTGAGGTCCCCTGTCAGATACAATGCTGTGTGGAAGTCCATGGAGACTGAAAATATGATGGATAAATATCTGACTTAGTTCTTGGGAAGTAGGTAATTTTTTCAGGGCAGTGAAGTGAGCCATCTTAGTAAAGGAATCTACGGTGACCATGATAACCCGGTTTCCTGCTGATGGAGGTAGCGAACACATGAAATCAGTAGAAATAGTGTGGCAGGGAGCCGGTGGAACAGGTAATGGTTGTAGTAAACCTACAGGTCTGGTACAGGGGATCTTTACTTGAGCACATATGGGACAAGCCTGAACGTATCTTTCGACATCCGATTTCCAGGTAGGCCACCAGAAAGATCGCTAGAGTAGTTCTTGTGTGGCCTTGATGCCTCTATGACCAGCAACCGGCGAATCATGGCACATTTGTAGTGCCTTTTCTCTTCCTCCATTAGTAGGGAGGAACAACAGGTTCTTATAATAATAATACCCTTGCAGTTTACATATTAGGGGGTTTAGTTTCTTTAATTCTTGATCAGACAGGTTGGAATATTCCAGTTGTACCTCATCCAGGAAAGACTGAGCTACTCCGATGATTTTACTGGGCTCAAGTAGATACTGTGATGGGGTAGGAGTACAATCTGGATAAAGGCGAGACAGAGCATCAGCCAGAATGTTTTGGGATCCAGGAATATAGGTGACATAAAAGTCATACTGACTGAACAAAAAGGCCCAACGAGCTTGACGACTGTTCTTGCATAAAAAATTACGTAAACATTGTAGATTACGATGGTCTGTTCTCACCTCGAAGGGCTCTTTGGAACCCATGAGAAACTGTCTCCACTCTAGGCAGGCTGTTTTCAGAGCTAATAACTCCCTTTCTAGTACTGAGTAATGTTGTTCCGACACAGAGAGTACATGGGACAAACAGAAAACAGGATGTTCAAGACCGTCATCTTCTTGTTGTTGGAGTAAGGCAGCTCCGATGGCTCTTTCGGAAGCATCAGTAACAACAATAAATTGTTTGTTGCTATCTTGGTGTCTCAATATCGGTGTTTGAGTGAAAGCCTTTTTTAGACTCTGAAAAGCTATTTCAGCCGCCCTTGTCCAGACAAAACCTTTCTTTAAATTCTCCTTTTTTAATGTTTGAGTTAGGTGGCTGGTTTGTTCTGCAAAGTCTAAGATAAACTGCCGATAAAAATTAGCCAATCCTAGAAAACATTGCGTTTCCTTAATAGAGGAAGGAGAAGGCCAGTCTAGGATGGCTTGTACCTTTTCCTGGTCCATTGCTATTTCAGTGGGACTAAGGTGATATCCCAAATATTTGACTTCGATCTTGTCAAACTCACACTTTTCTGGTTTACAGGACAGTTGATGTTCCCGGAGTCTTTGAAGGACTTGTTTCACGTGAGAGGAATGTAGTTCAGGATGTCTAGAATAAATAAGGATATTGTCTAAGTAGATGACGACCGTATGGTTCAAGAGATCAGAGAACACAGAGTCCATAAATCTTTGAAAAATGGAGGGGGCATTAGTGAGACCAAAAGGCTTAACTCTGTACTCATAATGACCAAATGGGGTCCGGAAAGCATTTTTCCACTCGTCTCCTTCTTTAATACACAAAAGGTGGTAGGCTCCACGAAGATCCAGTTTGGTAAATCGTTGAGCCCCTCTGACTGCCTCTAGTATATCCTTGATGAGGGGCAAAGGATAACGGTCTTTTATAGTTATCTTATTTAGACCTCGAAAATCCAGGCAGGGACGAAGATCCTACGTCTTCTTTGGTACAAAAAATAGGGGAGCCCCTGCCGGAGAGGATGATGGTACAATAAGACCGCTATGTATGTTTTCTTGGAGATACTCCTTTAGAACTTCACTTTCAGGTTCCGTGAGTGAATACATCCTCCCAAAGGGAATGATAGCTCCAGGTTCCAAGGGAATAGCACAATCGTAATCTCGATGTGGGGGTAACACAGGCCTGGATGGTTTTTGGAACACATCTTGAAATTCTACCTAGTGATCGGGGACTCCTTGGACTGTATTGAGGGAACATCCAGTAGTACTTTCGGTAGGCATCAACCTCTTGGGTGACCAATATGTGTCTGAAGCAAAGCAGTTCTCATGACAAAACTGTGAGGACAAAGAAATAGTCCGGATTTCCCAATTTACATAAGGGTTATGTCTTATGAACCACAGAATTCCTAAAATGATAGTATGACTGAGGGATGATATTAGATCAAATGAGATGTGTTCTTGGTGGTTTCCAAATTGTAAACTTAGTGTCAGGGTGATAGTATCAACTGGACCAGAAGATATTAAGGACCCATCCACTGTGTGAACTTGTTCTGGGATTTCTTTGGGTCGTGTTGGTATTTGTTGAGTCGTGGCCCAAGTCTTATCCATATATATATACCACTACCACCACAATCAATTAAAGCCATCTTTCTTTCTTGACGGCCGTCCGGTAACTGTAAAGTCACAGGTAACATAAACAAAGTTGTGGCATTGTCCTTGAATGAACTGATGAAAGGTATAGCAGATGATCCCGTCCCCTCCCTTCTTACAGACAACGGGAAGTGGCATTTCCCGATGGGCTTTGAGGATGAACGGGGCAGGTACGAAGCATGTGGCTGGCAGCACTACAATACAGGCACAATCCTTTCTACGTCTGTCTTCCCATTCGCTAACAGAGTGGTATCCAGCTGCATAGGTTCACCTTCTGTGTCTCTGGCGGGAGGACGAGGTTCCTCTGGACGATGCAAAAAGACACATGAAGTGCTTGGCTGGGAAGAACCTCTACTCTTTCTCTTCTCCATACGTCGTTCTTGGAGATGGTATTCGATGGAAAGAGCTTGATCCATCAGATCACAAAGATCTTCAACTCGGGTGGAGTGTAATAACTTATCTTTAATCTTTTCTTTAAGTCCTCTACGGAATAAAGTCACCAGAGTTCGTTCCACCCAGGTGGTCTCTGCCGCTAGCTGTCGAAAGCGGGTAATATATTGGAGGACATCTTGAGAGCCTTGTTGGATGTCACATAAGGCTTCTTCCGCAGAGGCCTCCAATCCTGGACAACTAAACATCTGTTTAAACCGATTCACGAAGGCGGGATAGTCCGACAATACTGGGTCATTGGATGATACCATCGGGGTTGCCCAGGCCAAGGCAGGACCGGATAACGCGCTGATAAGATATCCCACCTTTGTCTTGTCGTGGGAGAATTGGGTAGGTCGGAAGGCAAAATACACAGTTAATGCATCGAGGAACTCTCGCAGTTTAGTTGGGTCACCGGAGAAACAAGGAGTAGAGATGGAGACGGCCGGAACATCTGCACTGCGGAAAGCCAAAGCCTGTCGTAAAGCAGCATTCTCATTGCGTAATTGTTGCATGTTGTAAAAACCCTGAAAGGGGAAAAAACCTCCAAAAAGATGGGTTCCTGCAACAGTAACAAAAAGATCAGGTAACAGCAGGAGCAAAATACAGGAAAATACACTGGAACCGATGAGAACCAGCACAGGAATACAAGGAAGCAGGAGCGAAAACGCCATCCACACAAAGTGTTGCAGCGCAATGAGAGAAAGAATCACAGCCTTTAACTACCAACAAAAAGGAAGCGACCAACAGGAAGTACAAGGACACCATCTTAGATAGGGAAAAACACATAGAACAGAATGGACTAGGAGCCATAGAGAGTAGGGAACAAGGAATGCTGGGAAGAGAAGGGTAATATGGGAAAGGGAGAAAAACATAAAGGAAGGCACAACAAGCTGACAAAAAAAAAGAAGAAAAAGAAAAGAACAGGTGAGTGGGGGTTCAGACGTGCCTGTGAGCGCGGTGCGCTAAAGAAGAATGAGGCCCCATGCCCAATTTGAGGCCTCGTAAGGTGCAGAGCTGGCTGGGGACGCGGCGCATCTTGTGACCGCGTGCCGCGGCCCGAGCCGAATGTTCGGCTCGTGCCGCGCGCAGCAGCGTGACAAATACTTCCATGGTGCACCGTATCATAAATCAGTGCAAACATGGTGCTTTGGGGGGGAGGGTGCAAGAAATGTGGCGCAGCATTGGATGCTGCACCACTTTTCCAAAAATCGGCCCATATTGTTCCTACCTGGAGGAATTATGCAAAAAAACTGCTACTCCCTCTGGGTTGGAGGAGCTGGCTGGGGCTGCGGAGGTCCTGGGTCTCTTCTTGCAGCCCTGAATGTGTTGAATGGTGAGTGCCCCGGGTGGGTACTGTAGCATTTACCTATATATGATACAGGCCCCGGTGGATGGCGTCACCAGGGCCAAAATAGGCTTGGGGTGGGGGAGGCTCCTCTCTATTAAATAAGGTCCAACCCTGGGTGATGGGGAGGGAGATCAGTTGCCCCCCTTTATAATAACAAGTGTCCCAGGGGATGGGGTTGCTAGGGCTTGTTATGGCTTTGTGAGGGGTTCAGTGTAGCCCCCCCCTTTTTAAATTATACTTGACCCTGGGAAATAGCGCTACATGGCCTAAGGGGCTGCACACTCTCCTCCCCTTAGACGCTGGTCCAGGGACTGGGTCCCATAGGACCAAAAAGGCTCAAGGAGTGGGCACACACATCTCCCCACTTTTTTATTATATTCGGCCCTGGGGTATGGGGTCCTGGGTCCTAATAAGGGTTGAAGAGGGAAGGTTGTGTGTGCCCCTCCCCATAGTATTTGGTACCAGGGGATGGGGTTCCCAGGAACCAAGAAGGCTCAGGGAGGGGGTGTGCATGCCCCCACCCTTGTTTAATTATATGTGGCCCTAGGGGATGGTGTCGCCTAATGAGGCTCAGGAAGGGGGGCTGCATGACTCTTCCTTATCATTAAATAATGACAATTTGCTACATCTATGTGTGCTGCATTCTGCAGCACATACAGAAATAACAAATCGCCATTATTGAGTGCAAGGGTGCCTGTGTTGGCGCTAGGCAGCTAATTTTAGCGCCAGCGCTAGGGAAAACCCAGTGGTGTGCCAGATTGTTGTAAATGTGGTGCATCCCTGCTTTTTTTAAATGTCGGAGCGTTGCACTGCCAAATGTGAAACACCTCCATGCTCTGACATTTCCTTGTAAAGGAGGCCCTTAGAGTTTAAAATGTTGCACTGTTACTAAACATTTCACCTAACAATAACATTACTTTAACCTTTGTTTTTTTCAGGGAAAATATAAAACTACACACAGATATATATCTTTGAAGCAATGGATGTGACCAAATGTGTCCTCTGGTGCAAAGGGACATATTATTTATGAGCATGGCAACATTGTCAGGCAAGAGTTTTTTTTAATGTTAGTGTGTGCCACTGGCATACATAAATGCACTTTTTGCATCAGAGAGTGCTCATATTTGTGTCCACTGTCTTTGTTCCAAAAGGAGTGGGCATGTGGATACACCAAGGTTTATCTTTTTGCACTTTGCTGAGTGCATCAGGGCCCAGAGTTACCAAGCTTTCACATATCTCAGAGCAGCAAGACAACTTGCCATGCTGTGCAAAATGAAGAGGGAGGAATGTGACATATCTATTTATCTAGATTTCATGTTCCTGTTCTCTCCCTCTGCTGGCACACTGAGTGCTGCCTAGCACTAATGCAGGCACCCTTGCACCATGGTGCCATGTTACACAGCACCCTGGATTGTAGGAAGTGACACCTACCTTCACAGAAACAATCCTTAGAAGCAAGGGCAACACTAGCCATTGATAGAAGTAGTGGTGAATAGTACTAGCCTGACAGGGAGGGTATAGGAATATAGGAGTGGACATCAAGGCCCATATTTATACTTTTTTAGCGCCGCATTTGCGTCATTTTTTTATGCAAAAGCGGCGGTTACTTGCAAAATACAATTGTATTTTGTAAGTTTGCGCCGTTTTTGCATCAAAAAGCGTCGCAAATGCTGTGCTTAAAATTTATAAATATGGGCCCAAGTGAATTATTCTGCTATGATTTTGTTCCAGGGTGACCTCGCAGGTGCTCGCTTGGACTGATTTAAATAGATGCTAACTCATGTCACTCACTCTTATGATAGTAGTACATAAGGGGTGTTAGCATTAGTCTCAATTGGTTTATGTAGCTTATAGTCCCAATCTCCCAGCTATCCAGTATGCAAAGGGTGACCAACTTGACCCACTAAACAGGGTGCAGAAACAAAGATCATTTGTTGGAATGCATGAATAGTTCAAAATGAAAATTGAGGTTAGGATTAGGAAAATAGGAATAATCTATTTAAAAAGTATAATGTTGTGCCTTTCAAAATAGGGTTTGGTTGAGAGTTCCACCAATCATTGTTTTTATCTTCTTTCTTTCATAAACACCCTAGAACAAGAGGGCACCTGAGCAAGCAGTTGTCACTGCCACCAGCACCGCAGCAGCTGGGATGATCACCACCACCAGCAGGCCTGCTGCCACGGCAGATGGTTCTGATGTCCCCAATAAGTCTTGTTTGTTATTTCATACTTTTTATTCCCGCTAGTAAAATGATGGTCTTGTATATACTTACAATTTACTTTGTTTTCGACTCCCATTCTAATGTTTGTTATCCCTGCAGCTCTGTTTTTACCCATGTTTTCAACATTTCCTGTTTCTGTAGTGGGCTTTCTCCTGCTCCCTTTTTCAGTAAGCTTTCCCTCGTCCCTCTTTCACATGTCTTGTATTAAAAGGATAACAGATTTTTGGTAATGTAAAAAGGATCTGAGAAAGGAACAAGTATTCTATTTACCAAACATGTTGGTTGGGAAGGCTTTCTTGAGCAAAGAGTCAAAAAGTACAGGGACAGATATAGAGTGTTCATGGTCATGGTCATGGACTTCAATATTTGCTTATAATAGCAGTTTCCATGACAGTGCAGCATGGCAGGAAAGAGATAACAGTACCAACCAATTCCAGATGCCCTTTGCATTCCATTCTACACCTTCACTGCATTTCACTCATTCTTTTGTGGCCTTACCCTTATCCCTCCATTAGGAGAAAAATGTTTTGATTGACTCAATGACTACCTGATTTATTAAATGTTGTCAAGCAAAAACAAACCTCCCAAAGTGATACTTTTGATAGAAGATACAGTTAGATAGCTAACCTAATTGTAGTGAGGTATTAATACTGTTGTATCTTGTGCAAAATAAATACCTAGGTGTCTAATTTAGTATCTTAAATGGGTGCATTATGTTATTCTCTAGGCGCACAGATCACAGGGTCACCACAACAAGCGTCAGCCAGCCAGGGGCTTCGGAGGAGGCCCAGCCAATTGAGGGAATAAATGTAGTCCCAGTGGTGGCAAGGACAAGCGGTAAATCACCTTGCCGATCCTGCCCATCGCATTCAGTCCCTGCACAAAGCATTTTGTCACGTGAAAGTGTAGCACAGTTCAATTCAGAGCTGTAGTGCAGGTGGTGAAATATGCATCTGCTGTGGCATGATGACTTCTGTAATGCATACAAATCTGAAGACAAGGTGTGTTTACCAGGGTACACTCAGTCACCTACTAGTACTTTACTTGACTTATTGTTCATTGCTTCAATTACAGTTACATTTGTTTCCTTCTGTTGACCAATGTGACTAAGCAAAAGCATAGTACATGATCCGTGACATCCAACCATTCCATTGATAAACCTCTACCTAGCCAATCCCTATAGCTTACCCACCTGCACTGTAACTTTTCCCACTGCCAACTATAGCTATTTGTTGAAAATTATTTGTGGTGGATGTGAGGGTGTTATGTGGGACTAAGTGCCTGATTTAGAGTTTGGTGGATGAGATACTCTATGAGAAATGTGACAAATTTGCTGTACTACAAGGCATAGTTTACATTCTATGCACTGTCTACTGTAATAAGACAGACAGAATATCCATTATCCACATTGTGTGTGACGGCATTTCCCATCTGCTAGACTCTATCAGCCCCTTATTTTGGACTCAGGGTAGAAATGAAGAGGGAGTCGGAGAAGAGCAGAAGCATCAGAATTATACTTTAATAACAAAACATGCTACAGCTGCCCCAAAACCATGCTGCAGAGTAGCAGAACCACCTGCATGGTTCTGTTAATGGTGCTTAGTCAAATGTCAACTTTGCAGCATATATAAGCCTTACTCATTAATGGCAGTGAATTAATTTACTAACACACAAAAAGCTTCTGCTCAGTTTCACTATGAAATCCTTTAAGCTAAAATCACTTTTTGATTTTATTAATATTCTGGTTCAATTCCTGACAGTCAGTGGTATTGCATTATGTGAGGTATGGGTGAGAAACACTTCGGGCCAGATGTATCAAGGCTTTTTGTATTCGCAAACGGTGTGAATGTCCGTTTGCAAATGCAAAAAGCCATTTCAGAATGTGTCAAAGGCATTCTGAATGCAATTTTAAGCAATCGCTAAAATAGCGATTCCTTAAAATTGCAACCCTGTTTAGAGAGTCGCAAATTTCGACTCTCTAAATAAGAAATCGCAAATAAGGATTCCTTATTTGCGATTTCTAAAGCACCTGTAAAAAGCAATTCCTTAATGCGAATTGGGCATTAAGGAATCGCTACTACCACCAAGTTGAACTTGGCGGTAACCATGTGCAAATTTTAAAAAGGCATGTGTGCACCTTACATGTTGTAAAAAAAAATTGCGGTGCAGCAGAGGGGGCCTTAGGCCCCCCAGCACCCTGGACTTTGCATTTCCCAAAATTGTGAATTCCAGTTAGGAATTCGCAATTTGGGACATGCAAAATCTGCGCAAATATGTGCTGACAGGCCCATAGATGCGAATGGGGGCTGATATCGCAATTTGCGATTCGGTAACAGCATTTGCGATTTTTAATAAATCGCTATTACCGATTCGCAAATGTGATACATTGCATTTTGCGAATCAGAAATATCGATTTCTTAAAAATCGCTATTTCTGATTCACAATATGCATTCTTGATACATCTGGCCCTTGGTCCTGTGACTAATCATCACATACAAATTAAATTCCAATGGCCCTATGAGAGCAGCAATGTTCTGCTACTGTGCCTCTATAAACACTATGAACAAATGTCTGCACTCGGCATCACAATTCGTGTTTCTGTTTTTACTTTCTTGAAGTAGCTATTCCTGCTGCTGGAGCTTTCCAGCATCCATCCCTCAAGGAGATAGCCACCCAGCTGCCACTACAAAACTTGGAGGCCGTGACAGTTGAATTTCACTGGCTGGTGGCCGTGGAGGAGAAGAGGAGGAGGCAGGGGCCTCCAGTTCCTTTGGCCACCAGCCAGGCCCCCACGTTCAACCCAGCCATGCCAATGCCAGCACCACTACCACCTGCAGCCTGGGTACACTGCTGCCCAGAATACCACAATCCCCCTGCCTCATTATCATCTGACTGCCTCCTCCACCGTGCCTTCCGCAAGCTGGTGTGGTTCAGGCATGAGGTGGCACTGCTGGCCCAGGAGGTGGCTGATATTAATACAGAGTGGGTACCCTTAAAGCCCTATTTTTTGGACAGTTTTCTTGGTGGGAAGGCCTGTTGTGGGTAGAAAGGGTGGGAAGGGAAGTTAGGGAAAAGGGGAATGGAACATTTGGGGTTTTGCTTGGGTAGTGGGTTGGGCCTTTTGTGGGTAGAGAAGGTAGAAAGGGAAGTTGGGAAAAGGGTGAAAGGGACTTTTTTGCTCAGGGTGGGCCTGATATGAGTGGCGAGGGTGGGTTATAAATGAAAAAAAAAATTGACCTTAGCTTGTTCTTTGGCACTATCTCTCTTTGCATTGCTAGTTAGTGTGGCATACTATTGTGGTTTTGTGATGAGTGAGATGAGAAATTGACCTCTAAAATTGTCACACATTTTACTGTACATCAACTTTTCTCCATAGGATCTCTCTACCTGAAGACCATTGCCATGCATGTATTCTTCAGTAGGTTAGTTAGTTCTTCCTGCAGTCCAGGAATTATACCCCACCACTAGAGGTGGCACTGGGAAGAGAAAACTGGCTGATTCTGTTTCACTTTTTTGCTGGATAAGGTTTTACCACACAAAGCCACCTATCAATGATACTGTATACTAGTTAGTCTAGTTAGTGCCCTTGTCCTACATTCTCTAATGATTGACCAGTAATGAGGTCTGCCAACAACATACACAAAAATCTCAATCTTACCTGTCTCTTCTTCCTAACAACAACTTCAGTACTCAGTTATTATCTAATTCTTTTTACCTGGATAGATGAAGTGGTCTGCTACCTCTCACAAACTTTGTAAGTCTTTTTGCAGGGTTTCCGAAAGGGTCTTCTTAATGCTGGTGGTAGTAATGGACTAGTCCTTACAGGGAAGACATCACAAAGTGAGGTCTCATTCCAACCTATTCTGAATGAGGTGGACTCCAACTATAAGATTATTCAGAAGAAGTATCCAACACAGGCAATTAGACTGAAAGAAAACACGGAGTTAGTGGGTAATCAATGTCTGAGACCAGTTGACCATGACAAAAAAGTCATATTACAAACAACTAGCAGTAGTAGCTTCTAAGGAATCTGGAGAGCTACTAACTCTTAATTGTATTAACAAAAATTAAAACTAAACTTACAAAAACCTCAAGTCCAGACACACAAGAAAGTTAGTTAACTCTATGATGCATAGATTTTGTGAGAAACAGAAGGACTGTTTCACAAAGGAAAAGTAAGTTACGCTTTTGGTGTTACTGTACTCTTGTGGTGTAAGTGCAAGACTAGTAACATTTCCATCAATAACTTTATGCCAGTGGTAATTAACCCCTATCATATTAAAAGGAGTTACTATTACTACTAGTTAGTTAATACTCATAAAGTTTACTGCTCGTAAAGTTACTGGTTATACAGTTATACTGCATGAGTAAACTCACATCATAAGTGTAACTTTATCTTTGTGAATCAGGCTACACAGTGCACATTAGTACCACCTACCATGGATGTACAGTATTCTAAGTAAGATTCTGCACTATGACAATGATGCCCCTTTCATGCCTGGGTGAATAAGAAGTGCTTGCCTGGGCTATTGTTTAGTTAAGAATATCCCTTGAATATCCCATGACAGTGAGTTGGCATCACTTTCACCACATCTGCCCATCAAGTGTGTGATCCATTTATGTTGTAGATTCTTAAGTCACACCTCAATAGATCACACAACATGGGGCGAGAAGGTTAGGGGTTTGATAAATTAATGGGTACAGGAAGTTGGGGAAAGGTAAGACAAAGACAAACACAACATTCATCAAGTCAATGAGCAGCACATCATCTTCATGTCGGTTTTGGAAAGAAATCAAGGAAGGACACAGTCCAGCCACTTAATGCACTGCAGACAGTTGTTTAGCCCCAGAGTTCCAAGTTATCTAACTGTTCTGTTACCTAGGCTTGCAAAAACAAAATAGAGAGTACCCACACTGTTCTACAAATTGGTATTGTTAAGAAAAGAAAAATTATGCTGTATGTGAATACCAAAATTGACGGTACAACTGTATTCTTCTTCTCTGGATGTCCTTCTTGGTTCTAGAAGGTCTGTGGAAATCAAAAAAGGTAAATAGCACTAATATAGAGTCAAGGAGAAGGTAAGCTTTATGGTGGATGAGGACCAAGAGAACAATTGTCATAACATTTAACTGGTTGCATCCATCATGTGACATATGTCCATTGACAGGCCCCACTAGACCACAACCACTTAGGAAGAGGAGTTTGACATTTGAGTCAGCCACTACTCTGCATTTCCCACATCAACGCACCCCTCACCAGTCCACAGGACTGAGTAGGCCTCTTTGAGTCATGTTGTTTCCCATTGAAGTAGATATGTATTAACTTCCTTCTTCCAATTGTTGGGGTACTTCTGTCCTGACTATGAGCCCTGACTCAAATGAGCCTGAGAATGATAGACCTGTAGAGTTGATGAACAAGAAGAGCAAATTAATTTGAGCATTCTGTGTAGTTTTGTTAACTAAACTGACTGGTGTCTGAAGAACATGGAAAAAAGAAGTACAGGAAAGGAGTGAAACATTTAAGTAAAATTATAGTGAAGTGTGAAACTAAGGCAATCATTCAGGCATAATCATTAAATTAGTTGAACAACAGCTTCCCAGCCACCAAACGAATCATCACTTACTCACTATATTACTCATTGGTGCAATAGTTACATGTTCCAAGCATGACACACATTTTTCTATTGTGTCTTCTCTTTTCCCATGGAAGCAACAAACAAAAGCAGTCTTGTACAATTAATGATAAATTCATTTTTATCATGGTCAATCTTTCCACGTATTGAGGCGAAAGACTACTCCTTCTAACTGTGACAACTATGCCAGCTGCACTGAAAACATACTCAGAAGACACACTGGCTATCGAACAGGCCAGATACTTTATTGCCAGAATACTGAGCACTGGCCATTGTTGCATCTTCCCATGCCATTAGAATATATTTTGATCCAGGTAGGCCTCTTTGTATCACCCATATAGCCTTGGACCACCCTTTGAATAGGTATTGATGCTGCCACATGTTCAGCCTTTGTAGCCTCTGCCTCTGTACTTGACGTAAGCCCTTTCACTTGAAACCAAGCCATTGCAGAGTTTAGCCCCAACTTTTCTGTTGCTGATGCTGCTAGTGTTGCTGGTGATGATGGTGATGGCTGTGAGACAACACACCAGAACGTTTTCTTGGGCCTCTAACTTCCAGCAATTCTTCTTCCAGGTCTCTTGCATGATCAATAATCCAAGTCTTGTAAAGTTAAACATCCCATTCTGAAAATGGAATGAAAGTGGGCAGTATTTTTTGTGCCATTGATCAAGTCCTGAGGCACATGTGTACTCTTGGAGGATATGATCTCTCTTTGCTGCCTTAAATTAACAGCCAAGCAATGGACCAACCAACTCATATGCATCTTCATTCACACCAGCAAACCTTTGTGACACCCTATTCAATTGGCCCTGTAGCAGAGGCAGCAACAGCATTTCTTGGCTCATCATATTGTCATCCTTTCTGACTTCCCATGTGAAAACCTCAAAAAGAAGTAGCATTTGTGTCATGCATTTGACTAGCCCCAATTTGTAAATCTCCATTTTCATGTTTTTCTCAGTTGCATACACTCCTCTTTGAAGGACTAGTCGATGATGGGTCTCAACTGATCAAACAGATGTTGCAACATGTAGTAGGTCGAGTTCCAATGTGGAGGCACCTCCTGTATGAGGGTTTTAACCAGTACTGCATTAGCATGCTGAATGATCCTCAATTGCTTCAAGTCTTCTAAAAAAATGACTGAAATGAGTAAGGATTCTTTGACAGGTGGGCAGTATACTGCTATGCCTTATTTTTTCAGAAAGTCCTGCACAATCAGGTTGTAGCGGGGCAGCTACACTTAGGTCCACTGAACACAGTACCTTAAATACTGGTATGTGGTCTGCATGGCATTGCTTTGCAAGACTTTGGTGGTCATTATGAGTTTGGTGGTCCTAGGTGGTGATGGTGGTCGTACTGCCAGCAGCCCGACAGGGAGGACTGCCATATTATGAGCATGGTGGTGTTCCCAACAGAACACAGCCAATACACCATCAGTATCGCCAGTGCCGACGGACCGTCACAGCCGGCAGCAGGCATCTTCAGACCGGCAGAGACCATGGGGGTCATTCTGACCTCGGCGGTAAAAGGCGCTTACCGCCGGTCAGAAGACCGCCATAACACCGCCGCGGCCGCGGAAAGCCGCCACGGTCATTCTGACCCACAACGGCCAAACCTCCAAAAATCCGACCTCCACTGCAGGCCGCCACATCAGCGGGCAGCGATAAACTGGAGATGACCAAACCTCCACCGTCACGCCAACAGAAATACGCCCATGCCATTTCGACCCACGAATCAACGCAGCGGGCTTTCCAACGCGGTATTCCATTGGCGGTACACACCGCCGCGGTCAAAATACACACACAGCACCAAAACACAGGCACATTGGACAATTACAAATACACACACCTGATACACATACACAACCCACTCCCACACAATCAATCAACTATAAAACACACCCCCACATCACCCACAAACCCCTACGACCACAATTACTGAGAGAAGGAGAGAGAGACACAGCAGACAATCCATAGCAATACACACTGAGGCACACTACACCATCACACACACCACATAGTAGCACAAAGCACCACACACCAACATACTCATCATCACATACACCACCCCACACCTCACCCACACCACCCCATGGCACCCCAAAGGCACCCACGCTTTTCGGACCAAGAACTCCGGGTCATGGTGGAGGAAATCCTAAGAGTGGAACCCCAGCTCTTCGGCTCACAGGTGCAGCACACCAGTATAGCTAGGAAGGCGGAGCTATGGCAGCGGATCGTGGACAGGGTCAACGCGGTGGGACAGCATCCCAGGAATAGGGAGGACATCCGCAAACGATGGAACGACCTACGGGGGAAGGTCCGATCGATGGTCTCCAGGCACAACATCGCGGTCCAGAAGACTGGCGGCGGACCCCCACCCACCCCTCCCGAATTTACATCATGGGAGCAAGAGGTCTTCAACATCCTGCATCCTCAGGGCCTCGCAGGAGTAGCCGGAGGAATGGACTCTGGTAAGTCCAATCTCAACTACTATATCCCCCCCACCCCACCAGCATGCCAACCCACACCCCCACCCTCACCCCCAACCCCCCAGCACATATCCTCCCTGACAATGTCTCACCAGCACAACCCACCCATCCCAACACCAACTCCTGCATGCCAACACAATCCATGGACACCCATCACCCAAGCATGACCACTGCACTTACACCCCCCCCCCCACTAACTACCCTCACAACACCTCCCTCAAGGGAATGCCTGCACTGGGGGACGAGGGCACCCATAACACGCACGCCATTTCACACACAGAAACAATAACCAAACTCTCTTACCCCATGCAGGACCCGAACGCCAACACACCAGCCAGGAGGGTCCAGAAATGTCCATCCCACCCCCGGAACAGGCCCACAGTGAGGACAGCAGCTCTGTCGACACTGAACCTGATGACCAGCCCGGACCATCGGGGACCTCTGGGCAGTCGGTTCCCCTCAGGCAGCCACAGGCCACACCAGACCCGACCCCCTCTGCCAACACCAGCACAGCTCCCACCCAGCGGGCCCATGCCTCTGTCTCTAGGACACGTCAATCAGCGGTGTGTCTGCCACTACAGGGCACCCAGGCTAACCCAACACCCCAACAACAACAGGGACCTGGGGGCAGTGGGAGCGGGCACACCGTCCAGGAGACAGAGGCCGGGGGAAACCGGGCAGCTCGGAGGGCTGCTGTGCGACAGGGGGGGGAGGAGAGGCCCAGGGAACCCACTCTCCAAGAGGCCCTCACCACCATCATGGGGGCCTACCACCACTCCCAAGAGACGATGGCGACGGTACTGGCCAGGTTCACGGAGATCCAGGCACAGCAGGAGGAACGCAACATGGGGTTCAGGGAGGAGCTGAGAATCATCGGGACCGCAATGGGGACCATCGTCCTGGCCCTCAACAGGATAGAAGACGCGTTGCGGGACCATGTGGCACCACACAGGGCCCCTGTCACTAGCCCGGACCAGGAACAGCCTACCACCTCCGCCGGCGCTAGTGGACAGGAGGCCCCAACACCACGACAGGCCACCAGAACCCCACCTCCTGCTGAAGAACAACCACCCCGTAAGAGGAGCCTGAGATCCAAAAAAAAGACAGAGTAGGATGTCAAGACCCCCGCCAGCAGGACATACCCCCTGAACTCTTCCCACTGTCCCACATTGCCACCCTGTCCAACCATGAACTGCCTCTGCTCCATCCTTCCACAGGCAAAAGGACAATGCACCTGTGAGACTGAGAACTGGACTCTGCCATGGACATTACTCCACCCCCACCCATCACCCTTATAATCACATGTACCAATATCTAGCACTGTAAATAAATCACATATTGCACACAAATCAGTTTGGAGTCATGCTGTATTATTAGCAAATGTATTACATATTACTGTTCAATATCTGTTCTGTCAATTAGTGATGACAACATACCAATGTCAATACGCTGTAGTTCATGGGCAAACCAAGCAGAAGTCAGGCACTGAGTCATACAGCACTGAGAAGGGAAGGGAAAAACAAAAATTACCCAAAAAGATCTGGTGGGAACTACAGAAAGTACAGATGCAGGAGGCTATAAGCAATTGTGAAATGGCGTGGGTGATTCTTACCTGGGTGTTACTGGAAATACTGTTGTATCACTCTGTCCCTATTGTCTGTGTCGTCCTCTGAGTCTTCCTCCTCTTCACTCTCCACAGGCTCCACGGCTTCTACAACACCACCATCTGGACCATCCTCCTGCAGGAAAGGCACCTGGCGTCGCAAAGCCAGGTTGTGAAGCATACAGCACGCCACAATGATATGGCACACCTTCTTTGGTGAGTACATTAGGGATCCACCGGTCATATGCAGGCACCTAAACCTGGCCTTCAGGAGGCCAAAGGTTTGCTCAATCACCCTCCTAGTACGCCCATGGGCCTCATTGTAGCGTTCCTCTGCCCTTGTCTGGGGATTCCTCACTGGGGTCAGTAGCCACGGCAGGTTGGGGTAACCAGAGTCACCTATTAGCCACACACGTTGTCTCTGTAGCTGCTCCATCACATAGGGGCTGCTGCTATTTCGCATCACATACGCGTCATGCACTGACCCTGGGAACTTGGCATTTAAATGGGAGATGTACTGGTCAGCCAAACAGACCACCTGGACATTCATCGAATGATAACTTTTTCTGTTTCGGTACACCTGCTCATCGTCTTTTGGGGGTACCAAAGCCACATGGGTCCCATCAATGGCACCAATGATGTTGGGGATATGTCCAAGGGCATAGAAATCACCCTTCACTGTAGGCAAGTCACCCTCCTCTGGGAAAATGATGTAGCTCCGCATGAGTTTCATCAGGGCAGACAACACTCTGCTCAAAATCTTAGAAAACATAGGCTGAGACATTCCAGATGACATGGCCACTGTGGTCTGGAATGACCCACTTGCCAAAAAATGGAGGACTGACAAAACCTGCACCAGAGGGGGAATCCCTGTGGGTTGGCGGATGGGGGACATCAGGTCTGGCTCCAGCTGGGCACACAGTTCATGGATAGTGGCACGGTCAAGTCTGTATCGAAGTATTATATGGCGTTCTTCCATTGTCGACAGGTCCACCAGCGGTCGGTACACACGAGGATTCCTCCTTCTCATCGCAAGTCCCAGCGGACGGTGCCTAGGAAGGACAACATGGAGCACAGAGTCAGCCAAACCACAGGTACGTACAGACAGCTTGCACAGTTAAAGAATGGCAATGGGTTGAAAGGCGTGTATGTGTGGCAATGCAAGGCCTAGGCCTGTGTGTCGCAGTCAAAATTAAGCCATGTAGGCCCTTGAAATGGCGGCTGCCTGACCTGTGAAGTGGGACAATGGGATGTGAGGTCAATGCGCTGGCGGGGCACACCGTGGCGGTAGGCGGTCGAAGACCATGGCGCAAAGCCGCATTGGTTAACATTGAAGCCTATGGGTTTCAGGAGCCAATGACGAAGTGCGCCGGCGGTCGCGGTACGCACCGCCGCGGTACGCACCGCCGCGGTATGCACCGCCGCGGGCGTGACCGCCATTTTCTATCTGCTTAATCACTCGAGACCTGATCATCCACAGGAGAGGACCTATACTGCAAGTGCTGCTGTGACCTCGGTCTGGAAGATACAATGGCTGCTGCGACTGGGGAAAGGGCCCCTGCCTTCACGTCTGAAGAGTTGGAGAAGCTCGTGGATGGGGTCCTCCCCCAGTATGCGCTACTCTACGGTCCTCCAGACCAACAAGTGAGTACACCGGGTGCACATGGAATGGGCTATGCCTGTGTGGATTGGGGTGGATGTAAGTTGGTGGGGTGGGGGGCGAATGAGGAGTGCAACGCCCGACAGATGAGAGCATGTGCCATATGGCAAAGTTGGTGGGGGGGGCCAATTACATCTAACATGCAGGTCATTGATGATTTCCTCCTTTCCACCCTGTACATGTCAAATAGGTCAGCGCCCATCAGAAGATCGAGATTTGGCGTGCCATCGCCAAGGAAGTTCGGAACTTGGGGGTCCACAACAGACGGGGCACCCACTGCCGCAAGAGGTGGGAGGACATCCGCCGCGGAACAAGGAAGACCGCAGAAACACTGCTGGGGATGGCCTCCCAACCTAGGAGGGGTGCCAGTCGCACCATGACCCCCCTGATGTCCCGGATCCTGGCGGTGGCCTACCCTGAATTGGATGGGCGCTTTAAGACATCACAGCAGACACAAGGGGGTGAGTATCAGCACATTCTCCTATCTTTCTGCGCAGTGGAGGCGTATGGGTGGGGGAGGAGGACTGTGGGTGACATTAGGCCAGGGCGCTTTCTGTAGTGTAGTCCTCTCCCTTAGGCATGGCCCTGTGCCCCCGGCCCCCACCTCGGTAGGGTGACAAGTACAGCCATTGAAGGTCCAGCATCTCCCATGTGCGCGTTTGACGTCTCTTGGCCTGTTGTCTTAGTCAGTAGTACTGAGTAGTGTACCCCGAATGCGCGGCTTAGTGCATTAGGCACCTGTGTCTGTCCTCTCCGCCAACGGTGTTGACATTGCATGCACTCAACCTGGTCTTCTTTTTTCTCCCCCCACCCTTTCTCTTCATCTTCTTGTGCATGTGTGCATTAGCATCATCAGGCGGAGGAGATTTGGCATCGGAGCACGAGGGAGCTGCAGGACACAAGGCCCCAGTGGGCCCAGGAACAGACACCGAGGGCACCAGTGATCCGGAGGGCGAGGGGAGCACCACGACGGGGACCGCTGGTGAGAGCAGCGAAAGCGACACGTCCTCGGATGGGAGCTCCCTAGGGGTGGCGGCAACATCCGTGCCCCCTGCCTCTACATGTACAGCCGCCACCCAGCGCACCAGCCCCGCCCTCCCAGCAGCCCCTTAGTGTTCGCTCCGTGCCCGTTCGCCCAGGAAGGCGCGCGTCTCCTTCGCCCCAGGCAGCTCAGCCCCTGCCCCTGTTGCCCCTGCTGCCCTCAGTGCGGAGCTCATTGACCTGGTAAGGACGCTCATTGTTGGGCAGACGACCCTTTTGAATGCCATCCAGGGTGTGCAAAGGGAGGTGCAACAGAGCAATGTGTACCTGGAGGGCATTCATTCGGGTCAGGCTGCCCATCAACGAGCGTTCACTGCTCTGGCCTCAGCACTGACGGCAGCCATTGTCCCTGTTTCCAGCCTCCCTCTTCTTACTGCCTCCAGCCTTTCTCTGTCTCCTGTTCCTCAGCCTATCCCATCCACACCATCAGACCAGCCTGCACACACCTCAACACCCAAGAGCAGCTCATCCAAACACAAGCACCACAGATCCCACAAACACTCACCCAAGCAACACCCAGATGCAGACATGCCAACAGCCACTGCCACCCCTGTGTCCCCCTCCTCCTCGTCTCCCTCCTCCCTCCCTGTGACGTCTACACTCACACCTGCATGCACCCCAACATCAGCCAGTGCTTCCATCACCACCTCACCCTCCAGTACAGTCCACACTCGTGCAGTCACCACCCCCACTGCCATTTACACGTCCCCTGTGTCCTCTCCCACTGTGTCTGTCACCCCCTCTTCCAAGACACACAAACGCAGGCAGCCACCCACCCAACAGCCATCCACCTCACGACAGCCTACAGCACCAGCACCTTCACCCAATGACAGCACACCTGACTCTCCTACAACCACCTCCTCTACCTCCACTTCCATCTCCACTTCTCCTACCCTTTACCTTGGCCCTAAAAAACTTTTCATGGCTAACCTTGACCTCTTTCCCCCCGATGAGCTCCCCCATCCATCTTCAAAGAGTCCCAAGAGCACCGTAGCCACCACCAGCCCAGCTTCGGGTGTCACTGTTGTGCATGGGTTCTGGAGCCCACCCTTTGCCAGCAGTGACACATCGATCAGCAGCAAGGACACGTCCAGCCCCCCCCCCCGGCAAGAGGACCCGCAAAAACAAGGGCCGCCGTGCGAGGACCGACAGGGCTGCCCCCAAGGAGCAATGTGCGGCCACTTCACCACCCACACCATCTAGGGGAGGCAAGGGCCCGAGAGCCCCATCAAAGGAGCGGAAGGGCAGCAGGAGCGCGGAGAAGGTGGACCCCACATGCCACATCCCAGCTGGGAAGGAGGACACTAAGGAGGCCAGGAGTCCGTCCCAGAAGGGTCCAGAAACGTCACGGTCCGAGGGCGACTGAGAAGGGAGTCCAGGCCAGGTCTGGCTCCCTTGACCTGCTGGATGAGCACCGCTGAACAGGGCCCGCCATGGAGAAGAGCACCGCTGAACAGGGCCCGCCGTGGAGAAGAGCACCGCTGAACAGGGCCCGCCGTGGAGAAGAGCACCGCTGAACAGGGCCCGCCGTGGAGAAGAGCACCGCTGAACAGGGCCCGCCGTGGAGAAGAGCACCGCTGAACAGGGCCAGCGGTGAAGAAGAGCACCGCTGAACAGGGCCCGCCGTGGAGAAGAGCACCGCTGAACAGGGCCCGCCGTGGAGAAGAGCACCGCTGAACAGGGCCAGCGGTGAAGAAGAGCACCGCTGAACAGGGCCCGCCGTGAAGAAGAGCACCGCTGAACAGGGCCCGCCGTGAAGAAGAGCACCGCTGAACAGGGCCCGCCGTGGAGAAGAGCACCGCTGAACAGGGCCCGCGGTGAAGAAGAGCACCGCTGAACAGGGCCCGCCGTGGAGAAGAGCACCGCTGAACAGGGCCCGCCGTGAAGAAGAGCACCGCTGAACAGGGCCCGCGGTGAAGAAGAGCACCGCTGAACAGGGCCCGCCGTGAAGAAGAGCACCGCTGAACAGGGCCCGCCGTGGAGAAGAGCACCGCTGAACAGGGCCCGCCGTGGAGAAGAGCACCGCTGAACAGGGCCCGCGGTGAAGAAGAGCACCGCTGAACAGGGCCCGCCGTGAAGAAGAGCACAGCTGAACAGGGCCCGCCGTGGAGAAGAGCACCGCTGAACAGGGCCCGCGGTGAAGAAGAGCACCGCTGAACAGGGCCCGCCGTGGAGAAGAGCACCGCTGAACAGGGCCCGCCGTGAAGAAGAGCACCGCTGAACAGGGCCCGCGGTGAAGAAGAGCACCGCTGAACAGGGCCCGCGGTGAAGAAGAGCACCGCTGAACAGGGCCCGCCGTTGAGAAGAGCACCGCTGAACAGGGCGCGCCGTGGAGAAGAGCACCGCTGAACAGGGCCCGCGGTGAAGAAGAGCACCGCTGAACAGGGCCCGCCGTGAAGAAGAGCACCGCTGAACAGGGCCCGCTGTGGAGAAGAGCACCGCTGAACAGGGCCCGCGGTGAAGAAGAGCACCGCTGAACAGGGCCCACCATGGAGAAGAGCACCGCTGAACAGGGCCCGCCGTGAAGAAGAGCACCGCTGAACAGGGCCCGCCATGGAGAAGAGCACCGCTGAACAGGGCCCGCCGTGAAGAAGAGCACCGCTGAACAGGGCCCGCCGTGAAGAAGAGCACCGCTGAACAGGGCCCTTCTTCTCAAGCACCGCTCCGCTGGGCCCTTCCTCTCAAGCACCGCTCCGCTGGGCCCTTCATCTCAAGCACCTCTCCGCTGGGCCCTTCTTCTCAAGCACCGCTCCGCTGGGCCCTTCATCTCAAGCACCGCTCCGCTGGGCCCTTCATCTCAAGCACCGCTCCGCTGGGCCCTTCTTCTCAAGCACCGCTCCGCTGGGCACCGCCGTCTCAAGCACCGCTCCGCTGGGCCCTTCATCTCAAGCACCGCTCCGCTGGGCCCTTCATCTCAAGCACCGCTCCGCTGGGCCCTTCTTCTCAAGCACCGCTCCGCTGGGCCCTTCATCTCAAGCACCGCTCCGCTGGGCCCTTCATCTCAAGCACCGCTCCGCTGGGCCCTTCTTCTCAAGCACCGCTCCGCTGGGCACCGCCGTCTCAAGCACCGCTCCGCTGGGCCCTTCATCTCAAGCACCGCTCCGCTGGGCCCTTCATCTCAAGCACCGCTCCGCTGGGCCCTTCGTCTCAAGCACCGCTCCGCTGGGCACCGCCGTCTCAAGCACCGCTCCGCTGGGCCCTTCCTCTCAAGCACCGCTCCGCTGGGCCCTTCCTCTCAAGCACCGCTCCGCTGGGCCCTTCCTCTCAAGCACCGCTCCGCTGGGCACCGCCGTCTCAATCACTGTTTATGGTTCACTGTGTCCACCATGCCTCCTCCTTGACCAGTGGAGACTGTCATCCACCTGATGGACTGTGGCTTTGCACTCCCCAGGATGGTACAGTGGGCAGCCCACCCACTGTAGAGACATTGAGAGACTGTGGCTTTGCACTCCCCAGGATGGTCCAGTGGGCAGCCCACCCACTGTAGAGACATTGAGAGACTGTGGCTTTGCACTCCCCAGGATGGTCCAGTGGGCAGCCCACCCACTGTAGAGACATTGAGAGACTGTGGCTTTGCACTCCCCAGGATGGTACAGTGGGCATGGTGGCTCCTCGTGGATCTGGCGTCGTGGACTCATGTGGCTGTGGTGCCCCCCCCCCTTCCCTTCCCCCTGAGGTGCCTGTAGTTTTTACATCTGATGCCCCTGCAGTGTTCTCTCCAAAGGACTCAGGTCTCCTGTGTGGGCTTTGCCCTTGTTTCTCAAAACTTTGGCCCACGGACATGATGAATTCGTAGGATGTGCAGGACTTGTTACTTCAGTTATACACTGATGTGTATGTCATTTGTTTTCTTGTGAATATCTTTCATGGTTGTACGATATTTTTCAGGAGCTTTTTGGTACATAAATATTTATTCCAAATTTGATTATGTCCTAGCATTTTTCTGGGGTGTTTGGGTGGTGTCACTGTGACTTGTTGCTCTGCATTGGTGTGTACATAGTTGGGGGGGGGGGTCGCATATGTGTGTGCCCGTAACCTTTCGTCCTCCCCCCTCCCGTGTGTCGTAGGTGCAGTACTCACCGTTGTCGTCTGCGCCGGACTTCGTACTCGTGGTAGATGAGAAGGTAGACGAGAGCAGGTAGGATGTTTAATTCGGGTTCCATGCTGTCCTCCTTCCTCCTGGAGTGCGTAGTGGTGAGCGTTTTCCCGTTCGTAGTCTGTTTCCGCCGTGTTTTTATCGGCGGTGCTCCCGCCCCGGAAATGGTGGCGGATTGGTGAGTTGTGATAGTGTGGGCGGTACATTGTCTGCCGCCTGGCTGTTGGCGGTGACCGCCGCGCTGTTTGATTGTACCGCCGTGGCGGGCGGAGTGTTAAAGTGGCTGTCTGTGTTGGCGGTTCCCGCCAGGGTCAGAATTCCATATTTTTTACCGCCAGCCTGTTGGCGGGTTGGCCGCCGCTTTAACACCGACCGCCAGGGTTAGAATCACCCCCCATGTTTCCACCAACCATATCACAAGGTTGCACACCATCAGGATTTCCGGGGCGGTCTCAGTGCCACAAAAAACCTGGCAGAAATGAATAACATAATAGGAGACACTCACCTTCAGGAACACAGACATGTCCGCAGCCATCATGGAACCCACACTTGAAGTCTTCCCACTGCTCCTTCTGGCCAAATAACTCCAGAACCAGCAAAGGTGATGAAGACAATTACTGTAAGTACACCACCTAGCACACACTGAAGGAAAGGCGATCAGTACACACCCACACAAAACCCTGGCACAGCTAGCCACAGACACATACACATGCAAACATACATCCGTACCATCACACAAACACATCAACATACACACACTCACACACAAACAACACATATCACAGCCAACATACATGTGCCATACACACACCACACTGCACACGCCCACAACCACCACTGTCAAACACATCTACACACAACACTACAGAGTCACACAACGACAGCACCATCACAACTACACACATGCATTGGCAGAGAGGCACACATCACACCTCCACAGGAAAACACATACTGGCAGCAACACGTTACAACAGCACACAACCAATACAAAAAAAAACACACACTACGTCCACCCAACACACAAGTATATCACAGATGCATCATAAAACACACACCACTACCACACAATGCCACACAACACCAACACAACACATCACAACAAGTCCATAGCACAGCTCACCCACACAACTCATGCTGCTGCACAAACACATCACATACACAGAAGATGCACAACAAATCACACATATACAACACATACATGTGGAAGGAAAGGCAGGACAAGTGTGTAACCCACAACACCAACGATTCACTGGTGCAAATATAATAAATATATACAATATGATGTCCAAAATAACTTTTTACAACATGGGCTTACTGGCCAATCCAATTGTGCACAGTACCCCAGACAAACTGGGCAATGTCTTTGGGCCCAACTTGACTCCTGACTACAAAGTGCCCCTCTTTGGTTTGGGTTTGAAGGGGGGTTGCCCTCAGCCTTTGACTTTGGGAGAGGGCCCTTGATTATGAGTTTGGGAGGGTTGGCCTTTGTTTTTGTGGGGGTCAAAGACTTTGGTGGGGTTGGGACATGGGCAGGACTAGGGGGGCCATGGGAGGACTGGAAGGTGGAAGGACTGGGTTTGGGGAGGGTATCAGGGTGCTTTGGGGAAACAGGGACTGAGTCAGTGGAAGGGACTAGGGCAAACTCACAAAATAATCTTTTTTTAGGGACATAAGGGCAGTCATGGGAAATACGTTTGGGAGTGGAGGGACCCAGAGTGCTTGAGAGGCGTGTACGTGTGTGTGCCTTGGGTGCTGGTTTGTGGGTGGATGCCATGTGAATGCTGGGTGCCTGTTGGGTGAGTGAGTGCATTTTTGTAGGTGTACTGGGAGGGGGAAGGGGATGCAGGGAGATGACAGGGTGGATGTGTGAGTGTCTGTTAGGGTGGTGTCTTCAGGTAAGGTAGATGTGCTGCATGTGGGAGTGTTGGTAGTCATGATGAGTGTGCTCATGTGGGCTATGGGGTGGACGTTTGGGGGTCTGCTTTTGTGGTGATGGTGGGCATGAGGGGATTTGTGGCTCACAGAGATGGCCCTCAGAAGGTCAATAGCCTTCTCATTGAGGGCAGCAGGATTGAATGAGGCAGGGGTAGAGGTGCTTGCAGCAAAGGAGATGCCCACCCTCCTGGGTGAGCTGGAACGGGCAACTGGGTGGGGAGCTACAGGGAGGGTGGTACTGGTAAGAGTGGTGGCAGACGAAGATGGTGCTGGGCTGGTCCCAGATGGGTCCGCCACTGCCAGGGATCTCCCATTTGAGGAAGACTCCAAAGAGGATTTTGTTGATCTGGTCTCCCCTGTGACACTTCCCTCACCCTCTGTCCTATGGGTCCCCCAGCTCCACTGGTCTCAGCCTTCTGGGTCCCATGGGCTGCAGCTTCCCCACTCGTCGTTGCCCCTTCTCCTTCACCTGAAGATGCTGATACACACAAAGACAGAGGAGGAGAGGGAGGGAGGGAGGGATGGAGAGGAAGAAAGGGTGCAATGGGTCAATTCCTTCCCATCATTCACACAGAGTAACAACCTCATAGTCTGCTGGTTTGCCATGGCATTGCATGCCTTTACATTGACATTCACAACTTTGGGAAATCATAAGGGAAACAAGAGCTATGCAGTCAAAACCTACTAATGTGGAAACATTGACACTTTTTGACTAGCTGAAGGGTCTTTCAATGCATAGTAGCACAGTACTTGTCACATGATTGTTTACATAAACAAACCCTGTGCTCCTTACTCAACCAAGTCCTACTTGGCAAGGTAGCAAGCAAACAAATCCATTAACAATGTGGCCAGTATTATCTTGGACCCCTACAGCCATCTACACCTACAGTATGAGGCAGCTGACTGAGAACTCACCAATCACCTCTGTCATACTGGCAGACTATTATTGATGGCAATCCCTGACGCCTCAGTTATACTTTTGCTGAATGAAGGAGCTGATCACTAAAAAGATATGTAATGTGTCCAGATAAACTCAAACATGGAAGTAAATACCCTCATGAGTCACTGTCTGCATGGTATTGGTGCACATAATTAAGACAAGACCTGCCAGGGTAACTCAAACCCATAGCCAATGTGCAACTACCAATGATCTACACTACATCTTCCCACTATTAGGCTACCCAAACTCATACATGCCTACCATTAGCGAGGTGTGTGTGTACTTACTCCCTTGTGGCTGCTGTGCTGCCCTCAAGCACCCATCCACAACTGGGTAGGCCACCGCCAAAATGTGGGCCATTAGGGGGGTCAAAGTCTGACGGGGACACCTCTCTCGTTGGGAGGACGTCCCCAGCCGGGCCTCAGCGGCCTTTTGGGCCTAGATTCTCAGGTCCTCCCAAAGCTTCATGCAGTGGGTGCTCGGCCGGCCATGGACCACCAGGGTCTGCACTTGCTTGGCGATGAGCTTCCAAATCTCCTTCTTATGTTGGGCGCTGACCTTTCATGGGTGACACAGACAGAAGGAGAAAGTCATGTAGAGTGGCATCACAGCAACAGCAGTGGACTTCACACATCAGACACATCTCATGACCACACAAATGTGTCTTCACGACTTTGCCATCTGCACGCATCCACTCCATGTGCGACGTCTCAATGCCTTTCAACCCCACACACATCACTATCAGACAGGACAGGTACATTGGACTGACCTGATGCTCTGGTGCGCCATACAACTGTCCATAAAGGGGTAGGACCCCGTCGACTAGTTTCACCAGCTCCTCCTGGGTAAAGGCAGGGGCCCTATTTCCTGCAGGATGTGGCATAAGGGCTCCCAGAGACAGAACACAGCAGCTTATGCAGTGGATGTCTTGCTTGCATGAGTGTCAGGAGTCAAGTGAACTATGCAACAGAAAATGGCAGTCATGTCCGCCGGTACCGCCGGCGGTGACCATCATTGGCCCCAGTCTCCAATAAGCAACAATGTTAGCCAATGAGGAGCTGCACGGCAGTTGAGACCGCCTACCGCTGTGACGATTAACGCAAGCGGAATTGGATCACTTCCATCTGTCCTGTACTTGCAGGACAGGCAGCTGCCATTTTAAATGTAGGTAGTGTATTGTAGGTGAATGATAACTGCGTCATGTATGATTTATTAGTGACGTGCATAGATCAACTATGTTCACACATCAAAGCATGGTTCACATATGTGACTTTCATGGATAGTGTAGGTAGATGTACTGATAACTATGACACTACATGTGCAATTACTTGCTGGCTCATAGATGGGGTAACCATAACTATATATGTTCAAATTTCAGATACACCTTACTACCTGTGGGAACAAGGTGTTGTTACATGGAAGCGTCAACTGTTTCATGTGTGCTAAGCTGTCTGTCTGGGGCTGCAACTGTCATCAACGATGGCATACACAGTCAGTCTACAAGGTCAAATGGATTCAGTGTACTTCATTGTTATGTCCACAGTACTCTTGTTTGCTACATGTATAAAGTAAGGTGGCTTGTGAACTGTTAACATCAACTTGTGGCTATTCCTCTCTCCTATTTCTACGTACCAAGAAATGGTGAGAATGAGCCATGCATCTGTGTACCAGCCCTTAATCAACCTTGCTACCCTGGAAGAGAGACACATCATCCAGACATTCCGTCAGAAAAGTCAGCCCATCATGGAACTGTGTACCGAGTTGGAGCCGGATCTTTTGCCATACGTAATCCCTATGCTCTCCCTCCAAAAGTATAGGTGTTGTCTGTGCTAAACTTCCTTGCCTCAGGCTTATTCCAGATTACAGTGGGCTTGGCAGCAGGGATGTCACAGCCCATGTGCAGTCATTTGTTGAAGGATGTATTTGTGCTTTACTCAAACATCTGGACAGCTACATCAGGTTCCCCCAACATGCAGATTTACCCACTGTTAAAGCTGACTTCTGCGATATGGCACATATCCCTCATGTGATAGAGGCCATAGATGGCACCCACATTGCTTTGGTTTCTTCCAGGGCCAGTAGATAAGTGTACTTGACAGGAACAACTTTTACTCTATCAAATTGCAGGTGGTGTGACTCCCTGAACAGTATATTTCCCAGGTGATGTCTCTGTTCATGACTCCAGCATTCTCAGGAACAGCAATGTTCCACACATGATGGCACAACTACAGAGAGAGAGGGCCTGGCTCATTTGTATATATCCAATAGTATGTGTGAATTTGTTATCTCACCTCTCTTCACATTCTGCCCTCTGTTTCTACTGGTATTGTGATGAATCAAACCTTTGTGCACACAGGTGACTTTGGCTATCCTAAGATACCCTGGCTGCTGACACCAGTGAGATACCTGACCACAGATGGGGAACACCGTTTCAAAGAGGCCCACGGCAGGAGAAGGTGAGTCATCGAGAGGACCTTTGGGCTACTGAAGGCTATATTCTGGTGTCTGCACATCTAAGGAGGTGCCCTGCTCTACAGACCACTAAAAGTCTGCCAGATTGTTGTTGCCTGCTGCATGCTACACAATCTAGCCCTGAGATGTCACATCCCATTACTGGATGTTGAGGAGGTGGCAGCTGGACCAGTGGGCTGATGATGGTGACATAGATGGTGATGAGGAGGCAGATGATGAGGATGCAGCTGACACCACAACAGAGTTGATCCAACAATACTTCCAATGAAATACAGGTATGTGTTAAGTGTGTTGTATTGAACTGTACTGTTATCTGCCTTGTGACATTGCTCCTCCTGATGTGTGCCATCAGTGGAGGTGTTAAGTGCCGCTATCCCTCAGTGTGTGTTTGGGGGAAAACATATTGGCCACATGGGAGGTGTTACTGTTCTAATGTCAAAGCTATTTTTACTATGCTGTTGTCTAGCATCACAACTGAAAAGACTTTGTCATTTTGTATATTCCCTGTACTGCTATGTCAACTGCAGTAGGACTGTCAAACATTTTAGTGTTATCAGTATTGCTACCTATCCTCACTGTACAATATGGACAATTATGGAACATAACTTTTACTGAAAGTGGAACTTGCCTTTATTGGAGTTACGTCAGCTGTGAGGGATGGTCCATTGGGAATGCATGTCTGGAAAATGTGGGTCTGCCATGGTAATATGTGTTAACACTCCACTTGCCTATTTGCACTAGGGAGCTCGACAATGTACTGCATGTGTGTTGAGTGTGCGACATTGACTCCTGTTGTGATGGTTGTCCCTGTCTTGGTCTATTTGCAGGTCTGTTGGGTGGTGCTACTATGGTTTCTGGCCTGACTGGTGGCTCCCTTGACACAAGATTTCAGAATATGTCTGTTCTACTGTGTAACGCCGCGTTCTGACGCAGCGTCTCTTTCTGTCCTCGCGGGTGGAACACGCTACTGATATTCGGAGCGCCGTTCCCCGCGTTTTTTTTACTATGCTTTCTGGGAAGCATATATTTCGCACCCGGTCTCGCCACACTTACTTGTAGCCTTTTTTCTTCTTTTGTTGTTGGTGGTGGGTTTTTTGTTGGTCCTTTTGCCTGTCTCTATCCATGTTGTGTCCATCTTGTCTTCTTCGTGTTTTTGGCCCAGCATGATCTGTTTCTCTGTTATACTATTTTCTTTTTCCTATACTGGTCTATGGGCTTTTCCCAATCCAAGATGGTGTTACTTCCCTTTCCTGTGATGTCACTTACCTTTTCTCAGTATATAAGTCAGTCAGTCTTGTTCCACCTTGCGTTGCAAACACTTCCTTCTGGTTGTGCTGTTCGCTCCTGTTCTTTGTTCCTGCTTTTTGCCTTGGAAGATTTTTGCCTGTTCTTTGTTCCTGCTTTTGCCTTGGGAGATTTTTGCCTGTTCTTTGTTCCTGCTTTTGCCTTGGGATATTTTTGCCTGTTCCTTTTTTCCTGCCTTTTACCCTGGATATTGCCTATTTTTGTTTCCTGTTGTCAAGTCCTGTTTTTTCTTGTTTTCAATCAGGAGTTCCTGTTAGAGGTTTTTTCCTCTGGGACTCCTTCTGGAGGGCATGGTCTGCTTTGGCGTAGCCTGTCAAGCGGCACCGTGGTTACTAGAAGGGGTCACCCTTATCTGGGAGCATCCAGGACCTGTAGAAGACTTGGGCCCTCATTACGAGCCTGGCGGTCTGTGACCGCCAGGCTCGCGGTTGGCGGGAGCACCGCCGACAGCCTGGCGGTGCCCCTTAGGGCATTCTGACCGCGGCGCTTTGGCCGCGGTCAGTGCAGGAAAACCGGCGGTCTCCCGCCGGTTTTCCGCTGCCCGTCAGAATCCTCCAAGGCGGCGCAGCATGCTGCGCCGCCTTGGGGATTCTGACACCCCCTACCGCCATCCTGTTCCTGGCGGTTCGCCCGCCAGGAACAGGATGGCGGTAGGGGGTGTCGCGGGGCCCCTGGGGGCCCCTGCAGTGCCCATGCCAATGGCATGGGCACTGCAGGGGCCCCCGTAAGAGGGCCCCGCTTGTATTTCACTGTCTGCATAGCAGACAGTGAAATACGCGACGGGTGCAGTAGCACCCGTCGCACCTTCCCACTCCGCCGGCTCGATTCCGAGCCGGCGTCCTCGTGGGAAGGTTGTTTCCCGCTGGGCTGGCGGGCGGCCTTAAGGCGGCCGCCCGCCTGCCCAGCGGGAAACTCAGAATGCCGGCCGCGGTCTTCAGACCGCGGTGCGGTATTCCTGCGGCGCAACTTTGGCGGGCGGCCTCCGCCGCCCGTCAAAGTTGTAATGAGGGCCTTGGTGTATTTGCCAATCCAAAATCCAGAGGTGAGAAGTCCAGCGCAGTACGTGACAGATTGCAACGCCAAAAGATTCTGCGTTGCGAGAGCGCCATGGAAGATCCACAGGGAGAGGTGTCAGAAAATGCTCAAGCTATGTTACAGACTGTCCAACAACAAGCCCAAGAGTTACAACAGTTACGGGCAGAGAACACTGCGCTACGACAGGTCTTGTCTTCCCGATCAATGGACATACCACCCGTATCTGCTACTATTCCTCGATATTCCGGAGATCCTTTAAAGATGAAGGAATTTTTGGACGCCCTGAAGGTTTTCTTTGCCTTTCATCCACTCCAGTTTTCTTCGGATAAGGCTAAGGTGAGCTATCTGATTAGCGCCTTGTCTGGTCCAGCGCTTGCTTGGGCGACTCCTCTGGGTTCTGCAGATGACCCAGTCCTGGCTAACTATTCCGCTTTCCTGACTGTTTTCAAACAAATGTTTGAGAGATCTGGGGTAGAAGCAGCAGCTGAAGAAGCCTTATGTGACATTCAGCAGGGTAATCAGGATGTACTGCAGTATACTGTATAACCCGCTTCAAACAGCTGGCAGCTGAAACCTCCTGGGTAGAACGCACCTTTGTAACCTTTTTCCGCCGAGGCCTGCATGAAGAAATTAAAGATGAGCTTGTACACTCTTCTCCAGCTTGTTCTTTGAAAGAATTAATGGATCAATCTATGAACATCGAGTATAGACTTCGAGAGCGCAAGATGGAAAGACGTAGAACTAGAGCTCCATACCAGTCCGGTACCTTCTGTGCTAGCAGTCGGCGAACGGAAGATAGTCCATCTGAAGCCTCTCCACCTCCCCATGAAGAGCCCATGCAGATAGATCTGGTTCGTGGGCCATTTACGGAGTCAGAAAGGGAGGAACGATGACGAAGGGGACTTTGCCTATACTGTGGTAAGGCTGGCCACCTGATCCGTAGTTGTCCGGTACGTCCTTCAAGGCCTGCGGGAAACGCCAGCTCCCGTCCCCTGTAAGGAGGAAGGAGACGGTAGGAGCTGAAGTACCATCAATATGTTCCTCCAAAGAAAGCATTTCCACCCTGTTTATCCTCTCGGTCAAGTTACAAAGTTCACAAGATCAAGAAGAACATCTTCTGGCTCTCCTTGATTGTGGAGCCAGTGGACTCTATCTGGATGAGACCTGGGCTACAAGTAAGGGAATTACCCGCATTCCTAAAGAAACTCCTGAGCAGGTTCACACGGTGGATGGCTCTCCGTTAACCTTTGGACCTGTGGTGGCCTCAACTCCTACTCTTTGTTTGACATTTGGGGGGCATCAAGCACACGTTGCCTTTGATCTCATAGCCTCACCAAATCACATCATGATTTGGGGAATTCCCTGGTTAGCCCGACACAACCCCTATATCAATTGGGAAACACAAACTATATCCCTAACGTCTTCATTTTGTCAACAGAATTGTTATTCCACTACTTCTTATTGGACTCCAAAAAGGTCCTGTCAGTCAACTAAGGATAACACTAACTCTATCAATATTATCCAGGGGGTTCCAGATTGTTATCAGGAATATATCAGGATTTTTCAGAAATCTAGTAATCCTATTTTGCCACCTCATCGCAGTTATTACTGTGCTATTCCTTTAATTCCTGATGAAGTCATCCCCTTTGGTCGAATGTATTCTCTGACAGACCAAGAAAAGAAGGTGCTAAGGGAATATTTAGACGACAACTTACACAACGGTTTGATTGCTCCTTCCACGTCCCCCGCTGGGGCTCCTCTTTTCTTCATCCCAAAGAAAACTAAGGATCTGCGTCCTTGTGTGGACTTTCGTGAACTCAACAGAATAACGATTAAGGATCGATATCCACTGCCTTTAATCAGAGATATATTGGATGCCATTCAAGGAGTCAAGATATTTACTGAATTAGACTTACGGGGTGCCTATCATCTCCTTCGGATCAAGGAAGGAGATGAATGGAATACAGCTTTCCGTACCCCTTTTGGGCACTATGAGTATCGTGTTATGCCCTTTGGACTGACCAACGCCCCTTCTGTTTTTCAACGATTTATGGATTCAGTGTTCTCTGATGTACTCAATCAATATGTAGTCATCTATTTGGATGATATCTTGATATATTCCCGTGATCCTGAGCACCATGTAGATCATGTCCTGCAAGTCCTGGAAATACTCAAGAAAAACCAACTGATTTGTAAACCTGAGAAGTGTGAGTTCCATAAATCTGAAGTAAGGTATCTTAGGTTTTGTATTAATCAACACGGAATATCCATGGATCCTGACAAGGTCAGTGCCATATTAGATTGGCCTTCTCCAACGTCCATTAAAGAAACGCAATGTTTTCTTGGTTTATCAAACTTTTATCGTCAGTTTATACAGAACTTTGCCCACCTACAAAGTTTCATAACACAAACAATTAAGAAAGAGAACCTGACAAAGGGTTTCATTTGGACCAAGGAGGCTGAACGCGTGTTTCAAGAATTAAAGACAGCCTTTACCCAAGCACCTGTGTTGCGTCATCCTGACAACACCAAGAAATTTATTGTTGAGACTGATGCCTCAGACAGAGCTATTGGAGCAGTTCTGCTGCAGAAGAAATACAATGATGGATTGGAACATCCTATCTTTTATCTGTCTCATATTCTATCAGAGGCTGAACAAAATTATTCTGTACTGGAACGAGAACTACTCGCTCTCAAAGTAGCTTGTAAGGAATGGAGGCATTTCCTGATGGGTTCCAGAGAGCCTTTCGAAGCTAGGACTGATCACCGTAATCTCCAGTGTCTTCGGAGCTTTCAGAGTCGCAACAGTCGTCAGGCGCGATGGGCTTTCTTCTTTAGCCAGTACGATTTCGTGATCACGTACATACCTGGTTCCCAGAATTAAGTGGCAGATGCCTTATCCCGCAGATATCCTGATATAGCCCAGAACTCCTCTCCACATCTTATTGAGTCTAGCAGGATCATCGGAGCTACTCAATCTTTTCAAGAACGCATTCAATCCGAGTACCAGTTTTTGTCTGCTTCAGAATGGGATAGAGTGACTCCTTTTTTGCAGTAGAAGAACAACTACTTCTATCATCAACATGCTCTTTTCCTACCTACCAAGAAAGTGCGGCCAAAAGCCCTACAAATGTGCCATGATTCTCCTATAGCCTGTCATCGAGGTATCAGGAAGACCCAGGAGCTGCTGCAGCGATCTGTTTGGTGGCCTTCGCGAAAGACAGACACTGAAACCTATGTGTCAGCATGCTCAGTCTGTGCCCAGACTAAGACACCCCGAACTAAGGTGGCAGGTTTATTAAGACCTTTACCGGTTCCTTCCGCTCCTTGGTGTACTCTATCCATGGATTTCATATGCTCTCTACCTACCTCCTCTGGTAACCAAGTAATCATGGTGACCGTAGATTCATTCACCAAGATGGCCCATTTTTCAGCCTTGAAGAAACTACTAACGGCCCCAGAAATGAGTCGCATTTTTCTACGGGATATTTTTTGCCTCCATGGTCTTCCTCAAGAGGTCATTTCGGACAGAGGGCCTCAATATGAATCACGTTTCTGGAGAGCCTTTTGTGCCTTCTTTAACATTGAGATTTCGTTATCCTCGGGTTTCCATCCACAAACGAATGGGCAAACTGAACGAGTGAATCAAGAGCTTCAGCAGTATCTGAGATGTTACTGTAATGCCACACAAAGCAATTGGTCGGAATATCTTGCTCTTGCCGAGTTCTCCTATAACAACACAATACATAGTGCGACCAAGACCACACCCTTTTATTGTACTTATGGATTTCATCCGAGGACTTTCACTACTGTTTCTCGAACATCCTCGTCTGTGCCTGCAGTCACTTCTTTTTCACGACAGATCTGTCGAATCCAGGGCCTACTTCACACAACTCTCCCAGCTTCGAAACAAGCTATGAAGCGAAAGGCGTATCGTTATCGGCAAGCCGCACCTTTGTATCAAGTGGGCCACAAGGTATGGCTTTCTTCCAGATTTCTACCATCCCAGTTTTCCACCAATAAGTTCAAACCACGTTTTTATGGACCCTTTCGAATTTCGCACATCCTGAATCCTGTAGATGTGCGTCTCCGCTTACCTCATACCTGGAGGGTTCATCCTGTTTTCCATGTGTCCCAGTTAAAACCCTTTGTTCCTGATCCTTACCATCGCCAGTTCCAACGTCCACCTCCTCTTTCTATCGACGGACAGCCTGAGTATGAAGTCCTGGAGATCTGTGATTCCAGAATTTTTCAACGCAAACTACAGTTTTTGATCCATTGGAAAGGATACCCCCTCAGTGACTGTTCTTGGGAGGATGCTTCCTCCGTCCATGCTCCCCGTTTGGTTCGCCTGTTTTTTGACAATCATCCTGACAAACCTGGTGCCTCGGGGAGGGGACCTACTGTAACGCCGTGCTCTGACGTGGCGTCTCTTTCTGTCCTCGCGGGTGGAACGCGCTACCGATATTCGGAGCGCCGTTCCACGCGTTTTTTGACTATGCTTTCTGGGAAGCATATATTTCGCACCTGGTCTCGCCACACTTACTTGTAGCCTTTTTTCTTCTTTTGTTGTTGGTGGTGGTTTTTTTTTGGGTCCTTTTGCCTGTCTCTATCCATGTTGTGTCCATCTTATCTTCTTCGTGTTTTTGGCCCAGCATGATCTGTTTCTCTGTTATACTACTTTCTTTTTCCTATACTGGTCTATGGGCTTTTCCCAATCCAGGATGTTGTTATTTCCCTTTCCTGTGATGTCACTTCCCTTTTCTCAGTATATAAGTCAGTCAGTCTTGTTCCTCCTTGCGTTGCAAACACTTCCTTCTGGTTGTGCTGTTCGCTCCTGTTCTTTGTTCCTGCTTTTTGCCTTGGAAGATTTTTGCCTGTTCTTTGTTCCTGCTTTTGCCTTGGGAGATTTTTGCCTGTTCTTTGTTCCTGCTTTTGCCTTGGGATATTTTTGCCTGTTCCTTTTTTCCTGCCTTTTACCCTGGATATTGCCTATTTTTGTTTCCTGTTGTCAAGTCCTGTTTTTTCTTGTTTTCCTTCAGGAGTTCCTGTTAGAGGTTTTTTCCCCAGTGTTGGGGTTTCTTACCTCTGGGACTCCTTCTGGAGGGTATGGTCTGCTTTGGCGTAGCCTGTCAAGCGGCACCATGGCTACTAGAAGGGGTCGCCATTATCTGGGAGTATCCAGGACCTGTAGAAGACTTGGTGTATTCGCCAATCCGAAATCCAGAGGTGAGAAGTCCAGCGCAGTACGTGACATACTGTCATATTCCCTGCACATTGCTCCATTCTGTCCATCTTCCAGACCTTTAATCGTCACTGTGTTAACTGTAATTACATATTATACAACAGTAAATCTTACTTGTTACAATAAAAGAAAGTTAAGCAGTAGCTGTGCTCAATGGTGTTTATTGTGATTCACAAGTGTAATGGGTGATGAGTGAGGTCATGGTGGATGACATCATCAGAGTAGTGGGACCAGCTGTAGGTAGTCCAGGTCTAGCATCCAGGGGGCTATGGGAAAATGGAGACATGACAGTGGAGAGTCAACAGGGTGTCTCATTGGCACACAAGGGAGAAAGTTCAGAAGAGGGTCATTTCCTGACAGTAGTTTTAGCATCAGGTTCTGCAGGATGTCTGGATGGATGACCTTGTTTGCACGGGGGTTCCTCAGCTACAGAGGCAGGGGTGATGGTAGTCTGCGGGTCCTCTGACAGGGCCTCCATTCCACTAGCTGCAGCAGAAGTGGATGGCTCAGTTGATATGTGGCTAGTGGAAGTGGCATGCTTTGTTGGAGGATGCACACAGGATGGTAATAAGTTCCTTCAGCCCCCCTGCAATGGAGGCAATGTTGGTATTGTGAGCCTGTCACTGCTGCATAGCCCCCTGGTGGTCTTCCTTCTGCAGCCTCTGGTTCTCCTGCAAGGTTGAGAGGATCTGGCCCTTCTTGTCATGGGATTGCTTGTATGCTCCCAGTACTTTGGGGATGGCCTCCTGGCCAGTCGTTTCCCTTGGGGGCCCCATCCCATGTCAAACAGGTGCCTTCCCACTGCCCCCCTGGAATAGTGTGCCCACTCTACTCCCTGTACTGTGGGGCACATTACTGATTGTACAGTCCTTGGAACAAAGGTTTGGGGATGAGAGATTGGCTGTGCTGTTGTTGCCACTGGGTTGGGGAACTCAGATGTGGGCAGGATGGGGCTGGTGGTGGAAGACTGACCAGTTGCCCCGGTGGGCCAGGTAAGTTGTTGAAGTCCAGACATTTACAGGGGCCTTCATCCTGGGGAGGGCTGGCTGTCTCTGGTATTCTCTGCAGGGTGGCAGTGGCAGGGGTACCTGTCGATGTAGAGGGAGAGAGTTACATTGTGGAGGTGTACTTGTTAGTTTCATTGTCTGATGCATTCAGTGGCTTGACTTGCGTCCCAGTGATGGCAATGACAGATGCAGCACTGCAGACATATTTGGTAGAAGATGGATAGTGACATTGTTTCCATGTTCCATTGAGGGTAGTGGCTATAGGATAGCATTGCTGTCATTGCCATGTAGTAGTATGCAGTTGAAACATCCAGTATGTGTAGCATGTGTGATGGTTTTATGTGCAGGTGTTCCTCTGTGAGGTGGGAATGGCATATTTTCATGTGTATGGAGTAAAGCATTGTGGGAGTTGTTTTGCTTGCCTTTGTGAGTGCTATGCATGCACTAGAGAGGGACCGTGTGGGGATAGTGAGAGTCAGGTGGTGTGGCATGTAGGGGAGGGGCATCAGGTTATTCGGGATGGGGGGACAGATGTGTGAGATGGGGTGAATTGGGGAGTTAGGTGGTGGAGACGCCTGCTGTACAGGAGTCATTGGTGCCATGGGAGTGCTGTTGACTTACCTGAGTCCAGTCGTCTGGTTATTCCAGTCTGCCCTCTGTATGCATGATGTCAAATACCTTATCTTCCCAGGATGTGAACTCTGGGGAAGGAGGTGGGGGGTCCATCGCCAATCTTTCTGATGGCAATCTGGTGTCGTGAAGTCATGGAATGCACCTTCCCCGGTAGGTCATTCCACCTCTTACTGATGTCCTCCCTTGTGCGTGGATGGCTGCCCACTGAGTTGACCCTGTCAATTATCCTCTGCCATAACTTCATTTTCCTGGCTAGAGATGTTTGCTGAATGTGTCCTTCCAACAGCTGTGGCTCTACCCTGATGATTTAATCGACCATGACTCGCAACTCTTTGTGAATCATGAGTGCTTTTGTTGGGACATGGTGGTAGTGATGTAGTTTGAGGGGGAGTGTTGTGTGCAAGGGTTGGTGTTTGGGGCTTGATGGGGTGTAGAGGTTGTTTAGCTTGGTGTGCTGGTGTGTTGTGGTGTTTGTGTGCAGTTGTGATGTGTGTAGTGTGTTGATGGTGCAGTTGTGAGGTGTGTGCTCTGTGTGAAGTGTATATGTGCCTATGGTATATCAGTGGTAACTGATGGGTTTGTGGGTCCTCGCTGTCTGTCTGTGGTTGTAGTTGCAAAGGATTGTGGGTTGTGTGTGGGTGTGTTTTATAGCGGTAGATGTGGGTTTGTGTAGTGTGGGTATGTGTGTCAGGTGTTGGGTATTTATACTGTCCAATGTGGTGTTGGGTTCAGGTGGTGGTGATATTTTGTGTGCAGAGGTTCGCACCACCAATGGTTTTGCACTGTGCAATGACCGGTGTGCTGATTTGTGGGTCATAATATGTAGGGTGGGATGTTGTTGACGTGGTAGGCTTTGTGGTGGGTCTGCCTCTCTCCCGCACTCGGTTGACCTGGCGGTGTCGGATTTGTGGCTCTTTTTGGGTGGTCTTCAGTATGTGATTTGTAATGCTGTGGTCGGGATAACCATTACTGCCGGTATTTTGGTAGCCGTCATTGCAGCGGTTCTCCGAAAGGAGCGCCAAACTCGTAATGAGGGCCTTTGTGTCATCTGACAATGGCTCAGATGCAGCTGTGCAGTGAGGCTTTGCATCGCTTCACGTCAATTTTGGTGAGCTGTATGGCATTGATTTGTGTCAGTTTTGATGAAGGTGGCAGCTATGTGGCGAGGCTTTGCAAGAATTTGCATTGGTACCAATGAGGGCGATAGCTGTGCTTTGTGGGGCTTCTTTTCGCTTTGTGTCAGGTCCGATGAGGCTGGCAGCTATGCAGCAAGGCTTTGCATTGCTTCACATCACTTTGTGTCACTTTGCGTCAGTTGTGATGGTCAACACAATTGGACTTGGTAGAGTACCTTCAGGCCCACTTCCAAAGATCCAGGAATAGGGTGACACCACCTGGGAGGGCAGAACTCACAAATGGAAGAGTCCAGCTTTTGGGTTCAAGGTTGTTAGAAGCCTGTTATGTCTTTGAGGCTTATGATTGGGAGGCCAGCCAACAAGACCTTTGAAATACTATGGTGTCCAGGGTTTAGAGATGAAGGTCCAGTCCTTCTCACTCATGCAAGAGGAAGCAAGCAGCAGGTCATCACAGAAAGACAGCAGTCCAGTAAGGCAGTAGTCCAGCAGGGCAGCAGTCCAGCAGAGTGGCAGTCCGTTCAGCAGCATAACAGCCCTTCTTTCTGGCAGAGTATCCACAGGTAGAGGTCTAATGACGAGATAAAAACCTGGTAACTTTCTTCTGGAAGGTAGGAGAAGCTTCTACAGGCTTTCCTTTGAAGTCCCCAAGCATCCTGCGTTTCCTGCCCTTGCTCCGGACTAACTGCAAGGGTATTCAAACCTTTGCGTGAAAGGATGCAGACCATTCAGGTATAAGTAGGGCAGTGTCCAGCTCTACCTTTCCATCCTACCATTGATAGCCCATGCAGGTACACTTAAGCTCTCTATTGAGGGTGGCTGTCTAGGAAGAATACACAAAGCCCAACTGTCTGCCAACCCAATCATGTGACCCAGGGACAGGCTGCAGACACTAACGGGCAGATTTAAGAAAAGTGGTGCTACATGCAGTGTAGTGTTCTTGTGCCCCTTAGCGCCGTCTACCGCCACCACGTGCACGTCGTAGTTAAAATACCGCACACCATGGTGCAGGGTAGAGGGCAATAGTTTCAAAATATTTGGCGCTATTAGTGTGCAGTTCAGGGTTAGCGCTAAAACTTTGGTACAGAACACTACATGGGGGCCCGTTATAAATAATAGTGTGCCCCCTTTTAACACCTGCTCTGAGAAGGCATTAAAAATGCCAAAACAATGGTGCAAAGAAATTGTTTATATTTCTTTGCGTAATTTTTTTGTCAGAAACGACCCCTTTGCATACATTATGCCTGGCACAGGAATAATGTGGTGCAAAGGGTTATAAATGCATGCATCATACCACTTTGTAAATACCGCACAGCGATTTTGGCCTCGTTGGGACAAATCAGCATAAAAAATTACGCTAATGTGGCGCAAGGAGGCGCTAGGCCCTCTTAAATTTAAATAAAGGCAAACATTTTTTTCAAAATTGTAATTTCATATCTGACTTCACCATTAAAGAGGATGTTTCACTACTGTTGCAAAGAAACCAGACAGGAACTGGTTACCCATTTGGTAATTACAGCTTATTAAATCTAATAAGGTAATCCCAATGTTATCCTGTGGGAAAGCTGGGCCTTGCAGTAGTGAAAAATGAATTTAAGAGTTTTTCAGGACATGTAAAACTTAAAATTACCTACACTACCTTTTAAATACGGTCCAGCCTGCCCTCTGGGCTGTCCAGGCCCTAATCTAGGTGTGATTTATATATATTAAAAATGAAGGTTTGGGCTTGGCTAAAGGTTTATTTTGCCAGGTCAAAATTGCAGTTTAAAACTGCACACAAATGCTGCAGTGGCAGGCCTGAAACCTGTTAAAAGGTGCTCCTTAAGTGGGTGGCAGATTCAGTGCTGCAGACCCACTATAAGCATTTAATTTACAGGTTCTGTGTGCATGTATTACCAATTTACTTGGGACTTACAGGTAAACTAAATATGATAATTGGGGATAACCCGATATTGCCATCAAGGATTGAGTGCAATAATTGTAGCACTGGTTAGCCGTGGTAAAGTGCACAGAGATCTAAGGCAGCAAAAATGAGGTCAGCAAAAATGGAGGATGAAGGTAAAAAGTTTAAGGGAAGACCACCCTAAGGCTGACAGATCTAATAGCTTTGCCTACCAATTGCAGCACATAATGATGGAGCGCTGGACAAGCAGCACTGGCAAAATAGCCCCGGATGGGAGCCATTCATTTCAGACAAATAGCTACCACAAATTCTAAAAATCCAACTTCTTTCCCAAAAGAGAAAGGGAGGTGGTCTAGCACTAACATTTTAGCCGGATTACCATTTTGCAGAAGTGACATTGGATGGTTGCCTTCA